>NC_136691.1:29499016-30066516 GCF_947650265.1 Symphodus melops
ATTCACACACCGATGGAAGAGACTGCTGTGTTAAGTATGAACTCACCCACACACACATTCACGCTGCTGATGAAGCCCAAGGACACATTGCTCACAGGACCGAGGATGAAGTGTCACCTGAACCTCCGTCGACTTGTCGCTTGCTGTTCATCACCTCACTACACGCGTGCTGGGATTCGGGACTCACTTGGATTGTCACGTTATTTATCTTGTTGCACATTTCCTTCACTCTTGTCACAAATCGTATTCATTAAAATCATTGTTGATTTTGACCACTCAGCCTCTGAGTCGTGCGTCTGGGTCCAAACCGATTCTGACCCGTAACATGAAGCCCCCCCCCCCCCCCCCCCCCCCCCACCGACCTTCAGGTGGAGGGACGAGTGACTCTGTGGGACAGTGTTTACTCCCCCCTCCTATGAGGCGAGCGCAGCGTTACTGCCCCTTTCAAAATGTTTGCACTTCTGTGAAGCACGCTCGGACATCAGTCAATACGGATCATGTTCTCTGACACTTCAAAGGTAAAACTCTGAAAAGTAGCAGAGCGAGTGACGTGAGTGAAACACGTGCTCCTCCTCTCTCGCCCTGCCGCCCCCTGCACCGACACCCGGGGGCTTTAAATACTTTATTGACCTGCAACATTACCTTCATGTCACGAGCGTCTCATTCAGATGGAGCTTAATGAAGAGTGAAGGCCGGGCGTGTTCTGCAGCCATACAGAACACGTGTGTGTGTGTGTGTGTGTGTGTGTCACTCCTCATCATACTTTTGCATGACGGCAGAAGTTACTGCAATTGAGCACATGGTCATATATGATATTCTTTTGTGTGTGTAGGTGTGTGTGTGTGTGTGTGTGTGTGTGTGTTTGTGTGTCCAGGAAGTTAGGATCCAAGGTGATGTAAATGGTTTCTGACAAACTTGGGAGAGAGGAACTAATTGAGATTATATCGTCAGACATGTGGACATGCTAGTGACACACAGTGCACTAACATGCAGAACACACACACACACACACACACACACACACACACACACACACACACACACACACACACACACACTGCTGTGTCTTTATCCTTCCACTTATCCCACTGTATGTTGCTCCTGAAGGACATGAAGTGAGTGAGGTCAGGCATTAGTACTGTTATCTGATGACTCTGTGTGTGTGTGTGTGTGCGTGTGTGTGTGTGTGTGTGTGTGTGTGTGTGTGTGTGTGCGTGTGTGTGTGCGCGTGTGTGTGTGTGGTGGTCAGGCCATCTATCAGCCAGCTGTCTGCCCAGACTCTCCATTAGGCCTCAGTCCTGAGCGATGGCTGCGCTGGTCTTTGCCTCACTGCACCACACACACCCATATATCAGCCGTACACACACGTTTACACACACACACACACCCGGGTCCTGTGTGGCTATGTGCTTCACATGTCACACTGCTGTACACACACACTCCGGTGCACTTCAGACACACACACACACACACACACACACACACACACACACACACTTGCTGACATCTTCACTCAGTGGAGCTGTAGTTGGATGTGACTGCACTATGACTTCATTAAAGGATATGTATTGTGCCGTTAGGCGGCTGGGGTCACCTTTAGCCCAACACACACACACACACACACACACACACACACACAGCCTCTCTCACATGAAATCCAATCATCTCTCTTCCTCTCTCTCTTTTTGTCTCAATCGCTTTCCTCGCTCTCCGTTAATTCATTCATCACCCCGCCGCTCGCTCTCCTTGACCTAATTAAGGCGGAGACACCTGATCTCTCACCTTTCAAATGATGTCACTTCTTCTTCTCCTCTTCTTTTCATCCTCTGTCACTCGCTTTCTCAGCCCCCCTCTTCTGTCCTTTCTTCTCTCTCTCTCCATTGGCCTGCCATCCATTCATCTCACACCCTGCAATCCTCCCTCTCACCTTCCTCCTCCTCCTCCTCCTCCGCTCCACTCTTCATCTCTCCTCTCCTCAGCTCCTTATTGCTCTATCAATCTCTCTGGCAGAAGATCAATATCGGCGCACCGGCTGCTTTTCTTCCCCCCCTCTCCCCTCTCGTTTGGAGCCCGTCTGCAGGATCCTTTTTAGCAGGAGACGTGGCTCTCCATTAGCTCGCTGCTGTTAACCACTTCCATCACGGCTCGCTCTCTCTTACTGTTCTGTCTCAGAAGCATAAACAGGTTTTTTTCCCCCTGCATAACCCCCCAAATCGCATCTTGTCTCCGTGTCATAAATACACAGAGCCTCATTTGCCATCACAGCCGATCGGAGCCTGTGACACGACATGTTTCAATCAGTCTTTACTTAAAAACTGTTCTCTCTGGTGACTTTACAAACAGCACGTATGAGACCTTACTCATTGTTAAATCATCTACAAAGACTTAACGTTAATGAAACATTTAGCAAAGTTACAGGGCCAAGAAAAACGTCAAATCCACGCTCATGATGAACAGCCTGAAATATGAGCGTGATCAAAAAGTTTGAAGTCTGTTCTTCATCAAAGACGGTTTGAGCGGAGCACAGGAAGGAAGCTGCCGTGTTGCTGTGATAAAAACTCCACGTCCATGTTGTCTACTCATCACCCTGGTTCTTCTTCCTCTGGATCACAGTCCGTGTGTGTGCTGGAGATGTTCAGTCATCTTCTATTCACGGCAGCTTTTTAACTTCATTTTACAAACACTCCCAACCTTATTATTATTATTATTATTATCATCACTCCTAACAATGATATTTAAGGTATTAAAGAAGACTGCTTTAATCATTGTAGAGATGAGTGTCGTCTTCATGATTTGAGCACGCGACCTCAGACTGAAGCTTCCAGAACCTGGGAGATGGGCGGCAGCACGTGACGTCCATGCCAAGGTAGCAGTCAGACGGGCTGCGCTGCCAGCCTTTCCAATTACACCGACATTAGCAGGCAGCGAGCAGCAGCTAATTTGACAAGCTGAGATGATGCCCATTCATATCCACCCTGCTTCAGTGGCCCAGGGTAAATATTTCCCCAAGCTCAGTATAAATAGAAAGACAATATTTGAACAGCTGAGAGGAGAGAGAGCGCGAGGAGGAGGAGAGGAACTGAGGGCGAGATCTTAATCCTTTATGTGTACAAGCGATACATATTCATAAAGGAGCCGGTCCATAAGGCTGCACAGGACGGGAAAGTCCTCTATTAAAGTGGACTCATGTGGACTAAAGGACGGCCATTGTTGAAACTAGATTATTGGTGTTTTAACTGTTAAGACATGTTGGGGTATTAGATTCAGAAAAGGGTCAAAGAGCATGTTTTTCAGCTTCCACGACCACTTTGGAAAAACACATAATCAATCCCTCCAGAAGATCACGGATCAGGAAAGAGTTAAAAATCTGTCAGTTTTGCGACAAATCATTTTGCAAAAAAGAAACATGGTGGTGAAGAAACAAAGGAGAATGATCAACTCCACTTCATGGACGATGTGCCGCTCCTTTGACCTCACTGTGTCATTGTCCTGTCCTGTGTCCTCCCTACAGGCAGACAGAGAGACAGACAGACAGACAGACAGACAGACAGACAGACAGACAGACAGACAGACAGACAGACAGACAGACAGACAGACAGAAAGACAGAGACGGACGGACGGACAGACAGACAGAGAGACGGGCGGACGGATAGACAGAGAGAGAGAGAGAGACAGAAATGTCCATCCTACCCTTGAGGTCTCTATTGAGCCTGTCAATCACTTCATTTAGTGTCTCATGGATGCAGACTCTGCAGACCTGATTGATTCAACGCCCGACTGAGTGCATGTTCCACTCAAAGTGTGTGAACGCAGAAAAATATACACACACACACACACACATACACACACACACACACACACACACACACACACACACACACACACACACACACACATACACACACACACACATACACACACACATACACACACACACACACACACACACACACACACACACATACACACACATACACACACACACACATACACACACACACACACACACACACACACACACACACACACACACACACACACACACACACACACACACACACACACACACACACACACACACATACACACACATACACACACACATACACACACACACACACACACACACACACACACACACACACACATACACACACACACACACACATACACACACACATACACACACACACACACACACACAGATGGACAGACGTTAATCTCAGTGACAGACAAATGTCAGAGGGAGAGAGACGGGGACAGAGAGATGTCAGGAAGCTGGCAGGTGACTGATGACTGTATGGAAACCTTTCACACATCAATCACACACACACACACACACACACACCATCAGCCCACACATGCATTCCTGAGACTCACTGGACATCAGTGAGACCTTTTTAAAGGGTCAAGAGAAAACTCCCACCCGACACCTCTACCATCACACTGTGTTCTGGAGAGAACACTTTATAACTAATGATTGATTGACAGATAATCAGAGATGCAGAATATTGTCAATAATAAGATGGAGGTCCGCCTTGCTGTAGAGGCTGCACCCCCCCTGTGGTGAGAGAGTGTGAGGGCGAGCAGGATGAGGAGGGTGGGATGGGATGAGCAGAGACCCTCGGGGTTCAGGATTGATGGATGTTGAAGAAACTGAGATTCACCTGGGAGTGTTTTCTCGTGACACCGTGAACGCAGGACAAGTGATGACTCAGCGAAAAAATCTACCTCCCTAAAATCTTCTTATTAAATTTTACATAAAACAACTAATGTTTAAAGTGCAGAGGTGGATTTCAGAATGATTGTTTTTATTCGATCAGCTGCTTGCTACATGGCATGTTTGATATTTTGGTCGTACGACTGCACAAACTAATTCTCCAGCTTCAAGACTTATTTAGTGGGATTTTTTCAGCATGAATTGACAGACAGAGTCTGTTTAATCCGTCTGTCCTGTCTGATATATTTCAGATAACAATGATGCAACTCGTCACTGTTCACGTGACGTCACACGCCGGGCCAGACGAGCTCTTTGCCGTCGTACACTGGGCTCAGTTGGTAGAGTCGGTTTTCTCTCAACTTGAAGGCCGAGGGTCTTGGCTCACTGGCTCCTGCAGTCACATGTCCAGTGTGTCCTTGGGCAAGGCACTTGGGCTCGTGGCCTTCATCAGAAACACACACGAGCAATCTTTTCATGTCTTCATGGTAGAGATAGGACAGTAGATAAAGTGTGTGTGTGAACCCGGGCTGCCTGCCTGGAGGACTACAGCTAGCTTACACACGAACCATCATTACACTAAATGTAAAATAATGATTTCCATCTGCTTCAGAAGTGTGATACTCTTATTGTTCAGTTATGATCAGCAGGCGTCTATCACATCCCGGAGAGCAGAGCTTCAGTGCTGGTGATCCTCCTGCTGGGCTCGAACCTCAAGCTTGAATAAATCAGAGCACACAAACAAGTAGTGGCTCGGCTCCAAACGAGTCTGGATGGACTCCGATTCAAACTGTTTAGATGTGCAGCTCGCAGCCCTGCGGTTGGCTCTCTGACGCTGCAGAGCTGTGAGGTTGATGTGAGGAGCAGAGGCCTGTCAGAAAACCTCTAACTGATCCTTAATCACTAAATAATATTGATGAACACGGGGCCTTATGGGTTAAATCAATAGATCGTGTGTGTGTCGCTTCCGTCTTGTAAGATGAAGGTTGCAGCTTAAATCCCTCGTGCTGCGTCCTTCTGGCTGAGAAGGTCAAACTTAACTTTGAAAGCATCAGACTGCAGGGCTTCCCCGGGTGCTCTCATGTCTCACACAAATACAAAACCCTGAGCTGTGTCTTCGGGCCGGATGTGGCTCAGTGGTAGAGTCAGTTGTTTCTTAAAAAGGAAGGTTGGGGGTTCGATCCCCAGCTCCTGCAACCACACGTCCTGTTGACCTGAGTGGCTCTCACTGTGCTGTGGGATGTGTTTACCTTCTAATCACCTCTTCTTTATTTGTCCACTAAAAGACCAAGAGCTGACAACGCCAGCACCGTTCTGCATTATTTGTCTCCATGACGACAGCTGCTGCTCACCCATGTGCACAACGTACCTGGTGGCTGACCGCCGATGTGTTGAACTGCAGCGACGCCACAGGCAGCTGTCCGCTCGGTGTGTCAGGGACATTAGAGTTCAGAGACGTCATTGTTCTTGTCCATCACTGCTCCCGTCCTGCTCGCTGACATCGTTTAGAGACGGAGGGATGAGATGGACTCAGAGGCTTTGGTTTCTGTTACCCCCCTGCCGACATGCAGCATTGAAAGGCAGGGTCTGTTATTTGGGGGGGGGGGGGGATCTGGAGCACAGAGAGGATGCTACTTTCAAAACAAAATCATGCTCGTTTTCAAAAATGTCAAATAACTCGGCTCTTCTGTCTTCAGCTTATAAAGGATGTTGTCGTTTTTCACTGTGCTGGAAATAAAGCTGCGGCCTTTGGAAGCTGGAGCTCTAAACGGATCCAGAGTGAATAATAAAGACCTCAGAATAAGCATAATTTTTTTTTACGTTTGTCAGCTTCATAGACGGGTTCAGGGCTCTGCAGCCCACCCTGCCTCCAGGCCTGGCTGTCTGTAGCCCCTCCGAGCTGCCAGCACCGCTAAAACCCAGGCCCAAAACCAACGGCCCCTGCCGGCCCCTGCAATGGAAAGCAGATGGTCGTTCCTCTGACGGCAGCCGGCTGCAGTCAGCAGTCCAGGAGAGGAAACTTCTCATTCGCCATCATCCATCATCGGGGGCCGCAGGCGGGGAGGGCGGAGGGGGGAGGGGGGAGGGGGGGGGGGGACAGAGAGAAGTCTGACAGCCGACGTCTGGCCTCTTTCAAACGCCTTTGCTTGGCAGATTCATGGCTCACACTCGGGCACACATGCGAAAACACGCATACACAAGAAGGCTGTGGTTCGACCAACACACACACACACACACACACACACACACACACACACACACACACACACACACACACACACACTGCAGATCACACTCACATTCCCGTTTCTTGCCTTTCATTAGCGGTATTATTCTTTTCAGCAGGGTCAGCTGTGAGCGCTCTGTTCTGTTTGTTATCTCCTCTGAAGAGAGAGAGTTCAAAAAGTGGGAGAATGGAAGTTTTCCTCTCTTTGTGATGAAGGTCTCTTTTCTATTTGGTGGTGTCCAGGCTGTCTCAGCTCCTACAAGTAACAATCAAGAGAAGAAGAAACAGATCATGGGTAACAAGAAGAAGAAGGGCGAGCGCATGAGTAATGTACCTGACAGCTGAGGATCATTAATCACTGTCACACGTGAAAAGAGAAGAGGGAGGAGGCGGGGGAGGGGCTGGTGTTTCTCTTTATAACACACACACACACACACACACACGTGCCCTCTCTCCTACACACATTCTTTCACAGACCTCCTGTGTCTCTGTCTCCCGGTTCACTTCAATTGTTCCACATGAAAAAGGAAGAGTTTCTCAAGAACATCAAAAGAAGAGCGAATAAAAAGACGGTAAAAGAGGAAGTGGAGGAATAAACACGCTCATGCTAGATGCCCCTCATGTCTGTGAGCCGTTGACTCTAATAAGGGCTGTCGAAGGTTTGACTCCACGCCGCAGGCCGCCGCTGCACAGCAGGGACGGCCATTCACAGGCTGTCAGCCCGCCTGCTGCAGGAGGCATCCACAAAGAGCAGCAGAATGTGGGACTGTGACAAAAGAGATGATGGCGACACAGGGATTTCAAATCTCAGGCATGCAGGCACGCACAAAAAGACAGATTCACACACACACACACACACACACACATCCTCCCTCCTCCAGTCCTCCCCGCCCGCCTGCAGAGGACCAGCAGCTGGACCGTCCCACTGTCAGTCACAGGGATGAGAGCGCTCAGCTGTGTCCTCCCTCGTCCTCCGGACACCTTTCACTTTTTTCAGCTCAATCAAGTCGAAGCGTTTTTGTGAAAGCACTTTCTAACTAAAAATACAAACAGAAAACGACATATGATGGTGATGATGGCGTACACGTTCAAACCAGATCAACGGGAAGTCGTGGAAGTCGGAAATTCAGAGATGCTGATCAGATAAGTCATCAGTTCCCCAGTGTAAGCTAACTGTAAAAAGATGTAAAACATAAGTACAAAACATAAAGGATAAAAATACAGACATACAAACATTTCAAGTTAATGTGCAAAGAGGTGAAAACCAACAACAAACGTGCATGGACTTGGATTCAGTTTTTGTATTTTAAAAGTCCTTTTGTTTTTTGACTGATGCTTCAGCTTGCTGATGAGTGTCAGTCTTAAAAAGAGGGAGAGGGAGAGAGAGAGAGAGAGAGAGAGAGAGAGAGAGAGAGAGAGAGAGGGAGAGAGAGGGAGAGAGAGAGAGAGAGAGAGACAGAGAGAGGGAGAAAGGGAGAGAGAGAGAGAGGGAGAAAGGGAGAGAGAGAGACAGAGAGAGAGAGAGAGAGAGAGAGAGGGAGAGAGAGGGAGAGAGAGAGAGAGAGAGAGACAGAGAGAGGGAGAAAGGGAGAGAGAGAGAGAGGGAGAAAGGGAGAGAGAGAGACAGAGAGAGAGAGAGAGAGAGAGAGAGAGAGGGAGAGAGAGGGAGAGAGAGAGAGAGAGAGACAGAGAGAGGGAGAAAGGGAGAGAGAGAGAGACAGAGAGAGGGAGAAAGGGAGAGAGAGAGAGAGGGAGAAAGGGAGAGAGAGAGACAGAGAGGGAGAGAGAGAGAGAGAGAGAGAGAGGGCCGGAGGACACACGCTCCTCTACTCTGGGTGGCAGCGCTGATTCAACAGCAGACAGACCCAAAAGGATCATCTGTCTCCATTATGGTCTCCCTACAAATCATCTACATTTCCCCTCTCCTCCTCTGCTGCCCACAGGCTCATAAAGCCTTTCCATGCTGCTCTTGGCACGAGGAGTGAGCGAGACATCCATTGTGGGTGGTCGACGGCTGTAGGAACCGACGCACGCAGACCCAAAGACGTTCCACGCACACTTCAGTTTCAACGGGTCGACCACAGACGCTGCTCTTCTCACCAGAATGAGACGTGTGCAGAATGAGCTTACAGCTGAGTAAATGCTGCTGAAGGATTACATGTATCTGGGCATGTCTGCACTTCCTGTTCTGGAGTCAAGTGTCGGTGCCGCTCCGACGCGTTTCGGTCCGTCTCTGTCATCATGAATTAGCTTCTGATTCTGAAACGATGGAGCATGCATGGGTTCGTGCTTCGTGATGAAAAACTCAATCAGAGGATATTATTCTTTTTGTTTAGTGTGACAGTCGATGAGCTTCCTGCGCATTAGTTCAACCTGTTTGTCTCTGCTGTGTTTGTCGATATTTCATCTGGACTCAGTAGAGTCGGTCGAGTCGGTCGAGTCGGTTGAGGTGTTTTTGCAGACAGACCTGTCGATGGTTAACTGCACAGGGGTTTGTTGTTGTTCTGGATCACCTGCATGTGGAAGGTGAACCCATGCTCACCTGTCTGCACTTCCTGCTGCAGCAGAGATGAGGGCGTCACGCCTTCACGTCTGATTTTGTCTCTAAGTATTCAAAAAAAGTGTCTGCTTTCAAGATGCTACGTTGAGAAGGTTTATTTGAAAATAGATATGACATCAAAATAGCACATATCAAATCAAACGGAGTTGTATTAGCCACTAAGATCAAAACCACTAATTCAAATTACAATAAGTACATCCAAACTTCACAGAGCGGCTTTAGACAAAATGAGCAATTAAAAAAAAAAGCTAAACTCTGCTGCATCGGGCAGAGTCGTGTTCATTACTTATTTCAAGTATGACCAGTTTGAACTAAAATGGCTCCGGCTGGTCCTATGACAAAAGGTTCCTCGGTTTGTATTGAAAGTGCATCGACTGGCAGTGGAGGAATACGGACGCTGATTTGGCTGCATCTGGAGCAGATGTGGTTTGATGCAAATTGGCGACAACAGGCGTCAAGGGGTTAAAAGATCATGTCACGCAGACAAGTAGACGATCAGCAATAAATGCTTGTCGATGCACAGCTGGCGTCTGCTACTCAATCCTGACAGTTGGATACGAGACCTTAAAAGATCAACTTTGTTGTGGGGAAAGTTGATTCAAACTTCAGCAGCCAGGATTTCACACGATTCGCTTTGTGCGTTTTCACATTTAAATTCGACGTGACTGCTATAATCAGTCTCACAGAGCGAGCGCCGCGTGGAGCATCTTAAAACACACTTGATTCACTGTAATTGTTCCAGTAAAAACAGAAACAGAGGCGAGCGAATGAATACGCTGCTCGACTGAATGTGAGAGCGACTGCCAACACTTTGAGAACAAACTGGCAGAAGAAGTACTTCTAATTAACTGAGACATCTTTTGGAAACAAAAAAACCTGAGAGGAGGAGACCGACACGTCTCAAACTCCATTTTTGAAATCAGATCTCAGCGAGAGGAACCGTCTCTCAGCAGCTACTGTGCAGAACCACATGAAGATGTTTCCGTCTGCATCGCACGCCATCACTCGTAGCACACAGATAGAGATCTATAAGAGCGACGTGTGCAGACTCCACCACCAGGGGGCTCTCAATCAAAACAATAACAACGTTCCTGAGTGATTTCAGCCTCCCAGATCTGATCGGGGTGTCGCCTGATTTATTTACGATCACAAATCCTGTCGTGTGGAGGAAACGGCGAGGACAGCCGAGCACGCACGTCATCATGATGAACAGAACGATCACTAATCAGGAAGCAAGCTGGCTCCAAAACCCCCTGCAGCAACAGATGGGTCACATGACTGAGACTTTGTCCATTCACAGTCACATGACCATCGAAACTTCACCGGAGTCCACTCCAGCTCATGGTTGCACTATTTGTCATTGAAGGCATCAAATCAGGATTGAAAAGCAGCGGCCTGGTATGAAGCAATCTCACAAAAACCGTAAAAGTCGTCTCGGCGGCGAAAACGCGCACTGAGACGGCGGTCTCCGAGTGGATGTTGTTGCTGTGAGCAATTACAGAGCCTTATCTAACGGTGAGGATAATGAGGTTACACACAGAGCAAATTCTATCATGTCGGCATAATGAGATTTGGGACTGTGTCTCCAATGTTGGGGTCGAGGACAGGGACGGGACGCACACACACACACACACACACACACACACACACACACACACACACAAGGCGTTCTTATCTGCCCCACCTCACATCACTGGCTGACATTCAAGGGAAATTGCGTTCAGGCTCAGTGTGTGAATGACTGAGGCTCTCCCCCTCTTCCTCTCTCCCTTCATTCCTGCTTTCCAGCATACCGCCCTCATGTTCTCCAACAACCCCACCACCACTTCTGACAGGCTGTTTGATTTATGACTCCAATTCCCAAGTGCAGACACATAGACGCAGGCCACACTCCCGACTTTATGTATGTATTTTAGTTTCCTCCCTCGGCCCTGCTACACTTCTCTCTCTCTCCCTATCTTTTACTCTCTCTCTCTTTCTCAAGCGTGCACACACACACACACACACCTACACACACACACACACACACACACACACACACACACACACACACACACACAGATCTCGGGTGTGGTGATTGATTATCCTAGCAGGACTGTCTGGGGTATTTTTGATCCTTTTGAAATTTAATCTCTGTGAGCGGTACTGGAAGTGTCTCGTCACATGTGTGCATGCAGAGGTGCACACACACATCCACACACACACTCACACACACACACACACACATATACACACATACAAGTGAGGGAGTTTAAAAAAGGCAACAGAAGCAAGAAGTGCTGGGACTTTTCTGGCGAGCTACTTCAAGTTGTATACACAAACAACTTCATCAGAAGTTAGGAGGTAAAACGGGAACAGAGCAACCTACAAAGTGGAATATTGAACTCTACAAGGAGAGCATCCCTCACAGCCAATCAGGACTCAGACACATGAACAACATGGACTCCTTCCCTGCGGTCACATGCAGGACTGTGTATAAGCACTGCACTATGATTCAGTGTTGGTGTCAACCTGGGGGGGGGGGGGGGGGGGGGGGGATGAGCACAAATCATGAGTTAGATCAGGTGACCTGGAGCTGGACATTTTAACTCAAAGCACTTTTTGTCCATTCAAACATTTTCATTGCATCAGTTAAGCCCCGTTTGCACACAGCAGTCCGGTACGGATCAGTATAGTTTGGTACGGATCAGTATAGTTTGGTACGGATCAGTATAGTTTGGTACGGATCAGTATAGTTTGGTACGGATCAGTATAGTTTGGTACGGATCGGTACAGTTTGGTACGGATCGGTACAGTTTGGTACGGATCGGTACAGTTTGGTATGGATCAGTACAGTTTGGTATGGATCAGTACAGTTTGGTACGGATCGGTACAGTTTGGTACGGATCGGTACAGTTTGGTATGGATCAGTACAGTTTGGTACGGATCGGTACAGTTTGGTACGGATCGGTACAGTTTGGTACGGATCGATACAGTTTGGTACGGATCGGTACAGTTTGGTACGGATCGGTACAGTTTGGTACGGATCGGTACAGTTTGGTATGGATCGGTACAGTTTGGTACGGATCGGTACAGTTTGGTATGGATCGGTACAGTTTGGTACGGATCGGTACAGTTTGGTACGGATCAGTACATCTTGGAACGGTTTGGTTCGGTTCGGTTCGGTTTGGTTTGGTAAAGCCTGATCCCGTTTGTGTTTCCACAGCCACCCGTGCTCTATTTGGTAGGCGGCGTGTAAGCTGGATACCGATAGCCGTCAGCTACGTAATAGCGTCACATGATAGCAGCTAACAGCTTCCACTGTTACGGGGCTTTACCTGCTTCAGTGTCTGTATTATGAATCTGGGTTCTGTATGTGGACGCACTGAGTTAAAGGAGGGACAGTACAGGTAAAAACATAACAATCAACAATCAGCAAACCTCTGTGCTCTGAGATCCTGATCTCCCCCGTCCTCCACCTGGGATCTGTCTGCTTGTAGTGAATGATAAATGAAATGACAGGCCGCTGAGTGTGTGTGTGTGTGTGTGTGTGTGTGTGTAAGTGTATGTGTGCTCCAACATGTATCGACGGCTGATCCGTGTTCAGTCCCCCAGTTCATTGATCACAGGGAGGCATTTATCCATAATGGGCCCTATATCTGTCCGTCCCTCAGCGGGGGACTGGGATGTCCATGGATCCGACACAAAGGGGACCATTGTACACGACCGTATCGATACTCGCTCCTGAGAAACTGCTTTCCTTCCTTTCTCAGGGGAAAGACTCACTGTCCAATTAGTAACAGCTGGAGCCATCGATGGAGGTTATCAGGGTTTGTAAAATTCAGTCTGTGACAAACTTGTTTTAAATCTTCATGTCTGTAACGTTTGTGTTTTTTACTGAACAAGTGAAGCAGAGTGACTACATTCAAAAATACTTTAAATGTATGAAGATGAGTCCTATGTAATCTGACCCATAGTGTTTAATATGGGTACTGCAGTCCAAATTAAAAACATTGTAGAGAGTTGATACAAATGTATAGTTTAATGTACGTGTGTCTGTGCTTATTTATATTGTGCCAACATCTATATGTTTAACCTCAAAGGGAAATATCGACCACTGTATTATCCAAGTGTTACCATACTCTTTTATTTTAACTTTATTTAAGCGCTGTTGGAACTTTTTTTGTAACTTTTGTTTGATTTTCTTGTCTGCACTGTATTTAAAAAGGGTCTTTAAGATGGTTCCAAAATGTAGACATGACAATCTGAAGGGACAAACCAGAAGTGTCATTGTCAACAACCGTACCTGCTTTGTTTTAGATATTGCTTTTTATAAAGACTTTGGTGTTCACACAGTTGATGCTCACACAGGTCAGCATGCGGTGGACACTGTAGCTTCAGTGTTTAGCCAGCTCTGCATGTGGTGGACACTGTAGCTTCAGTGTTTAGCCAGCTCTGCATGTGGTGGACACTGTAGCTTCAGTGTTTAGCCAGCTCTGCATGTGGTGGACACTGTAGCTTCAGTGTTTAGCCAGCTCTGCATGTGGTGGACACTGTAGCTTCAGTGTTTAGCCAGCTCTGCATGTGGTGGACACTGTAGCTTCAGTGTTTAGCCAGCTCTGCATGGGTCTGTAAACCTTTCTGCGTTCTAACCTCTCTCCATGTTTCAAAAGCATCTCCAACATTGATCCTAGTTTGAGCAGCTTTCTGCTGCTGGAGCTTATTAGAAACATGCAGAGGCTTTTTAGCTCGGGTACAATCACTTCTATCTGAAGCAGTTCCACTGCCCGCTTCCATCGCTGCAACACCTGTTCACCTGATAACTGCTCTCATATCTGGCAAACCCAGGGGCGTCCAAAACGGCCTTCAAAGCCCCGCCTACCTTCTCTGGTCCAATCAAATCCAGAGCATTCAGGAAGCTGTCACTACACATCTCACTGATTGGACCTTAAATATCTTGTGAAACATGGCCAGATTATAAAAGATTATTTTCCTTTCATAATATTTTGTCTGTAAACCATTGTTTTTTTTTTGGTTGATGAATGAAATGAACTTTTATTTCATTGACGCCACAGTTAAAAAAGGATGACTCGCTGAATATTTAAAGCTACAGTGATCACATTTTATGTTACTATCATCTTATAAACATTAAATATGAATGTTTGAAACAACATTTCAAACATGCAAACATTAATTAAGTCATGATGGTAAACTGAAGCTAAATGTATACAGTGCTTTTTCTTTAGTCTGTGTGACATAAAGAACCACAGGTGCTAACAGGGCGTCATCGTGGCGGGTCAGTTGGATGTGATTAGTTACACAGGGGACATTAAAATTGCGAAATGACATTTGTCCATTTCTGCAGATGGTGATGATCGTACATCGTAATTATGGTACAAATACGATATTAAACATGTGGTACTATAATCGTGCTGTCTAACTGCAGCGATACAACTGGGCTAACTTCCTGATAAACCTGGATGCTCTTACTGACACCTACTGGCCATACTGAGTTCTGCCCTGCAGGTACTTGGAGCTTAAAGGGATATGTGCATTAAGCTCTGTATCATAAGAAACCTGGCAGTATTTTTGAATGGTCGTGCATCTCGCCCTCATTTTCCCCTGAAACGGGAAACCTCCATGTTTCTAATCTGAAAAGGAGGGGGGTTCATCTACATCCCTAGTTTCTAATTTTTTCGACCCACTGAAGCTACAGACCAATCACAGATCAGTGGGCGGGACCTCTAAAAGCAACGTCCGCCATGTTGCTTGGAAGCTAACAGACTCCGTGGAGAAAGTTGAGAAGAACCGAGAATGGTGAAAAAAAGTATGTTTCAACATCAAACTGATATGGATGAAGGAGATTCAGGGCTCGGATCAGATGCTCCCCCCGCATCTACGAGCCGCAAAAGAAATGGCGAGCAGTTGAGACTGATGGAGGAATGGGAGGCCGGTCAGTCTGTGGTGGTTCGGACGGGCCAGGAATCTGTTTTGTCTGTAAACAGTTTTTTTTTCTTTATCATGACGTGTGCTGCGGCGCTATTGGCCAGGTCACCCTTATGAAAAACACCTTGATCTCATCGGATTAATCACCTGGTTAAATAAAATAATAAAAACTTATGAACTCATCCATTTCCATGCCGAAGTAGCGGGAGCAATTCAACACATTAGACAAGTTGAAGGAGCTGGGGATCGAACCCTCAACCTTCCAGTTGAGAAAAGAGCAACTCTACCACTGAGCCATTGACATTGAATCAGAGAATCAATAGCAGGAGGGTAACGTAGTACAATAACTCATAACCACCAATCATAGTGTTAGCTACTAAAAACACCAGACATCCGTAAGGTTTGAAATAAAGGGAGCCTCCTCTCTGCTCCTTGTTTGGAAGCATCCACTGTCGTCCTGGTATTTTCCAAGCAGCCATTCAGCCTCAGAGAAACCACACATTCTTACTGTCAGGATTACTTTATCAATAAACACCGCGCACGCCAAACCGCTTCCATGAAGCGCTGAGGCGATGATTTATGAGCAGCACACGGAGGATGTCAGCGCTCAGTCCTCGGCGTGACACCAGCTGTGTCCTCTCACAGTTTGTGTCAGTCAGGTTCTGTGATCAGAGCGAGACAGCGATAAGACAAAGAGGAACTGACTGCTACACGGATCACGATCCGAAAGGCCGCCACAGAAATGTGGACTGGGTGTAATCACACGTTCAGCTGGTTGACCGCAGCTCCATCCAGATGCACACTTTCCCATGGTGCACTCTGAACGAGTCTCGGGGGGGGGGAGGATGTGAACTGGTGCAGTTTGTGACCTCTTCAAGGCCGATGTCACACAATCATTCAAACACATTTAGTTCCTTCATAGTTAAGTGACAGACAACAATGGGACTGACAGAAGAACGAGGAAGATAAATATTTCACTCTCCGGCTGACAGGAGAGCAAAACAAAAAGGGATCAGTTATGAACTCTTACATCAGTGAAGAGTAAACACTGCGGCTCAGACGATCATGTGTTAAAGGACGACGGGCGTGATGAAACAGTTCACATCATCACTTTCAGCGAGCTGACGTAGGAGTGCGATGAAATCAAACCCAACACAAACGAGACATTTCTCCCCCTTTTGAAGAAAACTCCAGAAAAGGTCCAGGAGGAGAGACCACCTCTCTGACCCAGCCGGAGACGTGGTCTCAGCCTGGCACGGTTCGTTTGAGGTGTGACAGCGACCGGATCTCAGTCCGACCCCGGAGCCGTAATAAGTGTTTGTTTAGCAGCACAGTGTTCTTGTTTGCTTCTATCACCTTCTTTAATTTATCTTTAGTCTATCTTTCACTTTCACTGTTATTTTATTTCCAATACTGTTAAATCACACAGATGACAAACAGAACAGCAGCTGCAGCAGTCTGATCCTCCTCCTTTCCCCTGCGTCACATTCTTCATTTATAACCTCGGCCGGATTCATGCTAACACCAGACAGCAGACATTTTTTCACACAATGAAATATTTAATTGTTGCTTAAAATGTTGAATAGCAGGCCAGCGAGTGCAGCACGCAAGAGCTCCATGATTGTTTACTTTCATCCTGCGATTACCGCTTTGGCCCGCCCTGAACCTTTTTATCCAATGACTGAACGATCTTTGCACACATGCTTTTGTTTATGAATTCTGGTCCTCTTCAGAAAAGTGCAAAACAAACCGCACCGAACCAAAAAAGAAACATTGTTTTTTGGTCTGGACCAAAGAAAGCGGACTAAAGCTCTGACAGCCGTGGATCTCTGTTGAACTCCGGCGTGACGGGCTCGGAGGTGCAGGCGCTGCTCACCAGAAGGAAACCGTCACTGCCTCCTCCTGCTCACTCACCATGAATGTTCCTGAATATTACCCCGAACATTTCAGGAGCGCGTGACAACACGTGTTGAGAGGTTAGACCCCCTCCTGCTCCCATGTGCGTCTAAGTATTGACTCATTAAACATCCACAGTCAACAGCTTCAGCTACATGAGAGTGTAGGTTTGAAGCTGCAGGCAGCAGAGCTCTGAATATTGACTGGTGAGAAAAGGTGCCGTCTTCAAGGTATTGTGTAAGCGACTCTCCCCTCTTCACCTCTTCACCCCCCTGCTCATCCATCTCCACACTGGCCCAGTCAGTGGCAGCTCCATTGATAGGGTAATCCAGGCCTGATTAATGGCCCAATAATCAGAGGGATCCTCAGATCAATCATGGCAGTAATCAATAACCCCCGGCCAAGGCGATCATTAGCCTGCTAGAGTGCATCCTCTATTAGACCCACGGAGCAAAACAAAGGATGTGAGAGAAAGAGAGGGGCCGGAGAGAGTGAGGGATGGAGGAGGAGGAGGAGGAGGAGGAGGCAGTTTTTGTAAGATGATCAGGCGATGGAGCCGTTTCTCTGAGCTCTAAGGAGACGACAGGAGGAGGATCAGAGACGTTTCAGGAGAGAAGTAAAAATCTGCGATAGAGACATTTGTCTGTGTCCGTCTCGCTGTGTGTGCAAAATAAGTCTATATAAATAAATGTCTCGACACTGTGAGTGTATGTGTGCATGTGTGTGTGTGTGGGCGTGTGTGTGTGTGTGTGTCAGCTGGGTGTGATGGTCTGTGATTTATGGGCTGTGTCCCTCAGTGCCAGCTCTCTGTCTGCTCTAGCATGGAGGATGAATGGACCTCTGTCGGTGCAGCCAGAACCCCCCTCCTCCCACACACACACACACACACACACACACACACACAGCCTTCTTCACTCGTCTGTCCCCCCCTCCCTCCCCTAATAACATTTGGTAGTTATGTGCATACAGACTTAGAGAGCCTGTGAACTTGTTTCTGTAAACGTTTTCTCTCTGGCAGCTGAACTGAGGCGGCTAAATAACCTCATGCTAAGAACAAGCTAAGTGATCTGCGCCCATTAGAATAAGCCTGTCCAGTGTCAGCAGCTCGATAGCATCAAGCTTAGCGTAGCTTCAGGCTAAAGACGAAACAAAGTCCAGGACATGCAGCTCCGCCTCGTGTCACGTGACATCACGATGGTTAGAGGATGAAAACTGCAGAAAGGAAACATACAGCTGAAGATGAAGCTACGATGCTAAATATCAGTGTGTGTGTGTGTGTGTGTGTGTGTGTTAGGAGACCAGATCAGGACCATAAATCGAAGATCACCATGTTTAGGGGGCGTGTCACTCACTGAGACTGTCACACCAGGAAGTCTGTGGATGTTACCGGAGATAAAAACGACAAAATGATTTGATGTTATTTGTTCTTTTAGAAAGACGAGTTTTTACTTCCAATCACAGCAACGATGTGAAAAACAGCCTGACAAGACAAGGACTTCAAAACCGTGGTCTAAAGACCAGGACCCGAGTCTGTGTGTGTGTGTGTGTGTGTGTGTGCCGCTCTCTGACGTGTCCGCCTGCTGTGTGTACTCATTTATGTGTAATGAATGCTCATGAGGGTAAACAGATGGTGTGTTAACATGGTAAAATATGATCTGTTGCCAGACAATATGGTGGCACGCTGGTGTTTACAACGCACACATTACACCGCGGGACAGTGGAGCAGCTTCGGAGCAGTCTGGCTTTTTCCAAACACATCTGAGAGGAGAGGAACATGTCTCTCTCTGTGGCTCCATTCGAAACATATTCATCTGAAAAGCATGGATTAAAAAGTTTAATCACAGATTATAGGACACATCGTGTCACCTTCTTGTCTCAAGGTTCCTCTCCTCCTCCGTGTCTCCTCGCCACTGTTAACTAGCGATCTCTTACACTCATGTTCTGTGCTCCATTGGCGGTGGGAGGGGATGTCTCCTGTTGCCACAGTGAGTTCAGAGGCTGAGTCTGAGTCAGGGAATAAATGAAGCTTTTACTGCCTCAAAGGGAATCACACTGAAATACAAACAAACACATCATGTATTGTGACAGCAGATCAGCAGCTGGTCTCTTCTGGTCCTCATACGGGCGCCCTGAAGTACTCAGACCAAAGCTGCGTGCTGAGCTGTAATCCTGTTGGCTGAATTCAGGGGCGGACTCGACGTACAGCTGAGAAATGTTTGTTTCCATTGTGTGCAGTCGCACGACCAAAACGTCAAACATGTAAGTGGTCGAATGGCGGTCGACGGTTGTGTCTCAGTGTAAACTGCACGACTGACGCTGGACAATTCAGGCCGACTCCAAAATAAATAATGCGATTAAAGAAATCGTTTCTGAATCATCCTGAACTGACGCAGAGTTCCTGCTGTGGTGTCGAATATTGACCGTCTCACCCGTCAGCAGAAACCTCCGCGTGATGAACCTCCGCTGACCACAAACACCTTCATGTGTATCGGCAAACACACACACACACACACACACACAGGCTCCTCTGTGTGACCCCCGTGTCCATGACGGACGATGACAGAGCTGTGACGGAAGAAGCCGGGCTAAAGAGTGATGAACAAGTTGCAGGACACACACACACACACACACACACACACACACACACACACACACACACACACACACACACACACACACACACAGAATCGCTGTGGTTTCACTGTGTTCAGTAAATGATTGTAGAGACACGGGAGCATCGTTTGTCTCTCCTGACACATTTTAGTCTGGTTGAATACAGTCAGAATGAAAAGATACAAAAAGCTGAGGTTAGCGTTAGCCTCTGTCATGCTAATGCTCCCGACCTGAACGACTCTGCAGGAAGAACCCAGGTATCCAAGATGCGTTTTTTTTTTTTTAACTATCACGATCTGCCAAGTTTCCTGCACACGTGTGTTGCCTCTCTCCCTCCAGCACATCTAGAGAGAGAGAGAGAGAGAGGGAAACAGTGGTCGAGCGAGCTCCAGAGTGACTGTAGAGAGAAAAAAGATTAAATCTGATTGTTTCAGGATGTGCAGCGGAAACAAACACAGATCTGTACTTTAGAGGAGTTTCTGGACTGTGAACTCAAACGTTCACATTTATGTGTAATTTTCACACCTGTTGACCTGATAACTGCTCTCATATCTGGCAAACCCAGGGGCGTCCAAAACGGCCTTCAAAGGTCCGCCTACCTTCTCTGGTCCAAACAAATCCAGAGCATTCAGGAGCAGAATCTTCACGTTTCCTTCATGTCTGATCACGCAGCTCCCTGATTGGATCTTTGAAGAATAAAATCTTGATCAGTTTTTCAAGTTTGCGCATTTTAATTATGTTGGATCAAAGATTGAATCCTCGCATGTCTCATCCATCAAAAGTCTAATCTAAACATAACACACATGCGCACATCTGTGATCACTCGACTGTAATCGTATCTGCAAACAGCTTCGCTCTGATTGGCTGGATCGAGTAACGCTGCCTTACCTTGTGTAACCTCGGTTTAGACCCGTATAAGTCATGACAGGGCCTAACGGGGCCTGAGACAGCCTGCCAGTTGATGATTGGGTATAAAACAGTTTGTCTTTCTGGGTCAAGATTCCTTTATGGTTCTCCGGTGCCAGCAGGCGGGAGTTTCCGGAGATTTAAAAGAGAAAAACAGCTCCGCTCCACGGGCTGTGCTGCACTGAACAGGCCTCTATTGAAGGATGCCAACCCCCAAACTAGCAAGGCCTGGACTCTGTCAGCAAACACGCTGACAGAGAGAGCTGACACACACACACACACACACACACACACACACACTGCCACCACGCAATCTGAACCGATCTCACCCCATGTAGCATTTTACAGTGCAATCATCAAAGCACCATTAAATCAGAAGTGACTGCCAATAAAAGGAGGAAATTGCGGCAGGGATTACGATGTTTGCATGATAAGGGGGTGTGTGTGGGGCGGGCAGGGGGGGGGGGGGCGTCAGAAGATTTATGTAGCATTTACTGTGGAGCAAGTCGTAAAGTGTAATTACGAGGGGGGGGGGGGGGCAGCAGGCAGACCAGCAGGAAGACAAGGAGACAAGTGATCAAGGCCTTTTCATCCTGCTCTGTCGCTCCATTTGTCCCCTCTTCTTCTTCTTCATCTGTCCGTCTCTCTTGACTCCACATCCATCAGTCAGCTGCAACAAGTCCAAACCTCGTCCATGCCACTGACCCCGGACATTTGATTATCCACTAATTATATATGTGTTGCACACATAAGATGCAGCATGCCTCTAGTCAGAGATAATGTTTCCTCAACAAGTGCTGTGGTCCGTCTCCAGAACATGCCAGCAGGAAGCCCCACCAACCACGCCTGACTGCGGAGGCCTCCTGCTGTGAGACGCACATATGAGCCAGTCCTGTAAATATTCAATACATGTCAGGAGCGTACCAGTGTGCAACAAGCTTGTGGTGCTCTAAGAGTTTGACTTTGTTTGTTTCTCCTCTGAAAATCACAAACTCAGTCTGTGCCTTCGTGCAGCAGCGTCACAACAAGGTTCTGCCTTTACATTTACACAGTGCATCTGCAGCGATGAAATATTAGCGTCCCAGTGTGCAGAGATGCAGCATGTCTACACACACACAGCTGCAGAAGCTGGGAATCGAACCCCTGACTGTCTAACTGAGAGACGGCCTCTGAGCATCATTAATGTGGTGCTAAACGTGTCTGAGAAGCGCCCGCCTGTTGCTGCAGACGTCACATGTTGTTCTGTTTTCGTTTCACGGGACAGTTTGTGTTGACTCTCTGGGGAACGGGAAGGGAGGGAGTGTATGAAAGCGGTCTGAAGTAGATTGGGAAAATCCCTTGAGATTGTTTACCCCCCTCTATCCCTCGCTCTAAGAAGGAGCACTCGGATAATAAATCATCCCCCGAATGAATGGACGAGCCGCCCAGAACCTTTTGAACCGAGCCTAATTTGCTTGGGAGCTTTCAAAAGAAGAAACCCCCGTGAGTCAGTAAATGTCGGGGGGGGGGGGGGGGGGGGTCTTTGGCAGAGAATCAGACGTTAGACAGGGTGACTCTGGTTGTGTGTCACTTTCAGCCCCTCTCTGTTCCAAACTTCAAACTTGCTTTATATGGAAGACCAGAGGCACAAATATGTCGGAGGTCTATAAAAGAACTGACAGAAATATTTGGGTCCGTCTGAAGAAAGTGTGCAGAAAGCTTCGACCTCAAAGGCTTCAAACAACAAGACACAACGTCCAGTCGCCTTGCTTCAGCTGCTTCGTTTGAGCGGACATACCTTCTCGTGTTTTAGTCAGTACTTTTGCCGCCCTGGACTTCTTCTCTTCAGTTCATGTTCAGACTAACTCACTCACTGGCTTTTTTTCTGTCTTTAACGTCAGAGGAAATCAGGGAGACATGAAAACACAAAAACATGGAAGAAGTGTTTTCCAAAACCAGGAACCGAAGCACTTAATTCACAAGTCCCTCAAGTCCACTCTGAACCCGGCCGGGGGTCAAGGGTCAGAGATCAGAAGGGTTATTCTAAGGTCAGCATCAGTTCAAGAAGTTGAGCCCGCCCCTCCTCCTCCTCCTCCTCCTCCCTGACACATAAATCTCTTCTCTCCTCCCCCCGTCCTCACCCAGGCCGTCCAAGGCTGCACATGCTGCTTCTTTCTGTTTGCTGTCATCAGTCTCTCTCTCTCTCTCTCTCTCTCACACACACACACACACACACACACACACACACACACACACTCAGATGACGTAGATTAAAAAGTGATCACTTATTCTGTGAAAGGCTGACGCTCTCTCTGCACACATTCCTGCAGTTGTAAAAATAAAAACATGTGGACAAACACATGACGACCCTCGTGTAGTTCTGCTGCGCTCCGTCAGCGTCACGGTTTTGCTCCGTCGCACCGCTCACCTTCCAGGTTGCACACTCGGCGTGTTCAGAAAGGATCATTTAAATAATAATTTCAGTCTGCAGGGATTGGAGGGTCGCCGGTTCAAATCCCAGTGTGGATCTGGAAATCAGTCTGGTATAGCTGGAGAGGTGCCATTCCACTTCCTGAGCACTGATGAGGTATCCTTGAGCAAGGCATTGAAACCCCAGCAGCTGCTGACGGAGTCTTTACGTAGCCGCCCAGTATTTATCTCTCATGTGACGTGGTGAGCCGCAGCCTCGTTAGTCAGACAGACGTTTGGGTCTGACGGAGGGGTGGAGCCAGCCTCTCTGCTGCTCGACACTGAAAATGAAGCACAAACAGTAGTGACACGCATTGATCAGACGATAAAAGTAACAAATATCCTGGTGTTCCTACACTGTTGGAGTTTTAATAGAGAAGTAGAAGCTTCAGTGTCTGACAGGTGGTGATTGATTGCGTGTCGGGGGAGCCGTTCAGTGTCTGAGGCCGATGCCAGGAGACGAGGCCGCGACATGAACATGATGAATCCCACACTCATTTAATTGCTGTTTTACATTTCAGTGGCAGCCATCAGCTAAATAAGCTGTCACACACGCGAGCTGATGACTGACTCGCAATTATTCCACCGCAGCAACGAAAAAAAAAGCAGCCGTCTCTCCTCTCATTGTTTTCAGAAAAGTTTGTCTTTGTGTGCAACAGTGTGTTATTGAAGGTGCTTTAAATCCGATGATATGGGAAACATGCAGGAGGGATCCCCTCACTAAAGGAGGGGGGGACTCGAGAGCCCGGCTCCTGCTGGACACGTCCTCCTCGCTATGACACGATGAAGACTCCCAAAGATAAACGTGTATTTTTTTGTTTTTTTACAAGTCTGAGCAGGAAACGTTGTGTCATAAATTCATAAAGAATAAAAAAAAAACAAGACGTGAGTTTGGAGTGCAGGTAGTCCATGTACGCAGGCTGTGGGTTCGAGTCCGACCTTGGTCCTTTGCTGCATGTCATCTTCACACTTTCTCATCCCAACATTTCATGTGTCTCTTGACATGTGAGTTCAACATCTTGCAAACTCTTGTTAGCTGCTAACACTCACTCAGGGAGAGAGAGAGAGAGAGAGAGAGAGAGAGAGAGAGAGAGAGAGAGAGAGAGACAGAGAGAGAGAGAGAGACAGAGAGAGACAGAGAGAGAGAGAGACAGAGAGAGAGAGGGAGAGAGAGAGAGAGACAGAGAGAGACAGAGAGAGAGAGACACACAGAGAGAGAGAGAGACAGAGAGAGAGACAGAGAGAGACAGAGAGAGAGAGGGAGAGAGAGAGAGAGAGACAGAGAGAGACAGAGAGAGAGAGACACACACAGAGAGAGAGAGAGAGAGAGAGAGAGAGAGAGAGAGGGAGAGAGAGAAAGAGAGAGAGAGAGACAGAGAGAGAGAGAGAGAGAAGAGAGAGAGAGAGAGAGAGAGAGAGAGAGAGAGAGAGACAGAGAGAGACAGAGAGAGAGGGAGAGAGAGAGAGAGAGAGAGAGAGAGAGAGAGAGAGAGAGAGAGAGAGAGGGGAATGAAATGTGGGGAAGGAGCTGCACAGTTTCATTTCAAACCTGAGTCAGATGGAAGACTATAGCCTCCATGTATGGGGCGCACGCACTAACCACTAGGCCACCGTCACCCCCAGGTAAAAAAAAAAAAAAACTAAAGTATTCTGTGCATGTTTAGCAGAGAGTGATTTACAAATCTGAACAACAATGTAACCTGTGATATTTCCTCCGTGCTCAGCAGACTCAAAAGTTGGCGCCGGGCTGCACGTCGCTGTGAAGACGAAACGAGAGGAGCAGCAGGAGGAGGCCCGCTTTGTCATACAAGTCATCAGTAACTGTCGCCACTGTGCTGCGGGCTTAATTAACTAGCTTGCTCGTTAGCATCGCTGCCCCCTTTCTCTCGCCCTCCCTCTCTCTCTCTCTCTCTCTCTCTCTCCACGCTCACTGCTCTGAATAGGAACGCCTGATTATTCTGCGCTCAGTCGCAGCCAATTACAGGCTCCAAATGGAACAACATTAATCAAATCTTTAGTGCGGTGGCAAACTCAGAGGTATCAGATTGCAGAGGGACGCAGAACTAATATGTCACTGTCACCGGCGGTTGCACAGGCATTTAGCAGCTAGCATTAGAGAGACGGGTGAGACGGGCTATCGCCTGGCTGTAATATGGAGGCTGATCTGGAAGGCATTAGCCTGACGTGGCAGCAGAAACACTGTCCTCACCCCGTACTCCCCATAACGGGATGACTAGAGAAAAGGAGATGTAATGGGGTAATGAGAGGTGAAGCGTGAGAAATAGGAGGGACAACCAAGGGGAACGGTGAGGGCCTGTCATGAACTTTGGACAGGAAGAGGAAGATAAAGGAACAGACATTTCCTACCAGGGTGGCTGAGGCGAGTCTTGCTGGATGAGAACACCCAGAACTAAACGCTGCCATTCAGGCAGATCTGGAGCAGGACCCACACGACGGGACCATGACCCAGCAAAGCCTGTCCTGCCATCTCACTGGATTCTCAGGGCCTGAAGCGTCGAGCCACCGCCGGAGCCAGCCAGAGGACACCGCCGCATAATGGCCTCATTAGAACAAATGATTAAAGCCCAGCTGAAATGTGCTAAATGCCTGTGTCACTGAAGTGGCCTTTAAACGGGCATAAATAAACAAGAGTTATGCTGAAGGTTTGGGTGTGCACCCTGGCAGCATAATAAATTACAGGGTAATGATATTAAAAGCACAGAGTCGTTAAGATGCCAAGGAGACGCCATAAATCCTGGCGCGGGCTCCCACTGGCTGTCCCCACGCTGAGTAATTAAAGCTGATTTATGAGGAGCATTACATCAGTGCTAGATAGTTCATATATCGGCCTCCCCTATTGGACAGCCTGACAGGCTCCAAAAAATATTGCTACGAGTTCGCAGACGAGAGGCCTCTCCCAGCACTCCATCGTTGCTTGCGTCCGTTCCTGCGCGGTCCAAATGGAAGGAAAAGCATCAGCTCTTCCGTCACTCCGCCATCCGTCCTCAGCAGGACTCTGGTGACAGAAGCAAACAGCTCCATCTTCAGACAGCAGCTCGTTCACTCCCTCCCTCTCTGCTCTCCGTCTCACTGGGAGGAAGTGGAGCCTGGTGCAAAGGCGGAGCTGGGTGGCAGGAGAGAGGAAAGTGAAGGAGGGCGAGAAGTGTTTATGAGTGTTATTGACAGAGAGGTAGAGAGCGTGAGCCGAACTCCATGTGAGGCGTCTGACTGAGCTGTCCAGATAGTGTCAGACGCCATCTTGGAATCCTCTTGAATCTGTATGACATGTCAAGCGTCCTATAAATCCCCTCGCCTGCGTACGTGTGATGAGGCAAGCTGTCCTGATGATTCAACAAAGTTTTCAAAGAAGAGATAATGAACTGAACACATCTTCAGAAAGTTCATCAATGTTTATGTGAGGAGAGTCTTAAGTTCCCGTGAGGTTTTTAGGCTCATAATGCAACTACGAGTTCAAGTGCTTTTCCTGTTTTATTTTGAAATCCTGTCATTTCACTTCCTGTCTTCCATGTGCTCACCAGTCCCTTGATCTCCAGCACTCCGCTCTCACCTGCTCATGATTAGCTCAGGTCACATACCCAGGGGTAACAAATCTTACAGGCCACCCCAAGATCCTTGATCATGACGCCTATTTCACTCAGAGATTAATAAAATATTTAAAAAAACATTTGAATCCTGCAGAATTCAGGCAGCTCGTAGTTTTCAGTGTGCAGATGTTTGTTGGATGTTGTGTCTTTGGACGTCCATGTTCTTTGGAGACGTTGAAGATGTGACCATGTGCAGGCAGAAGGGCAGATTCATGGCCCCCCCAGTACAAAAGGTCTGGACACGCCCCTGATCCAGAGTCTGCATCGCTTTCAAGCCTTCGGTTTGGACTCTGCTTGTTTTTGCCTTTGGACCTTTTTGGATTTGTTTGCCTTGCTGGACCGCTATCAAGTGTATGACCTTTATTTGGTCGAGGAAAGACTACACCTTTTTTTGTTGACCTCATTTACGCCCCTCTGCGTCTCTGCTCCGAGGTACCGATGAACACATTGGATTCCCTTTAAAAACTGCTCGACACTCTCAAATGTGGAGTCTCTGTTCTTTTTGGTTGCTCACACACTGTGTATGTATCTGTCCCTCTGAAACCATACACATATATTTACACCGCTCTTATTGCTGGAACGGTTCAGTAGTTATGATCTTCTGTACCTCAATAAAAAAAATCAGTGCTGCTTAACTGCTGACGAACCTTAAATGCCCCCACAGGAAACCCTCTACGAGCGCCAGACAACTTAATTGGTTTGGCTGCATGTAATTTTAATAGCTCCTGTAATTAGGTTGCTTATTATAAAGAATCAAGTCATAAATCATGTAAAACACAGTTACACATACATTTCCTGTCATTAAGGAATGCTGTTCTATTGCTGCGGCTGTGACGTTCAGAGTCACGTTCAGGAAACCTGGCGTCCTGTTGTTCAGGGCGGCTCGTACAGACGAGATTACAGAGACAACACAGAGGTGGAAAAACAACGGGAAGACACTAACGCTCATAATCGGTGACATTTTGAGAGTCAGAATTTGTTTTAACTTACTTCAGTCAATGTGAAAGAAACAGATTCCTGCAGGCGAGTTTTTAGATGTCATGAAAGTAAATCCAGCACGTTAGCACACACGTGACAAGCTGGAAGGTTGTGGGGGAGATTTCTTATTGCACGGATAAAAAAAAAAAGACAAACCACTCGTCTGCAGTCGTGGCACATTTACGAATCATGAATGTTTCTCTCTCACACGTTTGAGACATGCTTCCAACTTGTGCAGAAAGATACGTTATGAGACCCCTGCATAGGTTAACCACGAAAAAACCCCACAAGGCAGTTATGTGCTTCTATGGACCATGTACACACACACACACACACACACACACACCCTCCTGCTGCGTGTGCCCTTTTCTCCACAGGTGTTACACCAGGTGCAGCGTCGCCATCTCCCCACAACCATCAGAGCCCGTTTGGAAGCCGTGTGTAAGCCTCGTCTCTGTCCCCCTGATTAACCGCTGTGACAAATGTTCTGCTCTGCATGCCGTAGGAGCAGAGAGTCAAAGTGTGTGTGTGTGTGTGTGTGTGTGTGTGTGTGTGTGTGTGTGTGTGTGTGTGTGTGTGTAGTGTGCCTGCTTTGTCCTTTAAAAGAATGGGCCATGATTATATTTTTTTTAGATTCAGGGAACCCTCCGTTATCTCTCTCTAAAAACGAGTTCCTTCATCAAAGACATTTGAAGCCAGGACTCATCAGCAGATCAGCTCCTGTCTCTGTGACTTCTGCACATTCAAGCTCGTGGGCAATACGACGAGTGTTGGCAGCTGCAACATACCTGCAGGGAACATAATGAAAGAGGTTCAACACAGAATATAAATCACTAAAGAGTTACAGTCTCGTCCTGTTCTCTGTGAGTGTTGAGATCGCATTGAACATTCACAGAGACCCGACCAGCTGTCCAGACTCCAAACTCTGTCTTTTCATGATGCCATATCAAGGGTCCATCATCTCCTGTGTTGGGATTGTTCGATAAAGGAGGCAGGGAGCGACTCTACGTCACGCCCACGTTGTCTACCTGTGCATGTGTCGACGCCTCTTCAAAGCGAGCCAGGGCCAAAGGAAATCAAACTTTTCATGGACTCATTCTTCTTTTATGCACCGACGCACTTGGAGTGGCAGGATGGGCCACGGTGCAGAAGGGTCGGCAGTTCAACTCCCGGTGTGCTTCGAGTCCGGAAAGTGGTCTGGTAGATGGAGAGGTGCCAGTTGACTTCCTGAACAGTGCCGAGGTTCCCCATGAGCAAGGCATTGGCGCTGTTTCATGTGAAGCCTCCATGAGCACATGTCCATAGAATCCTGTTTCTGTGTTACACACACACGTGTTACACACACACAGGCTCTATGTAGCAGCAGATTGTAAAATTTAATTCCAACTTTGGTACTTTTTGTTTGTTTTTATCATTAAAACAAAATTAAAATGAATCCTTTAAAAATGTCTGGGAGGAAATTGAACGATTAGTTTAAAGGTCACATATTGTGACCTTTAAACTACAGAAAATGTGTGCTCAAACAGGCCTTTTGGAGATGTTCCCTTCATGACATCACAAAGGGCAGTAGCCCCTCCCCCAGGTGGGTGACACTCCCACAGCTAGGTGTTTGTTCTGCCCTCTGAGTCTGCCTTCTCACCGTAAACAATAGGACATGGAGCCAGAAAGCAGCGAGTACACCCGAGCCCTTCCAGAGAGGGGGCGTGGTCAGACACAGCTCATTTACATATTTAAAGCTACAGACACAGAAACAGCCTGTTCTGAGCAGGGCTGATGTTAGACCTGTTTATGGCGCCCAGAAATCTTAAGACTCCCCTGGGGGGCTCTGCAACTCTGCAGTACTTTACAGTTTATTCTCTTAACTCATTCCCCGCCATTGACGGAAAATTCCGTCATTTGGATCCAACCGTTCTCCGCCATTGACGGAATTTTCCGTCAATTGGTGTTTTCAGTGTAATACGATAGGGGGCGCTCTGACGGGTGTTGTGAAAAAGTTACAGGACTGTGGGGTCAAAAACCAACAAACAAGACCACCCGCGGGAAAGTAGAGAGAAAAAAAACAAACATTTTCTTCGTCCTTATTTTCCAGCAGGTGGAGTTCGATCAGTCTGTATGTGAGTTTGACGAGCGTCAAAAAGTAAACATTAGCTGTATAGATATGAGATAAAAGCTGAACAGTACAAACATGCCGGCGCCAGCAAGGAGATATTCGGCTGGAGAAGCTTTAGAGTTAATTATTGATACAGACTCTGATAATAAATTTTTGACCTCCGTGAAACTGATCTGGATGAAGGCAGCAGCGGCGACAGTGAATGGAGGGATTCAGGCCCTACATTCAGACCTTCAGGACGTGTAAGAGGTAAGATATGATCACGTTATTTTTTGATTCACCGTGATAGCATACGCATCTGATAACGTGACGTCGAAATAACATATCCCTCAGTTTTGTACATAAACTATGTACCAAACGAATTTTTGACGGACATTTTATTGTAATTTCCAGACACAGAGTCCAGGTCTCCAAGATCCAGGTCCCCAAGGTCCAGACATACACGTAGGTGCAAGAGGTGAGTCATGATAACATATTTTATTTTGTTTGATAGTATGTTACTTGGATTGTATGATTATTAGATACTACAAGACAAAAGCATCTGCTAATTTGTGAGAGAAGATAAAAAAGACATAATTTAGCTTTCATTTTGTACACAAACTATTTACCAAATGAATATTTGTTTGACATTTTACTGTCATTTTACACACACAGAGTCCAGGGATTCAAGGCCCAGGTGTCCTTTATACAGAACTACCCAAGGTGAAAGAGGTAAGATATGATATGAAGAGGCCGAAAAATAACGTTCCTCTCTTGTGCACATCACACTGTTGAATAAAAAAGTCGTCATTCTAATTATTTACAGGTCGAACACAGCAAAGAGGCAGAGGTCGGACCTGTGGATCTTATGGGCGTGGTGGTCAAGTACCTGGTGACCAAGCAAGAGGCTCTGTAAACCAGCCAGGTGCAGGTCCTGGTCCAGGTAATCTGATGTGGAAAGAAATGAACTGGCAGCCAAAAGACTTTCCTTTCACTGAGAATCCTGGACCTCTAAATGATGCTGCTGCTCTTCATCATATCATTCGTAAGCCTGACCTTGAAATGTACTGGTCTACAGATGACATTTTGGCCACCCCCTACTTCAACAAGGTCATGTCCCGCAACCGGTTTGAAATCATATGGAGATTTCTACACTCCAATGATTATGAATCAAGGCCAGCAAATAGCACTGACAGGTTGTACAAAGTCCGCCCTGTCTTATGTTACCTTATATCTAAATTCAGTCAAATGTATCAACCTAACACCAACATTTGCATTGATGAGGGTATGCTTCTGTGGTGTGGACGGCTAGCGTTCAGGGTATACAATCCCCAAAAACCTGTCAAATGTGGGATCAAATCCTACATCCTTTGTGATTCTGACACAGGGTACTGTTACAACATGAAACCCTATTGCGGAGAAGGCACTTCCCTGGGAGACACGGTTGTCTCTCTTGATCAGGTTTTTGTTCAACTAATGTTTTATTATTGAAAATAATAATATTTAAGTGTTTGTAAAAACAAATTTCTGAGTGTATAAGAGAAGAAAAATGTATAATATAGTTTGTAAATGTTGTAGTGCTACACTATTCAAAGAAAATGTATAATTTTATGTAATCATTTTTATTTATTTTAGTTATTTATTTTAAAATATAACTGTAGTTCACAAATGAAAGTAAAAAGAATCCAAATGTAAACTCAAAATCAATTTTTTTTCTTGAAAATAAGTGTGTTTTACAAAAGTGCTGTTTTCTCAGCTTTTTGTCCGGAATGTTGTTTTTTTGTGAAAATGGCCGATATTCAAGTGCTGATAAAAAAAGACTGAATGAAGTTTGAATAAAATAGTTTTTTGTATATGAAAGCAGAGGCTCTGATCTTTCTTTTGATGTTTTCAATATTTACATATTCAAAGAACAAAATATTCTGTGGGTCTTGAAAGATTGGTGAAAATGGTGAAAAAGGCTGGCGCTGGCTGGCAACAATTCTAGAATTCTCTGGCGGGGAAAGAGTTAATTTCCATCTAGTACACTTTGGAATGGACATAGAGTGCAGGAACTGGGATTGAACCATCAACCTTCCACTTAAGATATGACCGACTCCACCACTGAGCCACAGACGCCCAGACTGACTATTCTTCTCATAAATGTAGCTGATGATGATGCCTTCATCTTTCATTGTGAGGTTTAAGTGGGGTAAAGTACAATTATAGAAACTGATATGGCAGGAGTTAAGGAGCAACACGTCTGTGTTTCTGTCAGTGTCTCTGAACAGGTGGAGAATGAGAATGAGAGCAAATAGCAGTGTGCAGCCAAGAGTAGCATAGCCACTCCATCACTGTGATCGGCCTTGTCATTTCTCTCTCCTTCCTCTCTCCCACTGCTGCAAACTCTCACTCCCTTCCCCTCCCAGTGCTGAGGGCGGGGTGTAAAGTTCACTCCTGCCTAATTTATCAAACCCCCTCCCTCCACGGCCTCGTACAGTCATTAGCTACACACACTGACACAGCATCAGACCAACACCCTGCTCTCATTTATTGTCTTTACAGCGAGGAAGCAGCGTCAATTCATTAAAGGCCAAATTGCCTCGTGTCCCTCGAACAAGCAGCGGGGCAAAGGTGTTTGAGTTGGGGTTGGGGGGTTTTGTCAGGAGGGGGAAGGAGATAGATGTGTGGAGGCTGAATAATTTAATTATTCTCTATAATCCCTTTTCGCCTTCCCTCTTTCTTTCAGTTGTGCTGCCCAGATTTTACTGACTGTTGAGCCCTTGCAGCTAATGAAGACATTAATTAGAGCGTTTTAAGGTGTCTTTCTAAATCCTGATTTCCCATCCTCCTCCAGCACTGAAAAATGAAGCTGACGCTCAAGTGCAAAATCCTGCAGTTCCTCAAGTGTCCACTAGAGGCTGGCTGCAGCAGCACAGGAAGTCACATACACACCCATTCAAAAAGCCTGTTTTTACAGCAGACATGAACATGTTTACAGCCTGATTAAAAAAACCAAATAGGTGCGATTAGCTCATGTCTCCATCCACACACACTGTACGGAGGGGGGGGGATGTTTTGATGACTCAGCAGTTTTGATTGGGTGTAGGATCAGAGTTATTCACAATAAGGCGTGTAGCTGAGCTGATTGACAGGTGGGCGCCGTGTAACGGTTTGTCAGGAGGCTTAAAACCCGCCTCAGCTCCAGCTGAGTCCAGTCGTTAGCCTGACTCAAAGTTAGCCTGAGACAGGTCTCAAAAACACAAACATTTCCACATCTATTGAGATTTTCTCTTCATTTGAACTGAAGCCTTGAAAGTTTTGATGAGTCTGATATAGGGAGGCTGATCTTCGAGTCCAGAAACAGAGAACTGTTTGGCTTTCAGAACATAAACAAAACAAAATAAAAGCAGACTTTCTCTCAACTAAATTTAGACTGTGCTTCTGAGTTTATGTTGTTTCAGCTTTGCAGGCCAGGTGACCAGCAGTCCCTTAGCGTGTCCTAACAGGTGCTTCAGGCGCGGTGACCTTGTAAGGGCACACTGTGCAGAACACCGCTCGACTGTTTACTCTCTCTGTCAACCAGCTGCACTGCACGTTTACAATACTCTCATAAGTACGCTGCAGATGGATACGGGTCCCCTTGCTGCAGCTCCCTGCCTCATGATTAATGAGCAGCACTTGGAGCCGCATGTGTTGCCGCCTTGCAGCACAGTCCCGTCTTTCCGGACCCGACATTTTGTATCCTCTGTGAAAAATGAGCTCCTCGGTGTCGTTCATTACACTGCTGCACTGCCAGAACTCTCCCATGCATATTGCTGTATACTCTGCCTCATGCCGTGCTCGCACTGCGTGTGGGTGTCCGTGTCACTTTGAATGTAACTCACTTATGGAGACAGCTATCCAGAGAAATAGATGCCGGGGGAAGGACTTGACTGTAATTTGGGACCGCTTAAAAGGAAGACGAGTCAATAGAGGGAGACCTGACAGCTAAAGAAGGACGGATTTCAGCGCTGCAGTCGAGCACACGATGCAAAGGAAACCCTGGCACAGAGGGAAGCGGCCACTTTTCTGCAAAGCGTGCACACTGATATGACAATAGCCTTGTAATCATTGCTCCCCTTCTGCAGTTATGGCTGTAATGTGGTGTGTTGGTGGATAAATTCCATTCTTCTAAATGCTAGCCACAGTCGACTGATTTGACAAACTTGGGCAGGAGCCGTCAAAAACTCTCATATGCATTTATGCAAACACACACAGCACGGTCACACACTGCCGCCCGCACACATAAACACACTCCCTGCTACTCAGCACTCTCTCAAGGGTGAGTTCCAATAAAGCAACGTTGGAAAACAGCCATCTGATGGATTGGACCTGGAGAAGGCAGCACAGGCAAATCCCCTAATGTGGCATAAATAAGGCAGCCGCGCTCCAATCGCTCTCTGCAGACAATGTAAATTATATTGTCAGGCAGTCACTTCGCTGCTCGCTATGCAGCTAACAAGAATCACCTGCCAAAGCTGAACACGGAGAGGAGGAGCTACCACAGGGAGTGGATAGAGGAATTAATTAAAGTTGCGAGTCACCTACGCCACACACACACACACACACACACGCACACGCACACACACACACACACACACACACACACACACACCAACAGATGTGCTCACACACAGAGCCACACTTACAGCTAGTGTATAGCTCTGATTTATTTCCTGTGCTCCTGTGTGCTTGCCTCCCTCTCTCGTGGCTCTCAGTGAAGGTCGATGCGACAGCTCTGCTGAGGAAAACTTGTGATGATGGTCATCCACTCGGGGGCTTCTGTCCCTCTGCGTGTGCACGAGGCCTGCAGAATCTAACACAGAGGTCAATCAATCAATCTTTGGGGCTAACGCCAAACCTGAACAAATGTTTTGACTTTACGTAAGGAGCAGGTAAAAGACCTTCCTATCCGAGTTGAGCAGCTCTCAGGGTGCGTTCAGATCGTCCGTCCTATCCACTCTCACTCGCATTTTTTTTCCTTTAACCCCGGAAGCAGTTAAGTGGCGGCCATGATAAGAGCTGTTTGAATTCTCTAAAAGTTAAGGAAAGGTGGCTCAATGCTTCCTTCATAACCTCCTTTAGGAAACACTGGAGCATCCTTTACCAAACCGCAACTTTTAAAGCAACTCATCCGATCCGTATCGGAGTGTTCAGGAAAACTAAGGATCTGTCAGAGGAGACGTGGAGACGATCTGCATGTTGATTTGATTTATAATTATTTACAGCCTTTGTGTTTATTTCATTTCTTTTTATTGTGTGAAGAAGGTGAACCTTGGTTTTATACATTCTTGTATCATGTTTGTGGAGATGATTTGCTCTTATTTTATGATGATTTAATTGTAACAGGCCAATAAAACCTTGTTCATAAAAAAAGAAAAAGAGACGCAGATCATAGAAGTTAGCTCTGTAATAATTTACCATAAACAACTTTGAACAATCTTAGACTTATTGTGGTCCATTTTCTGAAAACTGTAGTTCCACCACGGCAGACTCGCGTCACTAAGCTCCGCCGCCCTCACATTATTATGACATCACCGAGGGGAAGTGCGGTCGGATTGTCAGAACATCGCGATCGCCTTTTCCTAAGTCCTATATGAACACCTTTCCTAAGTCCTTTATGAAGTCTCCTAACACCTTTCCTTTCGTTAAGGTAAAGTGGGAAGTGAAAGTAGAGAGGAGGGACAATCTGAATGCACATGAAGATTGACTTCAGTCTGTGCAACGAGCTGTTGTGATCTTTGTATCTCTCATTGGAGCTTCTGTCACTAAGCTCATCACGTTTTTGTACGTTCGTATTGATTGTATATATGAAATGTAATATTGGTGTTCCAGTCTGTAAAGTCAATGAGTTTCAGCTTTGCAGAAGTACAACACAATGAGTGCGTTTACATGGTTTACCTGGTTATTTATATCTCTGTTTACGTGATCAATAATAGTTTCCCAGTTTCTGATTACTGCATCTTATTTGCTCAGGCGCACTTGATGTTTATTTTATACAACACAAACCGCAGACATTTAGAAATCTGAGAAACATGTTTAAATTGTCTGTTTAGTCCACAGAAAAAGAAGGAAGCCACTCGCCAACGCGGTCGTTTGCTCATCCAAAAAAGTAAAAAAAAGCAGTCCAACAAAGGTAGACGATCGATCACTGATAGACCAGAGAGGATCATTACGCCTCTGCAACCTTCAGATTAAAGGTGAAACGTTACAGGATGCTACTGACCTATTTCCATTCATTTTACAGTCTGCAGCTGGTGCCATGTAATCCAGGCTGGGAAAAGTTTCCCACAAATGGAGCGAGATACATAAATGACTGTTTTCTTGATGCTAACACATAATGGAAAACACTATTTACTGGCTAACAGAATTAGCATTGTGATGACTACAACTTTAATAATGCAACTAACTATGCAACACCTGATGCACCTGTGCAAAGAGGTAGGTGTGGAGACAAACTGCTGACTCATCCTCAGCTGGTCTGCTGCTCTAATTATCTATATAAACAGTCAACGCTCTGATCCGGTGACACTGCATGACTCATGACGTCGAAGTTCATGGGACTTATTCAGTGAATCTCTGACACACTCCTTTTGAGGAGAGGTTGGATGGCGGCCGATAGCGCCCTCGTTTGACCTGCGTCCGCTGGTCAAAGGTCCCTTTATGTACTGCCAGTTCAGAGGGGAATATTTTATCCTCTGTTGTGCTCGTCTCCAATATGAAACGCATGGAGCCAGAAGGTGGGGTGGAATTAGTCTAGTGCTAATAGGGGCTAATGCTAAGTCTGGGGAAAATATTTTGTGTGGCTTGTTGGCTCTTGCTCTTCTTTTACCAACACGGTCCTTCCTGTCTCGTGTTCTTCATGCAGCTGTTTTTTATCAGGTTTGTTCCAAGTCTTTGTCAGAGCACAGCTGTTTGTTTTCTTATGTCCTTGCCAAATATGTGTCCCCAGATCAAGGCCTTGTTGCTGTGGTAGACATCAATAAAGACCTGTCACAGCATTCTGCCTCACTGTTCCTCTACTTGTGCTTCTAAATGTATCGACGATGTAATGCTATGCCGATGATACGCTCCTACAGCTTCCTAAAAGTAGCATTATAAGCAGACTTCCCAAGCCTCATCGACAGTTTGTAGTTTCTTAAACTCCCTCAGCCTACATTTGACTGTAAATTTGTTATCATGGTGCAATAACTCGACTAACTCATGAGATGAGTAATGCCTAATAAAAATCAGCCCTATTCCAACAAACACTGAAGCCTACAAGTGTTACTTTTACACTGCAGGCTACCATGCATAGAAACACCATTGCCCTCTCCCTGTCAAACATTTCCTCCCATAGCCGGCTAAAAAAGTGTTTCCCAATGCTGACAGGGAGAATGGATGGCCTCCATTACGCCTGGCTACAAACACATTCCACCAGGATGAAGGGGCCGTAAATTATCCTGCGAGCGAGCAGCCCAGGCCACAGCCGTGCCAACCCCCCCCCCCCCCCCCCCCCCCCCCCCCCCCCCCCCCCCCCCCCCCCTCCCCCTCCCCCACACTTCTAATGGGGTCGGTCCATCCACAGCCTGCAACACATTGAATCACAGCGCCCTTACCTGAACATACACTGTCACCTCTACTGTATGTACGGCCTGCACACTGACATGTCTAATGCAATGAAGCTGGAGGGCGTAACTATAGAAACATCAGCAGTATGTCCGGTCAAATTCAGGTCACATGACACAAGTGCTGTTGTCAGCTGGAAAGCCATCAAATAGGCCAAGACATTGGCCTGTGGCATGGCTAAATGCTAAGTGTGTGTGTAAATCATTACATGCAAATAGAGAAGTGTCAGAACACTATGTTCCCACAAGGTAAAGCTTGTTCTTCCTGTGTGACAGCACAGCTGATAGGTATCTGTGTCCTTCCTTTTGGCAGCTGACGACAAAACCTCAGAGGAGCAATTTTCTTTTCGTAACTACCTGTGTGTCTCTTCTTTTTCTTGGCACTTCTTCCACATGTTTGTCTCTGTTTCATGTCGTGCTGCTGGGAAATTCCTGAACGCTTGTTGTTAAATAAATTGGGTCACAAGTTTGGCACTTTTTTTGTGGCTCGTAAAATATTGTACTTGGACTCACATGGTTCTACAGTGGATTGATGTTTGAGTTTGTGAGGCCAATCACAGGTCACCGTGACTGTATCATTATTTTAAATACAACATTTTGCACAAGGACTATAGAGCTGTGGCCCTTTGAAGAAATCATCATTCACACCTGCACGTTCACACGCTGATGGTAGAGGCTGCTGTGTAGGGAAATCATCAGAAGTTACTAATCCCATTCATACACCATAGACAAAGCAGTGGGAGCATTTCATGGTTAGGTGCCTTGCCTCGGACACATCAGACCAGATGAGCATGAGTCAGCAGGTTTGAAGGTTTGTCTCCACTGAGGACTCGTCCCAAGGCGACTGTGGGACCTGAAGTGATCGGAGTCAGCGCTCTTCAGACTGTGTTAAGCTGCGATATTTACACCGTGTGACGTTCGGCCTTCAATCCGAATGTTGCAGAGGCTTAATAGAGGGACGAGGTCATCCCCCCTCTGTACCATCTTCAGAGCTCCCATCAGGATATTTTAGCTCTCGAAAGTAAAAAAACAAAGCTAAAATACAAAGGCACTCTCACCAAAGACGCTTATTTATGATTATTTATGATTATTATTGGTGGTTCAGTGGTTAGAGCGCACATCCCCACATGTGGTGGTTATAGTCCTCAACGTGGGCGGCCAGGGTTCAACTCCAGCCTGTGGCTCCTTCCCACCCCACCCCACTCTCTCTCTCTCTCTCTCTCTCTCTCCCTGTCCACTGTCCTATCGCTCTAATAAAGGCACAAAAAGACCCAAAATAAGTCTAAAAAAAGAAAAAAGATTCTGATTATTATTGGTGATTGTCCCCTCTGGTCCCCTGGTCAGCTCTGTTACTTCTGTACATACGTCATCACCGTGTGAGTGAGGAAATAACATATTTGCAATCTGCATGATCAGGTTCAAATTCATCTAAGTTTATTTTTTCAGTGCTTCACGTACCGATGAACGAGCTCAGATATTGTTTTAACATTTAAGGTGGATTGATTGATTGACGGGGATCAACTATACGTCATATGGCGTGAACCGTGCTCGATGGAGCGTCTCATCAAACAAACTGGACTCCTGCCGTCGACCCTGCTTAATCATGGTGCCGACTGAATAGTGCGCTCACACCTCCAACATACTATCTGTTGATATTGTAATCTAGTTCTCGACAATGAAAAGATCTTCCACCTTAACGGATTAAAGAAAATGGGCCAATTCCTAAAAATCCACATCACCTGTCTGAAATGGCCCTGTCAGCTCACGCCCTGACTACAACCACGGGGCAGCCAGCTGCAGAGCCCTGGAGGGGAGTGGGCCTCGGTGACAGGTCACATTATACCTGGGTGCTGACAGGGGGAAAGGGGTCAGCTGTGAGAGGGAACACATCAGGGGATGGGAGTGGGAGGAGGAATGATGCTTCTTTCATCGGCTCCTATCTTGAGTGACGGACGGCGCAGCTGTGACACCGAGGGTGCACACGTGAGCTTGAGTCCTCGCAGACAAGGGTGGAACCTGGAAGAGAACCACAGGAATGTGACGCAGCACCCACAGCTCATTATAAATACAGAGTTGTTTCACACGATGCAACAAATCAAAATGTGGACATGAAGGTATCACTCTATGTTCTGACACAGGAAACAACAAGAGGTTCACTTTCATTTCATGAACTGATTTCTTTTTTTTTTCAAAACCAAGAGTCAATACTTTCACAACATATGATGATAGAATGATCTCACTCCAGAATACACACACACACACACACACACACACACACACGCAGTTGAACACTGATGTGTTCGATGTAAAACACTATGATGAATGGAAAACACTTCTTCTCCACTCATCATAATGGCTTAGTCCTTGTTTTGTTCAGTGTTACATTTACTACAGACAGTACATCCATCAGTGTCTGTAAAATATCTGAGAAGATGTTTTTATACTCAGAACACTCAAATACACAAAAACAATTCACACAGTACATCCCAACCAACACAAACATGCTCATACAAATCAAAAGAATTTACTGTCATGAACAAAAAGTCAAATAAAGTAGGAATGCATTTCCCTGTACGTGAAACAGATTTTATTTTTCCAGTCCTACAGAACTGTCCAAAGGCAATACTGTAGATCGCTAACTAGCTAGCTAGCTAGCTAGATGATAGATAGCTAGCTAGCTAGCTAGAGAGATAGCTAGATAGCTAGAGAGAACAAGATTTAGCAGCCCCTATGTGACTAAGAGTAAAGGTTAAACCTGTGCAGTTAGCATTAGCATTAGACTTAAACTTATATAGCATAAATGTACCTAACCTGTGAGGAGAGAGAAACATGTGCTGATTAAAAGAGACCTGTAAACAGATAAAGAGCCTTAGAAACAAAGTGCTGACCTTCTGGAAGTTTGTGTTGTACGCATTGAGTATTGTATTGATATGCAGCACTGTAATGTTCTCGTGAGAGTAGATTTCTTCTTCTCGTTTCAGTCCGGATGATGGATGCAGCAGTGAGCCTGCTCAGGCTGTACTTTCCGCCCAGCCTCCCTCATCGTTGCACCGTGGTTGACCACATTGTCAAACCAAAGTGGCTCGGCTCTCATCCTCCTCCTCTTCCTCCTCTGCCTCTGTTTCCAATGTTGGCATCCATTGCTACGAAATAGAAGAGCTCACCTGTTGCCCTTTAATGCTAAAGCTGCGATTGCTAATAGTACAACTGTCTGACAGGTGTTTGCCCATGTGATGAGTCAGTGTGTTCTTTGTTCTTCATCAAAACTGTGTCAGATGCAGAGATGTCAGACTGTGTAGTTAATAGTGTGTTTTTAGAACTGTAAATTGAGTGTAAAGCAGGAGTTATGTTTGTAGTTCAGCAGGATTTGGTACATTAGTTCTTCCTGAATTTTCCCCCTTCCTGAATTTCCCTCGGGATCAATAAAGTATCTGTCTATCTATCTATCTATCTATCTATCTATCTATCTATCTATCTATCTATCTATCTATCTATCTATCTATCTATCTATCTATCTATCTAGTCACATGTTGTGCTCATTGTGTCTCAAGTATCAGTGATTTTGTGTAAACAACTGAGAAAAACTGTAATCTGGCTTGCACTCTGTGATTGTAGAGACATGCTTCTCACACACACAGGCCTGAATCACACACATGCACAAACACAACCTGGGGACATGTATTGGTGGAGAGATGGTGGGGGGTTTGGTGCCTTGCTCAAGGGCACCTCGGCAGTGCGCAAGAAGTGGTCCGACCAGACCAACTTCCATATTTTGTTCCTCATCAGGACTTGAACCGGCGACATCGGCATGTGTCTGTAGGGACTTGAGTTGGGGGGAAACTGGTCCGGCAGCTGAAGAGGTGCCAGTTCACCTCCTCAGGACTGCAGAGAGACCTTTAAGCAAGGCACCCCACCAGCTCAGGACCGCAAAGTGTTTGCTTTAGTAAGCCATCTGTGTGTAGCATGTCTCAATAACAGGGTGTAACATTGAATTTCCCAGGAAAGTAATTCTTCTGTTCTCTTCCTAAATGTTCCAGCGACAAATCAAGAAGAGCGGATCTGACTGATTACTCATCATTTTCAACAAGTAAGACAAAAAAATATTGACAAGTCGTCTCAGTATATTAATGGACATCTCTTCCAGTGACGTCTAAATCAGTCTTTATCCAAGTGTGTGTGTGTGTGTGGACACTGTGTCCTCTCCTTCCTCTCCCCTGTCAGTGATGTAGACACCGTCTTCCCTTTCCTGTCAGCAGCGCTGCCCCGTTTACCCGACCCCCATTTATCAGCCTCTTAATGAAGTAACACGTCGGTAAAGTCAGAGTGAAACTACCCTGCATCCATCCAAAGCCCCCGTGTGGACACAGCCAGCTCCCCGTCTGCTGGACTCTGCTGACTAAGTTTTCATGTTTGTCTGAGGCCGTCAGCGTGCAGCCGGAGCGGGCTGACAGTCCCAATGCATGCAGCTTGGGTTGTCTTTGATGTTGCCCAAGCGTTCAGCTACTCTGTGACCTTCATCCCTTTCTCACAGTCAAGATCCCTGTTCAGCCGTCATCACGTCTTTGTACATTCATATTGATACCGTGACAGTACAACATTCGGTGTTGTGGAAGTATGTTATGGCAGGAGCTTCACATACACACAGATTCAGACATGCACACACACACACAGACACACACACACACACACACACACACACACACACACACACAATCGCTGCTCTGCCTCTGAAGAGGGTGCAGAGGAGGATCACTTTGTCCCCCATTACTCCTCCACGACATTCAGAAACATAACAGAGGAGTAAATATCAATGCTTCAGCTTCTATCTTTATATTTCTATGTGTGATTTTTTAAAGTCATATAAAGGGGGGAAATCTGTAAAGACAAACTGTGTGTGTGTTTGTGTATGCATGTGACAAGCAGAGAGGTGCTGATGCTGATTCTCAGTGATCAAACCCCTGGCTGTCAATCAGACTTTGAGCCCCGCCCACAGGAGACGTGCTCACAGTGAAGCCGAATCAGAAACGTCTCTGCTGCCTTTCCTCCCTTTGATTCAACGAACAGAGAGTCTGACCTCCAGCTGTGTCTGAAACTTTGTCGACGGGAGAGTTCATTATTTCTATTCTTTTCACTGCCCCATCTCTCTCTCTCTCTCTTTCTAACACACACACACACACACACACACACACACACACACACACACACACACACACACACACACACACACACACACACACACACACACACAGGGGTAGAGATTGCTGCTCTCTGGCTTTGACAGTACGATGTTGTGCAGAGCAGTTTGTTGGCTCACCGGGCAGGATTACATCAAACAGACCGGCCTCTTCTCTGGAGGTCTGCTCTGCCTCTCTCTCTCTCTCACACACACACACACACACACACACACACACACACACACACATAACACATACACACTTTGTCCTGCAGGTAATTAGAAGCTGGAGGCCCTCCATGCAACACAAACTCACCCTCTTGACTCCACAAATATTGATAAAGAGTCCGTCCACAGTGATCCGAGAGCAGCCACATAAAAAAAACAAAGGTCTCCATTAAGATGGTTGTAATATGTGAAGCTATAGCAACACCCCACTGTGTGTTTTAATATGCAGATAAAGGCCTGCAGGTAAAGTACACTTATCAGGACATATTCATGCACACACACGTACATGCATGCCTCACAAACAAAGTGAGTTCAAAGCAAAGGCAGCCAAGAACGAGGGTGAAGCCAAGCATGAGGCATGTCAGTCAGATCATCCTGTCTGTCTGTCTGTCTGTCTGTCTGTCTGTCTGTCTGTCTGTCTGTCTGTCTGTCTGTCTGTCTGTCTGTCTGTCTGTCTGTCTGTCTGTCTGTCTGTCTGTCTGTCTGTCTGTCTGCTCACCTGTATGTGTGTGTGTGTGTGTGTGTGCGTGTGCGTGTGTGTGCGTGTTTGTGTGTGATTGAGTCTCGCTGGCTGTTTGCAGCTCAGCCTGGAGTCTATCCAGGCCATCACTCACACTTTACCCAAGGAGAGGGCGTCGGACAGGTTTTATTAAAACTCTGTCAGAGGGTGTGTGTGTGTGTGTGTGTGTGTGTGTGTGTGTGTGTGTGTGTCTGCCTCGGGCTCAGAAGAGATATCATCTCTCCCTTGACATGTTCTTTCATCTTGCCTTTTTTCATCTTGACAGACACCATTTTGGTTGCCAGTCATTTTTTTTTTAACTTGGTCCTTTCTGCAGGGCTGACTTAATCCATTGTAGTGTGCAGCAGCACCTGATATACTCTGTGTGTGTGTGTGTGTGTGTGTGTGTGTGTGTGTGTGTGTGTGTGTGTATGTGTGTGTTTGTTTGTTACACCATTTGAGAAATATACTCAGCAAAATGAATAATCAGCTCTATCTGATCAGAGATCAGGGATCTTAGCATATGCTAATATTATACTGCCACATGTTTCGAGTGTTGGAGTTATTAGCCGCTGATATCTTCCATTTTAAAAAATCGAAACGTTTCTTGGAGTGATTCTAGAATCAAAACAACATCCTGTAACATTTGTGGGATAAAATCTTTTAACTCTTTCAGCCCATCTTAGCTGATTGAACCCCCCGCTTCTCTTACACACATTTGAGCATCCTGCTAACCAGCAAGTGAAGAGCTAATTTGCTGACACATAAACACATTTCTTCCCTTTGACTGAGCACCATAAAGAACAAGTGGTGGACAAAACTGCTCTTGGCAGGAGCTGGAATCACCTGTGTCCTGCATTGTTGTGTTAGTGTGCTAATGTTAGCGCACTTTAGTTAGCTGGTAGCTTCACATTGAACATAAATTTAACACAGAATGATCTAAAAACTCTTCATCCAAATAATCAGGGAGTATGTTCTTCTTCTTCTTGACTCAAACAGCTTTAATACACAAGGGGAGGAGCCGGCCGTCCCGTCCATGTAAACACAGCTCTGACAACAACACAGCCAGCAGGACTCACACACACATTCACACAGGAAAGATTAATGATATGTTTATGAGTAATCTGTCGTTCTTCCTTCAAGAAGATGGTTTCAAAATCTGTTTTGGTGCAAAACCCCAATAAATCCTCCAGAGAAGTTTAACCACATATTATAGATTTAACTTCATGTGATTGTCAGAGTAATTTCTTGCTGAAGCAAAACATTTAAGTCACATTTTTACCTGCAGTAAATATCAACCTGAATGTTCCCCTCAACTCAAAAGCTGTTTTCACATCGACAGTCTGTGTTCACACAGGTCAATCTGGAAGTATCATGGGTTCGAACGAGAATTCTCCAATGGGATTTTTTCATTGTATTTTGGATCATTGCAGAAAATAATCTCTGAGTCAACCACAGGTTTCTGATGCGTAGCTGTTTAGTTCAGTGGGATAATCTTTACAGATGAACATCATTTATATGAAGTCTGAAGAGTTAATGTAGCCCAGAGAAGTAAAATGCTAACGTTATGCGCTAACTACACCGAGATCGGTTTGTAATGACGTCACAGCCGTTATGCTTCATCGAGCTAATCAGCGGATTTGACAAGCTAGCTAAACGTTAGCTTAATAAGTTGTTTATTAACCTAATATTTACAAGAACACTGAAAAAACATAACAAGAGGCTGTAAGGAGGATTAGTGAGAGAGTTCCCGGCGTGATGACGTTTAATGTCTCCATGACAACCACTGTAGTTTCAGTTAGCTACTCGTTAGCAACCGCCGTTTAAAGTATGTGTAAAACCTTTCAAATTCACAAGTGGGAGTCTGAGCTCTCGTAGTTTATCTCGTCTAACAAAACGTCAACATCTCTTAAACCTGTAGACTTTTAGGACTCATTGATGTGCCAGGCTTGACAGACAGGGGGGGGGGGATCTCCAGAGGTAAGACGTGACGTAAAATAGATGAAGCAGAAGTAGCGGATAAAGCAACGGAGTCCTCTATACGACCCTATAATGAGAATATGTGTCTTTCTATCAATGCTACGTTTGGTTCAACAGAACTACAATCTGAACTAAAGAGAGGAGAAGAACATTCTGGAGAACAGGAAACAGAATGGTTCATTATAGCATGGAGGTCGTAGAGGTGGCGTGCACCATGCAGCAGTCACAAGATATAAACGTCACTCCACCTCCTATTGGCTCGACCCTGCGGCGTTCTCAAACCAGCTCGCTCGGACATCCGACCAGGAGACACTCTGAATGAAGTCCAGATTGTAAAAATGTGTCTGATTGCGTTCGCACATGCAGCTCCTCCTGGAAATCTTTGCTACAAGTGTGAAAGCTCTAAATGTCTTCTCATAGCTACGTGACGACGAGGAGTTAGAACCACACACGCAGCAGGCGCAGTAATTAAAACACTGGGACAAGGCGCTCCCTGTATGACAGCCCCCACCCTCCCATCAACAGGCCGTTAGTTTTTAATCATGTTGAAATGATTTATTTAAACGTCAGGCAGTGTGTCACCTCGCTTCCTTTCATTTTTCAAAATGTTTGTGTTCTTTGCTGGATGATAAATTTATCTTCAGACTAGCTCAATATGACTAATTAACTCTGAAATATCAGAACCAGATGTGGAGCTGAAGGAAGTTTTTAACAGGCAGCCAAGAGGGCCGACTCACCTCCTCCCCCTCCTCCTCCTCCTTCTGCTCCCCTTGAACAACACTGGCCTCCTCTAACCTGATCCTGCCCTGCACCACACGTTTGGCTTCACTTTTTTTACACACACCTTCCTCAGAAGTTGGAGCCGTCCTGTTGAGAACCAACACGTTGCACCAGGTCATAAATCTGGCAGTGAGATGTTAACCTGCACATGCCCTGTGTTTACCTCCTCCTCCTTTCCCCTCGGTGTCACTCAGCACCTCCACATAATTTATTCTCCTCCCTCCTCCTCCTCCTCCTCCTCTCCTGACCAACTGGCTCGTCTTTCTCAGTCAGGCTCCAAACATTCAGGTTTTACTGATTTACTGAGCTTGTGCCCAGAAAGCGTAACTAGACTCTGAGTTGGTGAATGTCTTCTTGCAGACCCTGAAAACAGTCCAGATGCTACTTTTAAACTCACTCTGCTCTTTTTTCTCTCTCTCCAGCTAATCTCCAACAAACGTACTTTTTCGTGATTTATGTCACTCTTTATTTCCGCCGAACGTCAAAAATGTTTGGATCAGGAGACTTAAGCGGGATATGAATGCCGTCCCTCCATATTCTGGCGCACACAGCGATAATGTTTGGAGTTGGAGCGGCAGTGAAAAATCTTCTGTCCCTGCAGAAATACTTAGAAAAAAGCAAAAGGGCCCCTGCAGGAACATTGCAGCGCTGACACTTTGACAGTTTGCCATGAGTGACGTCTGATCTGTACAAATTTCAGGACTAATAAATCTACCTGTCAGAGCTTGGGACTTGAAAGGGCCGCAGCCCTGCGGCACAGCTTTAACACAACTTGTGTTGATGAAATTCTGTAGGCTGGAGAATTATAGCTGTCAGAAAAACGCCCACATCAAACCTGAAGCCTTGGCGTTCCTTCTTTTTTCCTCTCCACTCTCTCAACACTCATATATTGCTCATTCACCTCCCTCCCTCCCTCCCTCCCTCCCCTCCTTGCTCCCTTCCAGACGTCTCTCTTTTCCTTCCTCCTGTTCTCTCTCAATGCTCGGAAAATGAAACATAGGCCTCCTTTCATGGCTTGGCGACCGTCATTACATCATTTTGACACCCTGCAGACTGCCACCCCGCCAACACACACACACACACACACACACACACACACACACACACACACACAGCACGCCCTACTTCTTTAATCATTTGCTCTGCCAATATAAAAAGTTTGCTGACAGACAATAAGTTGTCGGGGGTTACGGGTATGTCACATCAGCTGTCACGCTGTCAGCTCTGTGCTGGCGTTCGGCCATGATGGAGGACAAGAAGGCCTGCCGTGGTTCAGAATGCAGCTGTGTCACTGAGGTATCACAGTCACCAGCTGGGGGTTAAACTGGATGAAAGGTGGGAACGCGGCACATGATTTCACTAGAAGAGGTGATTTAAATACCAAAAGGCCCATAAATCAACTGGCCACCACTCCCCTCTTGCCACCTCCTCCCATTTCCACATCCTTCCAGGCCCACTGCCCGCTCCTCTCCCTCCCCTCTGCGCTGGATTTATTCCTGTTTATCTTTGATCCCTGACTGGTTTGCTCCTTGTCTCCTTTCAGCCCGAGCCGATGCATCCTGTTGGTGATAAATTATCTGTGAGTGTTTAGAAACTCTGCTGATTTTCCTGTAAACTTTTTTTACGAGGGGTGGATCATATCTGCATTCTTCAAAGCTCCGTCGTCCGTGTTAAAAGTTCACTGGAGTCCAGGAGAAGAATAGCAGCCCAGGCTTATTGATTTAAATGTCAAAAGGTGTGACTTTCGCATAAGGTTGGGTGCCTCCTGGTGCCGTGTGATCACTCATTAACGGCTGAGTCAAAGAGCCTGTGAAGGTGCTCTTCTTTATTATTGAAACGATTCAGTCATCCGTGGGAGCTAGGTAGCATTGTACGTATTGGCTGCAGGAGGAAAGCAGATTAATGAGTAACCTCAGGTGGAGGCTGGGTGCTTTAGTGGCTGGAGAGGCTGTCAGAGACTGTTAATCCTCACAACAGAGTGTCATTTTTAAATACCTACATTACGCATCAGATTGGCTTCATCATCAACTTTGATCCCACCTTCGCTTTTGTTTTTTTTTTCATTTTACCGCAACAGATATATCACATAGAAGAGTGACAATGGAAATATCTGAGTTCATTAGCCCCATGCTGAAACAGCAGCAGTGATTTACACTACACACACAGCCATCGCAGCAATCTGTCAGTCCGCGTGCTTGTCAATCACTCGGCGTCTCTGTGGGAAGCTGCCTCTGACTGACAGCCCGTGTGATCTCTCCCAGGGGCGGGCACGAAGGCAACAAAAGGCCCAGCTACAGTAATTGGCAAGATAAAGACGTCCCGCCAAAGCAGCACTGTCACTCACTGGGCTCCAGAGCGATGAATCGACTTGAAACACGCCGCAGCGGTTAACCGGAGGGAAAGTATGCTTGTAGGCTAAGCGGAGACCAATCAGAAGGCCAGCTCGGGGTCACTTCCCCTGGTGACTGGCTGAGAGCTGACCTGTTTAAACAAACATCACAGCTCCCCCTTCCCCTTGATTCACCTCTCTAACCTTCTCACCTCCTCTCTCCCCTCCCGTGTACGCCCTGACCTCTGGCTGACCTCTGACTGACCTGCTGGCCCTTTGCTTAGGTCAGCTTAAAACACACACCCAACCCAAGCTGTCTGCTCAATCTTAACCCCATCCTTCACACACCTGGCTTTCATTTCTCACATTTCACTTTTCATCAGTGCTGCAGGAGGGACATGCCATCTGTCTGTGTGTGTGTGTGTGTGTGTGTGTGTGTGTGTGTGTGTGTGTGTGTGTGTGTGTGTGTGTGTGTGTGGAGGCAAAGGGAGGTGAACTCTCAGCTGTGAAATCATCTCAAACGGATCAGGAACATTTTCTGTTTTCAGTTTGACAAGGAATGTTCTCAGAGCCTGATTCACCAAGATCCCAATTAAAGAGTACGAGCACGTCTGGTTTGTGGGAATTTTGCAGGTGATCCACGAAGAATTGTGCAGGCGGTAGGATTTAAGTCGGGCTTTTACGTGTTTGACTGGTTCAGGTGACGGAAAGCAGGACGACTCCAAGCACAAAATAAGAAGCCTATTAGTGGGAGAGCTTTTGTTTTTGAGTTATAGCAGATGAATCTGAATATAACAAAAAACCAGCCTGTCTTTTCTTCCATCCATTTTTGAGTGCATTGTCATACGTTTTGCAGGAGGTGCGTGCTGTGGCATAGACGCTGTGACCTCGCACCGGAGAGACGTGCAACCCCAGAACAAGGAAATGCTCCGTTTAAATGTAATGTTGGCGAAAGGAGGGAAATAGGACGATATAAATGTCATTGTTCTTTATAATACAGAGGCTGTGAATGTTCACTTATATTAGTTTAATCATGGTGTGTGTGGGGAACAGAAGCGCCTATGTCTCCTCCTAACTGCAGCCTGCAGTGTGTAACACTGGGGCTCTTGGATTAGCACGTTCTTTTCAAAGGTGTTAAATTCAGACACATTAAATCACATTGCGTGTACTAACTTAACTTCTTTACATTTTCTCCTCCCAGTATTTTGCACAGTGAGGCAGAAACGCCTCGTTTTGCATATTCATTAAGGCAAACGTACTAAATGAACAGTACGTGTTGTTTTGCTCATATGAAAGAATCCTCACTGCACGCTGTTAGTAAATCAGATAGCACATTTTTTGCTGGTGGTGTCAAGTTTGCACACGTTTTAAAGCCTTTAGTTAATCAGGCCCTTTGTGGATGTTTACGCACAAACTGGTGAAAACATGCAAACATTTGTGCAACCTTTCATGTTGTTACGTCTCCAGTCTGAAGGACGAAGCCATCCCCCCTCTGTATGTGTGATGTCACACAATCTGAGAATGAATATGATTGGACAAAGACACCATGACACGTTTGTGTATAAAAGCAGTTTAATAAGAGTGAAGGTGCAAGAAGAGAGGCGGCGCGATCTTCATCATGAAGCTGCTTCGTTCTCCTTCCTGCCTCCAAGTATTCATTTTATCTCTCCTTCCCTCACACTGAATACGTCTAATCACTTATCAAATCGTCGTTCAAGCGTCTCACTCTGGGTCTCTTGTAGTCCAGGAAGACAACCGGTTCAAGTCCGACCTGTTGATCTTTTATCACATTCCTCTCTCTCTCTCTCTCTCTCCCTCTCTCTCTCCTTCTCTCTCTCTCCCTCTCTCTCTCCTTCTCTCTCTCTCTCCCTCTGTTCCTCTCTCTCTCTCTCCCTCTGTTCCTCTCTCTCTCTCTCCCTCTCTCTCTCTCTCTCTCTCTCACTCTCTCTCACTCTCTCCCTCTCTCTCTCCCTCCCTCTCTCTCTCTCACTCTCTCCCTCCCTCACTCACGCTCTCTCTCTCTCTCTCTCTCACTCTCTCTCTCTCTCTCTCCCTCTCTCTCTCTCTCTCACTCTCTCTCTCTCTCACTCTCTCCCTCTCTCTCTCCCTCTCTCTCTCTCTCTCTCTCACTCTCTCCCTCCCTCACTCGCGCTCTCTCTCTCTCTCTCTCTCTCTCTCTCTCTCTCTCTCTCTCTCTCTCTAAAATAAAACTCCACTTGAGTCCATTTGAAAAGTCTTTCACTTTCTCCACATCTTGAATTTCTGCAGCGTCTTACTTGCCTCCTGAGATCCTTCAACCTAACGAACATGGAGGTAAACCAGACGCTGTGAGAGGGAGCTTTTAGGACATGAACCTCGTCAGGTGTGAAAACAGCTTATGAAAGAAGATCAGCAGAAGTGGAAAGCAGCGCAGCGGGTTCGGATTGATCATCATGTGTGAGCTCGACTTTTCAGTGCGTCCTCGTGTCAAAGTGAGTCAAACGGCCCGCTGCTGGCGTCGTGCTTCAATCTCAGGAGGTCAGATAGAGTATCTGCATCTTGTGAAGAGCTCCTGTCACAGTGTGCTTTACTCAGTTTGTCTCCTCATGCCCTGTGTCTGACCTCCGTCTCTGTCCTCTCTCAATCACCCCTGTCTCCTCAGACACCGCTCCTCCTCCTCCTCCTCCTGCTCTGCTGCAACAGGAGAGCAAACTGAGCAGGGGGGCTCCTCGTTCTGAAAGCCTCCAAAGAGAGACCCCCTGCTCAGCATGTAAAAGCCCCCCTCTCATACATACACACACACACACACACACATACATACATGTGGATCCCGTGTCCGCCTGCCTGGCTCTTCACAGGGCAGTCATTAGTCATCAGGAGGATCAAAGGACGACTGCAGGAAGTGAAAGGACCCTGACAAGGAGGAGTCCATGTGGCTGGCAGGCCATCGCTCATCCTCAGCTGACAGGGAGCCACACTCCCCATCTGACTGCTGTTTCCGCTCCAGGCTGCTGCTGCGGCCTGAAACCATAGAGATTCATACATGTCAGGCTGCAGCTCCAGTTTAAGATCTGTGACACAAATATTCTCCTGAAGGAAAATGCTCAAGAAAATGAATTTTAGGTGTTTGGATTTCACCATGAAGAGAAAAAACAGATTTGTCGTTTTTATCTCTTAAATAATTCTTTTGAGCCTTTAGCTTCTTTTGGGTGGTTCATGTGTTTGAGATATCAGAGCAGACGCATCAAAGGGTCGAGTCCGGGAGTCGCCTGTGCATGTGGGCCAAGACGCCTGTTAAAACACAGGATGTTAATCAATAATCTTTGAGTTGAAGTGAACAGAATCAGGCGTGCGGTTTCTCCTCATCTTAACGTTAGCTTAAACTTTCACCACATACGTGTGCGTTTCATGCTCCAGCACGGCCTCGACACAAGCATTTCCAGAAGTAGTGACAGAATTACACGCGACAGCTCGTGATAACACGATGAACGTGGTATAAAAACGAAATAGAGACAAAAAGGTCCTTTTTTTTTTTTTTTTTTCAAGCGAGGATTTTTCTCATTTTTCTGAGATTCTGCTGCTCGATCTGCTCAGTGGTGAATTAATGCGGCATGCTTCAAGCATTCAGCAAAAATAGAGTCCTCTGCGTGTCTCCTGCAGAGGACGGACGAGGCCGGGACTCTACACTGACAAGTGTTGTTTTGATCTTTTAATTGAATCCTCTGCAGTGAGGCAAAAACAAATTTCTAATTTTTAGGAAGAAATCCGACATGTCCGAGCTGCCTCCTCTTCTTTCTGTACTCAGGTTAACCTGTGTTAACCAGCCAGCCGCGAGGGCAGACACCACGTGAACCTGCTGCTTCTAATGACTGATATCTGAGACACTTTGTTCATGCATGGACTTCCCCTACTCGTCCATGCTCAGGGTCAGTGAGAAGGCGGCCGCGGCGTCATTCAGGGGATGATGCACGTTTACTATCATGTGTCTAACGGAGGGCTTAAAGCAGCACGCTTCAGAGCGTCAACAGGAACAGGACTGGAGCTCTCTTACCTCCAGCATCATTCCTCTCCCCCTCCCCCCCTCCCTCCCTCCACCACCCACACGGGCCTGTCTGCAGGGTGACCCTGTCCTTTCGCTGCGTGACTGAGCGCCTCTCCTGCCACACAGGAGGCATCAATTACAGACCCGGGCTGTCCCCGTGTCACTGCTCTGTAATTAATGGGCTCTCCCGGCGCTACGCCATGGGGCCTGGCCTCACCGTGAACTGCACAGGAATTCAGAGACAAACATACACACACACTCAAAGTCTAACACATACAACAAAGCTCTCTCTCTCACACACACACACGGTGGAGCGTAAGTGTTGCTTCTAAGCACCTGTTTATGTGCTTCTCACAGATGCTCATGCTAAGTGCGTGTATTTGGATTTGACACCGAATAAGAGAGAAATACCTGTCCACATTCTTTTCTTATGAAATGAAGATTTACACTTAGTAAGGTCACATACACACACACACACACACACACACACACACACAGACCAGCCCCCTGCTGCCTGCCCCGTCATTTGTCAATCAGCCAGACAAACAGAAGCACAAGGTCCCTCAGGTCACAGGGTCATGGGATCCATTCCCCTGCAACCCTAGCTCTCATCTTAACTCACACACACTCACAAACACACACACACACACACACACACACACACACACACACACACTCACACACACACACACACACACACACACACACACACTGTTTACACCAGCTATGAAATGACCTCCAAAACTTCTCCTTCTCCGTCCTGAATCCTGAGGACTGTTGGGCTGGTTCTTCGTCCTGAAGCGGACATACCTGCCATTCTTCCCTGAGCTCTTCCTCTGTCTTATACATTTTCATCCCCCTTCTCAAACCCGCTTCTTCCTTTCTTTCTTTCTCCCCCTCGCTCCCTCCTTCAAACATCACGCCCGGGGCTGACACTGAGCGTGACCCTGCCTTTATTGTTGCAGGGGGGCAGAGGCGCAAACACAGGGCAGGGACTGTCACCCCAGTGATTAAAGAGCGCATGTTTTCAGTCAAACGCCTCAGAGGGGAGTGATCCCAGGGAGGGAGGGAGAGAGAGAGAGAGAGAGGGGAGCAGTCAGATAAAGGGCTTCATATACGTTTTCACAGCTGAAGAAGAAAGGCACAAAGGTGACAATAGCCAGGGCTGAAATGAATCTTTTTTGTTGATAGTTACTTATTGAAATGAAAATCCAGTCACTGATTACATGATGGGATTGTACTCAGCAGCTTTAAGGCCTGAAACATGAGCCAGCAGGAGCTACAAGACTCACGTAGTGTGGAGCTTTTTCATCCAATCATCGACTGAGGACTATTTCAGAGGTTTTTTTCTCTCTAAAGCTGTCAGACTTCACGATGTTATTAGGCGAAAAAATATATTGGCATTGTCAGCTAAGCTCCATAAACCGTCATGTTTGTGCAGGGAGGACCAACAAAATGCAGCGAAAGGGGGACATGTCCTTGGTGACTCAGAATGAAGTGAATAAAAAGAGCGGCTTGTTGAGTTATGGCTGCGGGTAGGAAAAAGAGAGAGTCACAGATGTGACATATTTGACCATTAGGCCTTGCTCTGCAAAATATTATTTTTATTAATGTGAACAGGAATCTCTTTCTCCTACAACACTCACGAGGATTAAAACAAATATGGCCATGAAAGCGCCAGGCAAGGGAAAAATGCATAAATAGCACGGCTGCCTCCATATTTCATGAAACAGTCACCTCCGAGGGCTGTGGGCCTCTGTGTTTGGCGGCCAAGCTAAACACTTGGAAGTTTGCTCAGTCATAAATTAACGATTTGACAGTCAAAAGTGTTCAAACTCATTTGTCAAATCCTGCTTGCTTTTCTACCGACGTTTAAATTCATTACAGGAGTTTTTCTTTCTTTGCACACGGCTTGCAGAGATGTGATTCCTGGTACCACGTGGCGCTCTGGAAAGATAAATCTGGAAAGTAAAAAGCCGTCGACTGAACGTCATGTGCAATGAGACCAGAATCCATCAATCCCCCTGCACAGAAAGAGGCTTGAATTAATTCCCACCCAAGTACAATTTATCTCCACGGGTTGCTGTCAAGGGATCGGGCTGTGAAGAACCTCCCGGCATCAGATCAACGCTCATGGCTCATCAGCTCAACAACTATTTCTGTTAATTCAGCAGACGTGTTCTGCTTAAGAGGGATAATTACTATTGACAAGTTTTTGCTAAACATGCCAGTGCAGAGTAAACACAGATGATGATGTCTTTGGCTCAGAGCTTCGCACAAACACATTTCATGTAGACACAGACAACGCTGCTCCGTGAAGGCCGTGCAGGCTGTTCCTCAAGACATGATGCAAGCACGGCATTCAGCTTCCCTTTTTAACTCGCTAACACGTGTTTTACACAGCTGTGGTCCAACTGGTGGGTCGGGACCCAAAAAGTGGGTCGCGGGGCTGTTTTCATTGCAATGTGCCTTGAAAAAAACCTGGACTCAAAGACAGTCCATCAACGTTTTTTTTATTTTTTTAAATGTGTTAGTTTGGGGGCGCTGGTGGCGTGGCGGCAGCTCGCGCGTCCCATGTAGCGAGGCTGTAGTCCTCGCGCGGGCGGCCCGGGTTCGCGTCCGGCCTGTGGCTCCTTTCCCGCATGTCTCTCCCCGCTCTCTCCCTGATTTCCGCAACTATCCACCTTCCTCCCTCTATCATAATAAAGGCGAAAGGCCAAAAAGAAATCTTTAAAAAAAACAAAAAAAAAGTATTAGTTTGGTTAAAGGCACAGTGTGTAAAATCCACCACCAGGGGGCTTTCAAAACACAAACAAGAGGACGTCGATGTATCCAAGTATATCTTACATGATGTTTTTATCACAGCAGCACATACAGCAACAGTACAGCAGCTTTCAGTCAACTTATGTCCGCCATCTTGCTAGGAGGCTATGCTAACAGGCTCTGTGAAGAACTGGCAATGGTGAAAAAAGTAAAAAGCAGTTGAGGCTGATGGAGGAACGGGAGGCGACTGCTGACAGGCAGGTCTGTCGAGGATTTTCTAAGATGCCAATTCCTTCTGACAGAAATCTCTATTGGAATCGGTAGCTTCAGTGGGAGTGGTCTACGGTGCGGTGCATTCTGGGAGTTGTTGTCTTTCATCCACACAAGCCAAAAAGACACTTTCTGCCATTGCTGGGTGAACGTCAAAACTTTTTTCACATTTCTTCCTACAAATATGACTAAATGTCAATACTGACTCGTGTTTCAACAGGTGAAGTATCTGTTTAAGTTTCTTGCTTCCATGAGATATTTAAAAACATCTGAGGCACAAAACATTTGACAGAAGCTGCAAACTGCAAAATTTTTCATTACATACATACATTTTTTTCAGGGAGGAGTTGTTGGTCAGAATCACTGATATACAATTTATTTAATCAGTGCATTTGATCTCTCTACATTGACGAGGTGGTTCCTGCAATTAATGTAGAACACTGTAACTGAATTTAACAAAGCTAGTGCTTTCATAAAACTCCTGATGTTTACCGGAGGAGCTGCATGTGTGAAGACAAACAGCAAGATGTTTCACTCAGACTTCACCTCCTCGTATTCATTCTGCAGAAAGTCTGAGTCAGCTAATGTGAGAATGCAGCAGGAAATAATCAGGAGAATTCACCTGGAGCGAGTGGGAGGGGGTGGTGACGTGTATTTAGTGTGCCTGCTGCAACACCATTAGACTGTGTGCTTGGTGCATCAGTATATGCGACCGGTGCGATCTCTGTGCTCTAAGGAACCTGCTGCATTATGTGTCATTCTGCAACACAAATATGAACAGATATAGGAGGTTTTCAAAGGGGCAAACATCCATATTTTGAGCAGCTTTTAGGGATTAGCTTTATGTGAGAATGAAAATGGCTGAATTTTTAACACCATTGTACCACCATTTTTTTTCTTTCTGCCAGTATACCTTGTAAAGTTGCAATGTGTGAAAAACTGTACCAATAACTGAACACGTTCAGATGCAGGCAGTCAGCAGGTCGATCATATTCCCAACACTCATTCTGAACTTCTGGAAGGGAAATGTTATTTGGATCCAGGAAGCAAAGCTGGACCTTTTTCATTACGGGGTGAGTGAAAATCTCACTTATCAATTAGCATTCAAGCTAACAAGCTAACAAGCCCCTGATGAGCTGATGTGCTGCTGTGAATTTGTTTCTTTGAACTCTGGTGACACATCCAAAAGTGACAAAAAAAGATTTAAATGCTGCTTAAACACAAGTTGAGCTTTTAATACCAAAACAGGTGAACCAAATATTGATGTTGATGGCGAAGACAGAGAGCGAGGCCTCGAGCCACCTCGGTGGTGTGTTCTCCGACCTCAACAAACAGAGACATTCAGCACACTTAAATTCACTGAATCTGCAGTCAGTCTAATGTGTTCACAGTTATTTGAATTGAATAGCTTGGGCAAAGTTTACTGAATCAATGACTGTTTGATGTATGGGAGGTAAAAAGAGGAGGCAGACAAGCTGAACAGTGAATCGAAGGCCTATTTTATTTTATGTTACTGAGGTTTTCTTTGATTAACTTTCAGTGTTTTTTTTTGTTATTTATGAAAAACAAAACAGGTAACACAATTCTGTCGTGTGATGCCAGCTCACAGAGTTGAACTTTACATTATCCCATAAATTCATTTCTTACATTTCTCTTTTTTGGGCACTTTTCTCTTTCTGCATGTGTACAGTGTATATGTATATGTGAGCAGGCAGAAGATGGCATGTCCTGGTTTTGTATATGGAGTGTTTTTCTTTATTATCATTGACTGGAACTATGACAGGATGTTTCTTCTTCTTCCAAGTTGTGATTCTATGTGACCCATCGTCTGGCTGTGGCCGTGTAATGAGAGCGCGGTGTCGGTCTTTTCTGCTGAACCTTTGGAAGGTGACGTTTTCTCTCCTCTGTGTCAAGAATCAACAAAGTGAAACCGATCTGAACAGCCTCCATCGTGGTCCTTATTTAAACCGCCTCGCCTCCTCCTGCTTGACACATGCCAGCTTCCATCGCTCATCGTCGCTGCTCCAGCTTCTCACAGATCCTTTCTCCTCTGCCAAGCTTGTGTGTGTTAGCGTGTGAGTGTGAGTGTGTGGTCTGTGTGACAGTTGATGCTTATGTCTGCGCTGTACCCAAAGAGACAGACAGGCACACGAGCATGAAATCCACCAAACCTCCTCTAATTCCCCCTGTAATTTATGGCTCTCAGATACATGTCAGGCTGAGGCGAAACAAACGCTCCTTTGTCACCGACAGCAGCCTTTGATCAGGATGAATCGGATTCGCTGTCTCGCTGCAGCAGGAGATCTGCCCTGCTGCTTCTGCACAGGTTTCTGCACACACACACACACACACACACACACACACACACACACACACACACACACACCCTAATGGTGCTGAAAGTTTTCCTCTCACACCTCACGTCACACATGTTCTTCCTGAACTCAAAGCATGACTCCCCCTCATCAGTTTACTCTGAACTTGTGACCCCTAACACTCCCCCCCCCCGCCCCCCCAAACAGCTGATTGACAGGCGTGCTGGAGTTATCGAGCCACGGGAGCAGAGAGAGCGAGACGAAGCGAGAGAGTTCAACATCTGTAAAGTCACAGAAGCTGACGTGACCCCTGTTCAGATTCCCAGATCCTCCTCTGCCGTCCAAACACACACACACACACACACACACACACACACACACACACACATTCACATGTTGGCAGCCACTCAGTGTGGATTTAATACATAGGAAACATAATGTTTTGGCTGGTATGTTTTGAAATGTGTGGGATTCTATTTAAACTGTCAGCCGGAGGGATGTGTGTGTGTGTGTGTGTGTGTGTGTGTGTAGCAGCGGTGTAGGGTGATTAAGCATGTCACTGCTGGCCTGTGGGATTGACAGTAACGCCGGCTGACTTGGGCACACGAGCGGGAGAAAGACTGGGGGCACTTGTGTAACAGAGACTCACAGGCAGGTACTGTTCTCCCGCAGCGCTGGAAACAAACCACTGTTGACATCCCCGTCACCAACACTCATTTCTAGCGCTCAACCAGATTAGACTCAACTGGCGGTGTTAGAGACAGAGGCATCAAATTAAGCGAGCGCGGCTGACAGCGAGCATGTTGGCTTTCTGCAGGCTGTTTTCTTCCGCTTTGCCTCGCATGAAATGTTATCTTTCAGCCTGCATTCCAAGAGGAGGGATCAGAGATTAAACTCGGGGTAGATTTGGGGAGACGTTTGAAGAGTGTGCACACCAGGAGGAAAAGTGTGGGTTCAAAAGAGGTAAACTTTGATGTACAGATGCATTCAAGACGCAGCCTGCTTCACAGATTTCATCAGTCGCCTTCAACTTTCTGCAGACTTTGTTGTGATGACATGAACATAATTCATTACTCTCTTTGTGCTGATGTGTCACAAACAAGCAGATATCATATTCCCCACCCATTCACTCATCCACCCACACACAGTCGGAGACATCTTATCCCTCACACACAAACAAACACGCCGTACCCGCCCGCCTACCTTCCTACCCGTGCACTCACACGTAGGCTTTTTGACAGAGTGAAGTTGTCAGGGAGATGTAGAGGAAATGACACAGGGCATATTTTCACAAATCTCCCCTGTTGGCATGCTCCGCTCTGGCACACGGCCTGTCAGCAGCCTGTCTCCTCAGTTCAGCCATCAGACACAGTGAGAGTGCCAAACACACTGGGACATGCTTGTCCTCAGACAGGAGGTAAGACAGAGGGAGACGGGTGACTGTGTGTGTGTGTGTGTGTGTGTGTGTGTGTGTGTGTGTGTGTGTGGAGAAAGAGAGCTGATGTGGATGAAGGGAAACGAGGAAAGAGTGGCATGCGAAAAGGAAAAAGTCAAAAAATTAAACTCGACGAGGTGATTTCACATCCTTAGAAAGAGGTTAAGTCTCGAACCCTGCAGCTCCCCCCCCCCCCGAACAGAAATGTCAAACGCCGGGCTATTATCCCTTTTACTGGTACTGTAACATAAACCGCGGGGCTCAGGGCGCCGTGCGTCACTGTGACTTTGGGAAAGTGACTTTGACGAGGTGGCGGCCGGCCAAAGCAGGAGGTCACACATCTACCTGCTTCACTGGAGGCAGTGCGTCTCCCACAAGCCCCTGCTCTGCAGCTCCCCTCCACACACACACACACACACACACACACACACTCCCCGGCCGTGTGTGCCATCCCTCTCCTGCAACAGACACGTCACTGTTCTGCCACACACCTCGGGCTAACTCAGCCCCCGTCACACAGCCCAGCTAATTATCTTGGCATGAAAAGGAAAAACACCTACAGGACATGTTTCACATATTTGAAACAAATCCTGAGACCATGCATCCCTCGCCTCCGAAGAGCCGTGGAAGTTCAGCCTATCGCTCCACTGAGTTTAAATGAGCGGCGTCCCGATCCCGCAGCAGCAACTTTATTTGACCTACGTGCTGTTTCCAACAGGAACAAGATCTCTGAGCAAGAATTCAATCATGTGTGACTGACACGAAGGTAGATCCAAGAGTTGCGTCTCCGTCTCTTCCGTTGTGCAAAGTGAAACCAAATTACCTCTATGCTGACACGCGGTGACATAAAAATGACACGCGGTGACATAAAAACATGAACAGTTTTTTTTTCCAGGGTAGAAGAGCAACATGAGCCGGTGACATTGAAGTTGGAGGGTAAACGAAGGAGAGGGAGGGTCGGCCTGCTGCTGCCTGGCTCTGTGGGAAAGACCGGGGGCCCGAGCTACCTTTCACCACCACGCTGCAACAAGGACAGCGCCAGGAGCACAAACAAGGACATGTGTGTTTGCTGCTGATTCCTCTGTGCGCGCGTGTGTGTGTGTGTGTGTGTGTGTGTGTGTGTGTGTGTGTGTGTTTACATCACTCTTCTGTTTTCTGCCAAAGGACTTGTGATTATCCCGTCCTGAGGGAACTGTCTCCCTCGGGAGCGTGGGTGATTTGCTTGTGGCTATAGCCTGTCACCGTCCCTGCACCGCACGCTCACACACACACACACACACACACACACACACACACACACACAGGGAGTAGCAGGACGCACACATTTAGTGCAATGGGAAGGGGGAGATACAGTTTGCATGCCTCCCCGAGGCAGTGTGAGGTCACCCAGATCTCTATTTCAAAGGAGACAGGGTCACAGCTGAGCCAGGCGAGGCCCCGTGGAAGCAACCAGTCATGTGTGATTTTCCAGTCCGCTGCTCTGTGATGAGCAGGTCTGGCCAAGGCTCGGCCCCCAGGGCCCGGCCCGCAGAGAGACTGGCAGGCTTGGAGCTTGTCCACCTTCTGCTCCGGCCTTGTCATATCATTGGGAATGAGAGCTCATCCTGGCTTGCCAACCAGCGCTGCAGTCATCCTTCTCCTCTGCTCACTCGGTCTCAGTGGGGCCCCGGCCCTGGTAAATTATGCTTGCACACACACCATTATTAGACTCATTATAGACCCATTTGAGTGGCTTTCAGCCTGTCACAGGCGCTCAACTATGTCTTCGGCTTGACTTGATTTCCTCTGACAGGCTTTTCTTAAACTAAAAGGCTGGGGAGGGGGAGTGCAGCGTCTGGAAACTGGAGGAGAATGCATCTGAAAAAAAGTCAAGCAGCGGGTTCAGAGGCTAATGCAGAACATTCAAACGCTCCTTCGATGAGGCACATATTGCCAGTTTTGGCGCAGTGCATCATATATTAAAAAAAGTATTTTTATAAGAGGAGGTAAACGGATGCACCACGTTTGAGCGCTGGCAGGATTAGTCCGGCTCGCTGGCTGTTGACACATTTTTAAACACGGTTGAGAAATGACCCTCATTTCTGCAAAGCTAAGGACTTTCAATGTTACTGTTTGGCTAACCCATGCAGCTCACTGGGATCCCCAGTTGCCTGTCAACTGCTGGGTCTGCCATCCATTCATTTCTCCAGTCATGTCCTCACTAAGCCCTTTGCTACATCTCTCATCCTGTCATCACTAACATGACAGGGAATTCCCCGGGAGAATGGGAAACTTCACTGGAAAAGGCCAGAAGAAGTGTGTAGCAGCTCCCCTCCGTGCTGAACGTGAACGCAGCCAAGAGCTCTCAATCTGTGACGGCTCATTTGGAAATGTGGCCCTGGGCTCTTGTTCCCTCGTGCCGTGCCAAATACAATAATTCTGATTCATTTCTCCGACTTAATTTGATCATTTTGGGATTTTTCACTGTCAGATGCAGTTTTTTAAAAAAGTATTTTATTGAACTTCCTTCTGGACTCAGATCCTCACTGTTGTTATACTTTAAAGTTTTGCAGTTTTTTGCAACATGGCCGACTTCTAAACACACTTTTCCCAAAAGCCATCAGCTGTAATCATTGTTTCTCCATCTGTTTTCCTGCTTTCACTCTGAGATAACTCTTTGCTTTTCACCTCGTGACTTTGTCAAGAGTAGCTGTGGGTGATATCATTGTCATGTCACTCCTCATTTCCATCAGCCGCACTGACAGGAGGGCCCCAGCCAGCTCTGCTCCTGATAATGGCTGATCTAATCCATACCACTGTGTACTTTCTCCCACTCAGCTCCTCTGTTCTTGGCACCGCAGCCTTTAAACCCAAAAGCCTCTCTCTCTCTCTCTCTCTCTCGCTCACCCCCCTACATATGTTTGCAATTCCCCTCCGGGGGGTTATGATTCAACCGCGGCATCATCTCAATTCGTCTCAAAGCATGAAACGTCGCAAGAGAAACTAAAGTGGGAGACGAGCCGGCCCTCTCTGCCCCCCTCTCAGAGGCGAGAGCCTGAGTGTGTTTGGCGGAGTTGGACGTGAGGCTCGCTCTTTGGGATGTGGGAGTTTAAGAAGAGAGTGCCACGCTGGCCTAATCACATTACGGGTGCCATATTATGTGTCAAGCTGTCACTTTCAATTTGAGCCAGCGCGCTGCAGCGGCGGGCCCTGGCTTCGCCTCGTATTCCTGTTTTGATTTGAGCATGATAGTGACTGGGCTGCGACTGAGGGTCTGCATAGCAACATCTGAGATGGCATTGTACCGCGGTGAAGACCAGTGATCATATGTTGACTATTACAATCGGTCTGGGCGTGGATGGAGGTGTGTGTGTGTGTGTGTGTGTGTGTGTGTGTGTGTGTTTCCACAGGGGCTTGGGCAATTGTTCTCATTGACCTATTCACATCGAATCACACGTCTAATTTGATTCTTGTCTCCTGTTTGATCCAGTGTCATGTGTCTCGTCATCCAGCCTGTCACGCTGGTTGACGTGGAAACCATGTTGACTTGGGGAGGGGGGTTGGGGTTGTGCAGGGAAAATCTGTACCCCGCTCAGCTCAGTGAGCGGGGTACAAGAGAGAGGGTAGGGGGATGGGGGGGGGGGGGGGGGGGGGGCGATGGGGGCGGCATGAGTTCAGTCAAAGCCAATTGTTCTCCAGTTGAGTGGAATGGCTCCGAGGAATTGGTCAAAGTTTGGTCTTCTGAAACATCTGTGCGATCCAGTTGAAATCCCCAATGAGTGTCTGTTTTTACAGCCATCAGTCACTGTCCTCCCTCGATGATCGTTTCACTACATTCAGTCCACTTGGAGGACAACTTGTAAAGGACGCAGACTTGGAGCTCCTCTTTCCAACAAGGCGGGTTTTATTTTGACATGTATCTTTGTGTTCTTGTGGGGTTTTTTGTTTTTTTTTGCAGTGTTGCTTGAATCCCTCTGTGTGTGTGTGTGTGTGTGTGTGTGTGTGTGTGTGTGTGTGTGGTTGTGGGGGGGAGAGAGATGTGACATAAAAAAACCCAACACAAATTAACAGAGTCCGCTTCACTGCACTCAACAAAACACACAGGAAGTAGAGAAACACACAGGAAGTAGAGAAACACGAGGGCAAGAAACACGTAAACGAAGGAAATATAAAAAATACACACAAGAAGAAGGAAGGAATTTATAAAACACAAGATGAACTAAGCCAGAACAAATACTGACAATAAGTTCATCACACTGACACGAGCTGAGCTACCGACTTCTTTGGGACTTTGGAGTAGAGGGACGGAGCTCACACACGCCGACCCGTCTGAGAGAGGACGTGAGGAAGCACGGCGCCCAAACCCTGAACATCCGTCTGACATCACTGCGTTCAATCCACGGCGTGTACATCCATCAGTCAACATCATCACTCAGACTTAGTCCAAGTAAAGTCGGACAAACGATACAGCAGGAGGAGCTGGTTATCTCAAGGCAGTCAGTAAGACATCCATATAAGCACAAGTAGCTGGTCCTGCTCAGGGCGTTTCATGTGACGTGATTTATTACGCCTCATTTACATCCTGGCTTCTCACAGAGCTAATGGTCCATAAATCCTGGGCAGATAATGTCCATAGATTAAAGTGAAATAACAGGCAGTATAAATCAATCCCAGAGCAGAGTGATCTGTTGTTTCAATAATCTGCATCATTAGTTTGAGACGCAGACACACATGGCTACACAACACTTTTATCTTCTCTCAGTCTGTTTGTTCTTCTCAAGCAGGAGAAATCAGACTGCTCCATGTACCTTCACATGAGAGCAGTAACCCAGCTCTGCTGCAACGCCGCTGAACCAAACAACCAACCGCCACATAGTCCGTGCACGCCACAGTCCTTTAATTCGCTGCTAATGAAGCTTAGCGAAAGTTCAGTAAGGAAGACTTTAAGTGATCCACAATCAGGTTTCTCACTCACCCTTTTTCTCGAGCTGTCAGTTTGGGCCGTCCGTGGGTTAATCAGCTGTTCTGTCACCGGACCTCATCTAACCAATGGCGCAGCGTTCCTCCTTTGTTTTCGGCCTATCATCGTTCAGCTCTCCTTTTAAATATGATCCTGTTTCTTCCCTAGTTCTTTCAAGCTGGCTTCGTGCGCCCCTCCACCTCCCCATCACCGCCATCTTCAGAAGCAGAGTCAACTCCCATCAATTCTTCTCCAACTCGGTCTCATCAAATCATCAGTCCTCCACCACCAGGGTCTGGACTCCATGGGGGGATCTATCCTAATGACTAAATCGCATCTTCCACCCCGTAGAGTCCAAGCGCCAAAACGTTCAGTCAAATCTCATTCTGTCAATCACTCTGTCACTGTAATAAATTTATACTAAGATCACTCGTCTCTCCTGATTGAACTGCTGTCGTTTCCACAACGTGCTCCGTCTGCAACACAGCTCCCTTTCAAATGTGCAGTAAGTCTGTTTAAACAGGAAGTCAGACAAGGAAACGATTCATTTCAAAATAAAACACTAAGTACAGGCTCCTGATCGACAACAACAAATCATCCTCAGTTTGTTGTTTTATCTTGTGAACCTGAGAGCACAGCTTCGTGCACGGAGACAAACTGAGGCGAGTTAAAAACAACCTCAAAGAAAACATGACGGGCTCTTCTATGAGTCAAAGTATAAAAGAGCTCTAAATGATACTGAAGCTGAATCTAATCTTTACCCTGCAGCGTTTGGTTTATGTTTAAAAGCTGGGCCACATGTTGGGACATTTATTGTCCAGAACTTAAACATTTAGAGCCCGCTTCCTGCAGCAGGTCCGGTTTTGGTTCCGAACAAGGTTCCTATGTCCAGAGAGAAGTCAGCGAGTCCTTCTCTTTCTCTCGACACTTTATATTCACTCATGGTCGTTATGTTTCATACATAGCAGCATGAACACCCATAAACCACACAGACGGGTCTAACACACACACACACATACACACACAGTGTGAGTGTGTGTGTGTGAGTGTGTATGGGGGAGCTGGGAAGACAACAACCTTGCTGGTTTATGAACACACTCAGCAGTTCCCAGCACAAGTGCGGTTGAATATTTTATGAGGGAGCAGAAGTTATGGACTCTAATAAACATGTGCACATGTGCAACTTGTGCGGAGCTCTCGGCGCTGGCAGGCCGCATTAATATGTCACATTAAAGTGGACCGCCTGTTGACAAGCCCTGTTTGACCCTGTCAGTGTGCACGCACCACAAACACAAACACACTCTGCTATATGGCACCTTCAGGGGTCTGTGTTTTAAAGATCCGTCGCAGGATACGTAAGACCGGATCTCACAGCTCCAATATCAATACAAGGCTGAGCTCTCCCTCCCTTCATCGTCCTCGTCTCACGGTCCTGACACACCAAGCAGACAGCAACGAGCTAGTGGCGAGGAAGTCCGACTGTGACTACGGCGACTTCGGACCAAGCATTTTAGTTGTTGAGTTTGAGGAGGGTGTGTCCGATCGGTGAGGTCACCAGGGCCCTGCAGTCACATGATCTTCCCCTCTCCTTTGGTCATATCGTGTGTTGACCTTGGCCTACATCGTACTGTGAGGGACGTGTGTGAGCAAGCAGCTCACGGGCCGCCTGCCTGACGTTTTCAAGAAACTTCCTGGAGCGCATGTGTGAAAAGAGAGAAATTCAGAGAGAGAAAGGGAGAGAGACATCAAAGGATGAGTGTTTTAAATACAAGAGGGCGAGCTCCTCTGTAAACAGCCTCCTCAGATCCTAGCAGCAGGAAGTTCCCCTTCAGCGCGCTGCTTTGTCTATCAAAGTGCTCCCAGCGTATTGAAGGGGGCTCCTGAGCAGTCACCTCCCGCCCCCCGCCCCCCCTCAACTTAAATCACAAAATTAAGGTGATAATCTCCTCCCACCCCCACCAAGCTCCTTCTCCTCCCTCCACCTCCTGACTCCCTGTGTTCTCCTTCATGTGTTTCAAAGGTTACTCCTTTAAAAACTTCCTCTTTCACCTCGTCTCCTCCTCCTCTCCCCGACTCCGCCGCCCTTCAAACAGATGTTTTGTTTTTGAGGAAATACGTTTTCACTCTTTCTTGCATTTTGTTCTTTTTGTTTCCCGGCGAGCGGTGAGGAAAGAGAGCGGTGCACCTCGAAGGCCAGACAGAAAAAACCCAGCTTGTCCCATTCTTATTAATGAGAATAATGTCTCTCCTCTGAGCCTGGGAGTAACTGAGGGACTCACTTCCTTCTTCTTCTTCTTCTTCTTCTCTCTGCTCTTTTCCTCCGGCTTCGGGAGCCAACTTTACAAGCTCTTCGCTGCTCTCATCCTCCACTGATCAAAGCTGGCTCACACAGATACATTTCCCCTCACAGACAATGCCTCTTCTCAAGGTGCTGTCAGATTCCCTTCTTTGCTTTAATTTCATCTCTTAAACTTTTTTTTTTTAATCCTCGTACCCCCTGCCTCCCTTCCCTCTCCTTCCTTTGTGCGGGCTGTCAGCCGTGACAGTTTGTTGCCAGGAGGGACTTGTGGGAAGAGAAGGTAGGTGCACTTTTACAAAGAGCCGCCGCCTGGCTGCACCTCACTCACACTGTCACTCAAACAGGCCGACTCACGCTTGCACACACACGCACACACACACACACGCACACACAGGCAAGGTGACACGCCCGGCTTTCATACGGCAGCACGGGCAACAACCGGGAGCTCACACATTTCAACTCAAACCCACACACTGGAACATGACAGACACCTTGACCTTGTGTTTGTGGTGTCACGTAAGGTATCAGTAGTGATGAGGTGTGTGTGTGTGTGTGTGTGTGTTGGGGGGGGGGGGGGGGGGGGGGGGGGGGGGGGGGGGGTGCGGTTGCACTGTCTGGGTGTCTCAGATCACAAGCCAGAAGGAAACTCGGAGCGACAGAGCCGTGATGGAGCGCTGGCAGAGCCGGCGCTGACAGGGCTTAGATGACAGACAGAGGCTGACAGACGCTGACATCTCGCTGTCGCCTCCGGGAGACATGCGGCCCAGAGTGAAACCTGAGGAGTCCTCCCTGCAGCCATAACTAACCAGCCAGGCCTCGCAAGCCTAATCCCTTAAAGTTCTCACAAAGACGCCCGGGTGACAGAAGGGCAGGAGCAAAGAGGAAGACAAGAGGAGCATCATTTAATTTCCTGAAAGAGAAAGATGACGAGGAGAGCGTTTGCCTTCAGGGAGAAGGATTGAGCTTGTGAAACATTAATTACCCTCCCGCCCTCCCCCCCCCCACGTGGGCGTCGCTGGGCACGCTCAGAGCAGGTGAATAGCTTCATTTGTTCTAGTGAAGCTGAGGAATGAGTCTCCAGTTCTTGTGTCTGCAGACTTGAGATGGTAGAAGAAGAAGATGTTCATATTCTGTGCTGACTGTCAGCGTCGAGTCCAGCTCGGTTCGGTTTATCGTTTCAAAAGTCGGGGAGGGTCCAAAATGAGCCGATCTGAAGCGTCCTGCTTGTTTGCTCCTCTTCTGTTGGGCAGCCTAAACATGAATCCTCACTTCCTGTGTGTCAGCAGTAATAAAGAATCATCAATGATCATGTGAACTTGAAATAACGACGTTTTCAGCTTTATAAAATATCGCAGTTGATACCCAAATAAAAAGGCAGGATTCACGCTCCTTTCCTCTCACCTGGACGGATTTAATTTACTGTCTCACCTTTGTTCTCTTGACTCTATTGTCTGCTGAACATTATTTCCTGTGTTCTAAAGGAGCTTCAAAGAGAGATTTAATTGCAGCTCATAAACTGCACCTGTTAACCGAGGTGAAGAGTAATTCCTCCACATCAATCAAAGCGAGGCCGTCTGACAACATAAGCGATAGTTTCTGGGCGAGGACACCGACGCAGCTTTCCCACGACGGGATCCGGATCAATAAAAGGCTTTTAGCTAATTCAAGCTCCAGTGAGGAAGTGAAGACGTCTGAAACACACTGACATGGATGCTGCTGTTGTTTGAAAGCAAACCAGAATTGTCTTCTGAAAATGGGCTTGTCCAGATCAGGACCAATCAACGTATAAAGGATAGGATAAAGTGTATTGATCCCTCAGGTCACACTTTCTGCAGAATAAATGCCGAAGGGACCGGCAGGACAAACTCCAGATAAAGTCTGAGTGAAACATGTGTTTCCGTTCACAGCTGCTCCTGGAATGACATCACAACATTCTCCTGAGTCTGGTCGGCTCCAAACACATCCAGATCTGCCCGAAATCTTCAGGAGTTTTGAGTAAAAACGTGATGATAGCAGAATAAAGGTGGCTGTCATAAGTATGTGTGTGTGTGTGTGTGTGTGCGTGCGACCGCTATCTTATAGTCACGCCCAAATCAATGCAGCTGCTCGTGTTATTTCTGCATTATTTCCTGTACGCCAACATTTATTTAAAATGATTTTAAAATGAGGGGCTACGAAGACGGTGACATTTCTCAGACGCAGGGCAGCGGTTCATGTTTGACGAGCTCCGACTCCATGGCCAGTTTGTCACGTCATAATGATGAACATTTCAGTTCCAGACGAACGATGCAGACTTTTGATGTCACTGGATAATTGGCAAATACAAGTTAATACTTTCTCAGCAGCAGAATGATGAATCTAAAAGTCAGGGGCCATTTAAGCCTGAAGACTGTTAGCTTTTAGGAAATGATCAGAAAATGTAAAACCATCTGCACATTTGCAAATTCATCCACATTACTGTAAATTAACTTCCATCCCACTTAAGACCCCCCACCTCCGTCAGCCCCGTTGAATAGGCCGCCAGCTGGGGGCTGTAAAATCACCTCCAGCAGTCAGTAACCTTCAGAGCTGAATGTCACGACTTGCCGTGCTTTGATGAGCCAAGGTGCCTCATCTCACACCTCCCTTTAAAACCTCAAGAGACGACCACTCAGCTCCCAGGAATGAGGATATTAGTCTGTCAGCGGGGTGACAAGTTTAGCACAATGGGTGCTTTTGCAGGGTCGGAGGGAGAGCGTCACATGCTGTCAGACTCATACTTGTTCATCATCACAGTGGAACTCTCTGAGTCAAACTTGTTTTTTTGTCTTCAAAGCATTTTTGTTGCCACTAAACTCAAAATTCCTTCCTTCCTTCCTTCCTTCCTTCCTTCCTTGTCGTCTTGTTTTGGCGGGGACACAAATAGAGAAGTTAACGCAGCACAAGACGAGATAGTGACGATGAGGCACAACATGGAGAGGACTGTCCACTCACAGTCAGGGGGCGTGTCCATGCTTTTTGGACGGGGGGGGGGGGGGCAGGCTGCCTATAAGGGGAAAGCTTTCTTGGCCCAGTTACATGGGGAGGTTAGAAAAAACATGGTCCATCTAAATATAAAAAAAAGACGCCTTTTTCTCCTAAATACTCCAAAAGTCCAAACTACCTCTAAAAGTCCAGAGGAAGCTAATGTCCCACCTCCGGATTGGCACCTGAGGGGGCCAATAAGATTTCAAGAGGAACCCGTCTGGACACGCCCCCCCTGCTCACAGATGAAAAATGAATAAAAGATACGAAGTAGTCTAGACAGTGGAATATATACACTACATTAATAATACCATTTGGTCATCTTCATTACAGACAGATGCAAATTATTCTGAAACAGGAAGTCAAGATATTTTTGAGCTATTAAATTAAATGAAATTGTTCTGCCCCATTGTAAAAGAGTGTTTCATTTCAAAGGTTAAAAAATGATTCTTAATAATTTATGTTACAATTCATGCTAAAAACGACGGTACTTAAGTTAAAAAGTATGCAGTAGGCAGAGTTGGTAGTCGCAATGCATTATGGGTAGCAGAAGCTGTTACAGCCGATGTGCGGACGGAACATGTCAGCTACTTTAAATCAGCCTGAGTGACTTATCTGGAGTCATGAGTCTTCTCCATGGTGAAGCCCGTCCACGTCGTGTACCCACCTCAGACAACCACGCCGGGGTCAAGGAAGCGTCCGGGGCACTCGCAGCGGCGCCCTGAGAGACGCAGGGTCATCAGTGTCTATGAGGTTGGTTGGGTTGGTAGGTCGAGTTCTTCGTACGTGTGATGAGAAGTGAAATGTCAGCCATGATTAAATCTGCTGAGTCTGTTGGAGACAACGTAGAGAAGGAGAAGATTAGGGAAAGCGTTTCTGGAGCGTTACAGGCGAATGTGTTTGTTTTAACGACAGGTTTGGTCACACTTCCAGTTTACATTCAAAGGCCCAACACACACACACACACACACACGCACACACACACACACACGCACACACACACGCGACATCTCGTCACGCTCACACAAAGTCAGCCCCGAGAGCTCTTGTTGTTTAAAACTCCCAACGGCGAGCGACACAAGTTGAAGCAGCAAAGTTTAAGATCTACGTGTAATGTTTGAGTGATGGCAGGCTTTTCACACCCGTGCGTCTATTTCGCCGACTTCAAAGTCATCGTTTGGGATCTGAGGCGTGAATGACGAGCGAGTAGCGAGGAGACAAAACGCCTTCTCCGCGGTTATAACTCTCTCTTCTTCTTCTTCTACCTCTGTGTTTCTCACAGTTCCTCCAGCGGCAAACAACACATTACTTTGACTGACAGCTCCAATCATTCCTCTGTGTTTGCTTGGCAAGTTCAAAATGTGACTGACACTCAGCTCATTGGATCGGGGGGGCAGTCAGGGAGGGGGGGGGAGAAAGGGGAGGCAAGAAATTAAACAGAAAACAAAATCCTCCCTGCGTGACAACTCCCCCCTCCTTCTGCCATCTTCAATCCCCCTCCGCCTCCACCCCTCCTCTCCATCCGTTTCCATCATCTTTCCCCTCCTGTCATTCCTTTTTTTTTTTTTTTCACCCGCACGAAATCCGTTTTGATAGCAAATCACCACGGGCCCGCCAAATGACACATAATCCCTCACAGTTTTATCACTAAAGCCTCTTCTTCTTATTTTGTCTCGCAGCATGTACAGTATGCACAGCTGCCGTGTTCGCTGATACGATCTGCCAGCCAACGCCAGCGGCGGTGGATCGCTCTGAAGAATGTTCGCCGCTCGCCTCCACAGTCACAGATAAATCATTTTAATATTCCCGCTTTTTATTCCAGAGAGAGAGAAAAGGCATTCATCACGTGTTCAACAACTCGTGAACGTTTGTTAACAACGATCAACCAACCCAACACATAAATCACTAACGAGCAATAAGTCTGTATTGAGCATCACATGTGCAGTATTTAAACTCCACCAGCAGGGGGCTCGCCATCAAAACGATAACAAAAAGATGACATCGAGGCTGGCGAGGAATCACAGGAGTGATTCTGTCTGTATATCCTACCTGAGATAGAGAATGTGTTTATGGGCGAGCTCATGTATCCGAGTATTGTTTACATGCTTTATGCAGCTGTCTTTGACGTAACACGCAGCGTTTCCATGGCAATGGTAAACATGGCGGCCTAACGATGATGAAATGAACGATTAGATAACTGATGGAAATAGACTGGTATAGTAATGACGTATCTTTGTAGGCCAACCCGAAAAAATGGCGCCGGTGGTTCCTACGAAAATTCGCCTATGGGATTTTTGCTTTGGATTTTGGATCATTGCAGAAAATAATCTCTGTGTCAAACACACGTTTCTGACGCGTTGTTGTTTTGTTTAGCGGGATAATCTTTACAGATGAACATCATTTATATGAAGTTTGAAGAGTTAATGCAGCCCAGAGAAGTAAAAAGCTAACGTTATGCTACAAGCGAACTACACCGCTACACCACCGTCGATTTATAATGACGTCACGACCGTTATGCTTCATCGATCTAATCAGCGGATTTGACAAGCTAGCTAAACGTTAGCTTAATAAGTTGTTTATTAACCTAATATTTACGAGAACACTGAAACACATGACTAGAGGCTGTAAGGAGGATTAGGGAGAGAGTTCCCAGCGTGATGACATGTAATGTCTCCATGACAACCACTGTTGTTTCAGTTAGCTACTCGTTAGCAACCGCCGTTTAAAGTTCGCGTAAAAACTTTAAATTTCACAAGTGGGGTCTTAGCTATCATCTCTTCATCTTGTGTTAACCACAGACCTTATTTCAGGCGTCTAAACACAAACACATTCAAAATCCACATTGACTTTTAGTGGTTAGAACCACGGCGCTACAATGCTAACTCACTTCCTGGTTTTAGGACTCAAAACTACACCAGTCTATATGTGAGCTCATGTAACAACAGCAAAATCTATAAACCATAAATTTAGTCCATTTATGATTAATTTAGAAATGTCAGATTCTGGGAGGGGGGGGGCACTGCTCACCAGGGGGCCCAGTGCCTTGCTCAAGGGCACCTCTGTGATGCTTGGAAAGTGGCCATGCTCCTCTCTAGCTTCCAGACCAACTTCTTTATCTTGGTCTGCACTGGACCTTGTTCCCAACCTAAATCCCAGACTGAGCTAATCCCGCTCCGGCCCTGAATAATCTGACCACAGACTACGATCCCATCGGCTTGAAGAACAAAGTTCTTCTTCAGCACTCAGCACAAGTGGAAAGTTAAAGTTCCTTTTTGACTGATTGCATTTGAAGGGATCACTTTAGTTCAAGCTAGAATAAGAGGTAGTGATTGGTTAGAAAGTCTCTATAGGTGTTAAATGTGTGACAGCAGTTTAACCTCCCCTCATAACGTACCTGTTAGCACTCACTCATCTCTATTAAAAATGGGGAACATGCTCTGTACCATACCTACATAATAACTGAACATAAGCCTTTGTGATTTATTGTTGTCAGTCTCACAGCAAACGGCACGACAAGTCAGCTCATCAAAGGGCGCACCGCCTCAGAGCCACTGTGATGACAAACACGGGCGTTGAGAAAGTAAAGCGAGGAATTAAGCCGATGATTTACTCCGGAAAGCTCTGCCTGCGATAATGGCTTTGGCCTGAGGGATGACTCTGATCCAGCAGAGAGGAAGAAAGAACGCGAGTAAAAACAGAAGAGAGCCTCGATCCCTCCTCATTGTTTGGAACATTTACCCTCCGATGTTCAAATCCTCGCCTGATGAAGAGGTAAATCCTGCCAGGCTTTTATTCAGCGCTCACGATAAAGGAGGGCGAGCCCGAGAGATCATCCATACACCTGCACGGGGCGTAGCGCCTGCGTCCTTTTCCCTCGGGGTCCAACAGGCACTAAACCTCTCTGCAAAAGAACTTCCTTTCAGCGGCCTTGCAGCACATTTCACTTCTACGCCTCTGAAACAGGGACAGAAGATGTCGTCGGAGACAGCGGGGCTGCTGCCGAGCACAACACAGTAAAAGGAGGAGAACGCTAATCAAAGAGAGGAGCGATGTGCTGAAGTGAGAAGGAAGAGGAGGAAGGAAGGTTTGGCGTTAGCCAGGAGAGCGCACCAGGAAGCGTTAGAATTCTAATAATATAAAAAATAAAAGTGTTTGGCCTTTTGAATGACCTTCGCTCTATGTGTCACTGTAATTACAGGCGGAGTATGTGTTTGCGTGCCAGTGTGTGTGTGTTGTGTTAAGCACATGGGTGTGTGCTGTTAATGGGTTAGCAGGAGAATGTGATTTATGTGGTGCTGCTTTGATCTCCGACAAGGCGTTCAGATTTGAACGATAATTCTGCTCGGCCAGACGAAGCTTCGTCCTTCTGATCAGCAGAGGAAAGCAGGACTGTGACTGAAACATGTACGTTTGTGCATGATTCACTTCGCAGATATCTTACATGTCACTTTGCACGCAGTGTGCAGCATAAACAGGAAGTACTCCAGCCAAGTGTAGGTTTATGTATTGCACAGTCTGGAGGTGTAAAGGTCGTGGAGAGATGGTTGAATGCAGCCAATCAGCACGCAGCGGATGATGGATGATAGTGGACTGTGATGGAGGAGGAGAGGAACTCAGGACACACAAAGAAAAGTGACAGATGAGAATTACTCAAACTACAACGAGTCGACAGATCTGGTGACATGCAGGGCACAACGACATGAACGTCAATGTGCTGCCCGATGAGCACACCAGTATGAATACAGCAATGTGCACACCAGTATGAATACACCAATGTGCACACCAGTATGAACACACCAATGTGCACACCAGTATGAACACACCGATGTGCACACCAGTATGAACACACCGATGTGCACGATGTGTAGTCAGTGTAGAATCTGAATCAATACTCAGACCTCAGTCCGACCCAGCTCTAAAAATCGTACGGCTTTTTGGACATAACAGGCTCCCGTAGCCGCGCGCATGAAGGGAAATAATTGTTTGGTTAGCAGCACAGTGTTCTTGTTTGTTTGCCTGCTTCTTTGATATAAGACGTGGAGGTAATCTTTAGTCTATCATTCAGACACTTTCACTGGTGTTTCATCGCTCTGTTCCTTTATTATCCAAAACATTTAAATCACACAGACTATGAACAGAACAGCAGCAGTCTGATCCTCCTCCTTTCCCCTGCGCCACATACGTCATTTATAACCTCAGCCACATTCATCATAACACCGGTTGATTGCCCACACACAGATCTAAATTTTTTACACAATTAAATATTTTTGTACCTGTACTAAATGGATGAAATTGTTGCTAATATGTTTAATACCAGGACAGCGAGTGCAGCATGCACGTTCTCCATGATTGTTTACTTTCATCCTGCGATTACGGCTTTACCCCACCCTGAACCTTTTTATCCAATGACTGAACGATCTTTGCACACATGTGGTTTTGTTTATGAATTCTGGGCCTCTTGCGAAAAGTGCAATGTGAAAACAAACCGCACCAAACCGAAAAAGAAACTTTTTATTTGGTCCGAACCAAAGAAAGCGGACTAAAGGACTTTTCTGGTGTGAACACACCCTGAGATAATTCAAAGTTCTGAGAGTATCCGTGCTCCTCTTTTCTGATTGGACTAAAAGACCGTGGGCTCTTTTAAACGTTTAATCATTCATTGTTTCCATTCAGTAAAAAACAAGTAGTGAAAATGGTCATAACAAAGGACTAGCGCCTCCTGCTGGCCTGGAGAGTTATATCCTCACCCTGCGTACGTGCTGGTTGGTCGTCGTCTTTGCGGCGTGCCGTAACGGGAGGCGACGCCACAGGTGGCCGTGTGCTCGCATGTGTCAGTCATTAACACCGAACAACGACAGGCTTTGTATCTTTTGGGCAGCAAGAGATTTTAAAAAAGTGACAAATGACTTCCAGAGGAGGGGGATTACTTTGTGTGTGTGTGTGTGTGTGTGTGTGTGTGTGTGTGCCTGCCTGCATGTGTTCATGTGTGTTGTGCTATGATTTTGCTTTTTTTGTAAGATTTGTCCAGATTTATCCTCCACTGCGTCTCTTTATTCCTGGTTGAGAGGATCTTAAAGATGTGTGTGTGTGTGTGTGTGTGTGTGTGTGTGTGTGTGTGTGTGTGTGTGTTTGAGAACCAGTTCTGTGTTTCTCATTATGTATGTGTAATAAGCAGTGATGAAATCACTGCTGAATGCTCTCTAGGTGTGTGCGCGCGCACGCGCACACACACACACACACACACACACACACACACACACACACACAAACCCTTTCACAGCTGTGTTAAAGCATGAGGTCAATTTTAAATGAGAACAAACTCTAATATTGAACCATATAAGGCTGCAGATGTTCTCTGAAGCTTCTGTAACTTTAAATGTTGATAAGATGAAACATGTTAGGAAACAAACACACACGCATGTATCACACGGGGAGTCGTGCGTGACACAACACGACGTATTGGACACCTGGTTTTCTTGGACTTTAATATCGACTTCCTGACTTTGTTTCTTTATGTCAGACTGTAGTTTTACTTGCTCGAGCTCGGCCTCCTGTTCCAGCAGATTTGTAGGACACGGTGTAAAACTTCCCCACATTACTTTCTGGAAGCACAACTATCCATCAAACGCAAGGACAGGTTGATATATGCACATGTACACACTTTAATTTTCTCCTGTCTGTCATTTTCGCCTTTATTGAAAGGACAGGCGGGTCTGTCAGGAGAAGAATTCCTCCCCGCAGGCCTGCTGAAACCAACGACCTTGGCCAGGCCGTCAATTTGGTTTTAATAGCAGCTAACAAAAACACTGTAAATTTACAGCTGGGAACGGCTCACTGCAAAGGAGCTCAAATTTACCAAAGCCATAAGTCCAGTCAGCAGTCTCCCCCTCGAGCTGCCTCCATGCTTTTCTCTCACACTCCTTCAGTGGATAAGTGACCTGTTTGTTCTCTTTCCTATCTAACAGAGAGGTTCCACCTGCACGAGACGGCCCGGGACGCTGCGTCCGTAACCACGGCGGCCGCTTGGCTCCCGTGTCGGTAGGCGGGTGAATCGTCGCTCCTGACTGAAGTCATTTGTGTTCTTTAGACTATGAATCACACAGACTTTTATCCTCCGCTGCTTGAATTGTAAGCAGTGCTGCAGCTGTTCTTAGTGTTGATGTCCTATAAAAGTGACCTGGAGACGTCGACGTGGTCGACATTAAATCTGAGACGTAACAGCGACGGATCGCTAAAGAAGTGTCGCTAGTTAAAAACATCTTTTCTTCGTGTGCAGTGCGCTCGCCTGGCGCTCTTGAAGCAGCCTGAAGCGGCCATTTTTTTTTTTTTAATGTTTAATGTTTTATTTGGCTGTGTGAGCACACAGCACCGCTCAACAGATTCATTGTTTAGGTTTACTAAACATTCATTATTGTTTCCAGAGTCAAACGTTTGAATTGGCACCAACATAACGGATTTTGTTTTACTTTGTGCTCCCTTCTGTTGGGCGCCAAGCGTACTGATCTGACCCTCGAGGTCGGCGTTAGACGCACTGCACTGTTTGAAATAATCATCACTTCCCATGTGACAAACACAGAACATGGCGTGCTTAAATATCCCGTGAATTTTTAGAAAGTAATCAAGGAGGTGTTATTTTTATGCGACTAGCATGTAGCTGATCAGGATTTACCAAACTAAATCTGCCTGCGTGCTGGAGGCGGGGCTTCAATGTGCCGACAGCAGCAAATCCACCTGAGTCTTTCTGAGTTCCTTAACGACTTTTCAACAGCTGCAGGAATCCCGAGTTACGGACAGAGTCGAACTCTTTCAGGCCTTCATACTGTGTTCACAGTTTCAATGAAGCACATAAATACCAATGAGAAGATCAGAGTGTGAAAAACTCGTATGTGAAACATTTCACGTTGTTGTCTTCATTCGGAGGGTATCGTAGCTTCTACTCTGAGACGGCAAGGCGTGCGTCATTGGACGTAGCTAAACCGTGGCAGTGATGGAAAGCAGCACACACGGATTATGTAGAAATTGGCAATTACAGAGCCGGCATGGCAGAGGGCTCGTTATACTTTGGGTTGCAGATCGTTGCGTGTCCTCGTAAAAAAACGTATTTCAAAATAATGGTGCTTTTGAGACAGGCCGTTTATCACTCACCAGTATTATTCCTTCATCTCCCATAAAAGATTTCCCCTTCCAACAGTGTCAGTTCCACTCGGAGAGTTTTCACAACAGTAAGATCACTTTAAATCAAGCATCACTAATTCATAACTTACTAACAGATGAGACACAAAAGGATCCAACTGCAGTGTTTGAATCCGTCATTGTTCGTGTGGCTGAAAGATCAGTGCGCTTCGTCACAGCTGTCTTCGTACTTTGAGACCACCCATGGCGAGACAAGAACAACCCGTGTCCACGTTTCTTTCCAGTCTCTCTCAAACCTTCATTTTGTGTGAGAACGACTCGAGTTGGAGTTTTTCCAAACCTCACAGAACCAGGCGAGAGTTTGAAGCTGCGTGTGTTTACGGACTTTTCTCTGTCTCTCCTCGTCTGTGGCAGCTGGAGGTACTCAGCGCTGACTCCAACATGGAGCTTTGAAATAGCAATCAATGCCTTTATACTGCAGGGAGGCCTCGTAAAAGTGTCGCTGGGAGGAATATACGATGTCGTATTTCACCCTCCCCTCCCTATTTTTAAACACTGAGTTATAGCTGCAGAAATGTGTACCCATTAAAGGTGATATGATGTATTTTCTGCCTTGTTCAGAAGCTCATTCATCACCAAGGACCAAAAAGAAAACTGCACTTACTCTTTCACCCCTTCCTCTCCCACCTTCCTTCCCCTCCTCACCCGACACCCACCCACCCTGCTCTTGTACGCTGTCGGGAGTAATTTACGATACACCGGTAGTGCAACCTTCTGGAAGGAACTGCAAGAGCAGCTCGCTCTCTCTCGCTCTCTCTCTCTCGCTCTCTCTCTCTCGCTCTCTCTCTCTCTCTCTCTCTCTCTCTCTCTCTCTCTCTCTCTCTCTCTCTCCTGGCAACTAAATAACCTTTTATAAAAGACCAAACTTGGCCACGTCGTCTGCTGCTGCTGCACATGAAGTCAGGGCCGAGCCGGATGGACGGAGGCTGTGGAGACTAACACAAGGCCACAGGAGGTGAAGAGGTGGCATCCTGAGTACTCTGTGAAAATATTAAAGTGTCATTTTACAGAATCATCTTTTGAGAGGGAATTTATCTGGCAGCACAGAAAGGCCAAGATCGTTCAAACGTCTTTAATAACCAATATGATTTATATATATATATATATGGTCCCTGTCTGAAACAATGACTGTATAAAACATGGACGTAGTTTCAGCGATTCATTTGAAGCCCAAAGATGGCGGTCGTCATATTTTTAATGCTTTCTTAAACTCACTTTTACTCCAACACATAAAGATGTGGAGCCTTTAGCCTCCTGGAAAACAGCTGCAACCTCTCACCTGTCAGTCAGGTAAGCCCCGCCTCTGAATATAACTCTTCCAGATGCTCAGTCATCACTTCCTGTGGTGACAAACACCGGCAGTTAGCATGTGCTAGCGTGTGCTAGCTTGCAGTGGAGGTTGAAGCTGCCTTCTTAATCAGTCAGTGTGCAGTAGTCAGCGCGTCGTCTCCGTGCTGAAGATGAGTCATGCACATTATGCAGTCAGGTAAACCAATAGAGACGCAGACATACACATGGAAATCATTCTTTAGAGCGGGAAAGGTTTTATAACAATGCAGACGTGTTACATTTGTTTTTGTTGATTTAAAAGAGAGATTTTAGGAGGGACTTTAACTCGAGATGAAACACTGATGAAATGAATCCATGCTGGTTTGATTTGGAGGCTCACCTGATCTGAGGTTTCATGGTTACGTTTGCAAAGCATTGTGGGAGGTTAAATACAATTCATTTCCTGAAAGCATGCATCCTATCTCTATTGCACTAAACCAGGAAGTTAGTATCCACACTGAACCGTCTGTAATGCATATCGAAGTGTTCGCAAAGCGCCGCGCACGCCGTCCTGTGGAGACTGGGAGGAGGGGGCCACATTTGTTGTGTTTACGATCTGTGACGAACGTTCCTGCCGACTCCACTCGTAAATATAAATATATAAAATAAAAACTAAAGAGTGATAAAAGAAATATAAAGTCATGTAGAGACAAACTGAGCTGTTTTTATTGTAAGCACTTTGAACGACACTAAACTGCAGCGTTTTGCCCTGGAGGTCGCTCTCTGCTCCGAACACGTTTCTGTTCAGATCACATGATCGATGAGCCGACGTCCGACGTCTGACACTGAGGGTCAGTTCATCGTCTGTGCTCGCTCTCAGGTCGAGTATTGATTGAGCATATTGACGTCTGTTTTTATGGAATCACTGTGAACCTTCAGAGATCAAATCAACTCTTTTTATTATTTCATTTTGAATCTTTAACGGGCACAAAGGACCGCGCACAAACCTCTGAGTGCTATAAATACAGCTCGCCATGGCAATAAGACTTCAGCAGGAGGAATTTAGTGTAATTTAATTTGACAAGGAGGTATAAAGTGGATTTAGAGACCTTGTTTTGATAGGCCCGCCCTGTCATTGTGTTCCTCAAATGAGTCACTTCAAGTCTGTGTACAGAGACAGAGGTTATTAAATCACACTGGGACACTTCCAGTACTCCATTTCTTCTTTGTCTGCAATTTGCTCGTTTGGGCGTGTGTAATATTATCTGTATGATTGAAGTTCATAACCTTCAGTGCATACCATCCAACTGTCCTTCCACGTCACTGTCGAGTACAGTCCATATAAATCAACACAGGCTGTAATTATTCCTACTAAAACAGAGTTGTTGCCAGCGCTGTTGCCACTGTTCTGTAGTGAGTGTGTGTGTGTGTGTGTGTGTGTGTGTGTGTGTGTGTGTGTGTGTGTGCTCCCAGCGTCTGCAGACAGAGGATTAATCTCCCCAGCTGAGGCAGTAGCTAAGGTCAGCAAGGGAAATATTTCATAAGTGTCAGCTTGGCCCGTAGCCCTCAACGCAGAGTTGGAAAAAGAGAATGCACGGTCGCATAACAAACGGCCGTGTGTGACTTTGTGAGGCTCACACAGAGCGAGGGGGGGGGGGGGGGGGGGGGGGTTGGTGATATATGGCCATGCTTCACTTTCATGTATTCATCTGAGGCGGTGAATTACTGCCAGGAACAAGCGCGCTGCTTTGTCACCACAAGCACCATGTTGAGACAAATATTTTGGCCACAGCAGGTCTGAGTCTGGAGCGTGTTTTATATTACTAACGCTCTGTTTTTATTATTATTATTATTATTCTGATTCAAGCAGAACTTCTGCTTCTCTGACTTCTATAAAAGTCACCTGCATGTGTACTTTTCATTTGCTCCTTGTATACGTATCTGTGTGCTGCTCCGGCGGTGACCCGGCCCGGCAGGCACATGTGGACAGATTGATGGCAGGGCGGGTCTGTTGGATGTGTCAGGCTGACTTACTAACACATTGATAGGCTTTTAATTGAGCTCTGCCATCTATTGTCACGTCGTGACTCGGCCTTGCTGTGGGCTGTGAAGACATGTACTGCCCTTCATCATCTTCTTCTTCTTCATGGCCATCATGGTTGAACTCCAGAATGAGTCAATTTGTGATGAGCAGCTGAGATTAGACAGTTTGATTGAGCAACTTTTAAAAATAAAACACAAACTTTATTTATTGGAAAGCGTTGAAGGCGGCGGCGGCGGCGCCAGCAGCCTCGTGGTTTGTGTGCACGCCTCACGCACGGAGCTTTCACTCCTGGGTCCTCAGAGTGTCCCTAAGAGAGGCATACAGAGCTTTAAAAGGAACCTTAAAAATGTTTTGGGCAGAAAGGAGTGGGCTGATGTTGCAGAACGTTCCAGCAGCCTCCGCCTCGGCAAAGGTTGGACGATGAAGACACAGAGGCGGGGACTCTGACCATGAGTGGAGGAAACAGCGTTGACTTTAACAAGCGTGAGGAATGTGCTCTCTGCGAGGCCTGTTGTTGTTCCTTTCTCCAGACCTGTCACGGGTCCAGCTTGTGAATACCTTGATTGTGCATCTATCAAAATGCCGCCCCCCCCTCCTCCCCACCCCTGTTGTCAGACTAATGGAAAAAAAGAAGAAAAAAATCTTTTGATGTCATCTGAATTTCACACAACAATGTAGGATGATGTGATTTAAGGCAGACGCTGCCTGCTCCCTCCCTCCTCGCTCCATGCTCAGCGTGGAGGACAATAGGGTTTTTGTTTTTCCAGTGTGGACGGAGGAGTCGGACTGGAGGTGGCACCGTTGTGGGCGTTGGACAACCAACGTGCCTGTCTGGAAAAGCACATTCCAGGTGAACGGCGAGTATGACGCGGTGGCACCCTGCACGCTGCAGCATTGGGAAATAAAAGTGCCAATCAGCGAACACAGAGGGAAGCCTATTATCCCTGTGTGATTCTAATGCAGACAGATAGACGACAGGTAGGCAGAGTGGATAAGAGTGAATACGTGAGGCGCTGACAACAGAGACAATCTCCCTCCTAAACTGAAGAGATAAGGTTGTCAGCCGCAGCTCTGACTGACACACACACACACACACACACACACAGATGACACTGTAGGGATTTAAATAACACACCTTTAAGATGGTATCATGCACAGTGTGCCCTGTCTGTTTGTCTTTGTGTGAGCGCGTGCACGTCGGGCTGTGAAAGGATTAGCATGCGTGTCAAACACAGATGGAGAGGCGACCGCAGAAAGACAAACGAGGAAGTGTGAATACATTAGCCACACTGCGTAGATATTGTTTGTGGACCTTTCAGCTCACGGAAATCCTCGGCTCAACATTTTGTCCTGACTGGAATGGAGCCTGCAAGGCTCTTTTTTTTTTTTTGTAAGTGTTTGGGTCTAAATGCCATGTCTGCTACACCCCATGAAACTGTCTTAATCCACTTTTTTTTCTCCTCCCTTTGGTTTTATTGCTGCTGGAGAAAACACCAGGGGTAGAGCAGAGCCCCAGCCTCAGGCCTCTATTCCCCATTCCACACACCCCATAAGTCAGTCACAGATAATTAAATAGGAGTTATTTACACTCATTTCCCTCCTCTGTCTCTCTGGCGCTTTTATCATTTCTGCCTCCTTCTCTTTGTACAGTACAGCACGCAGCCAGGCCTTGTCAAAGTCTGGCTGACACCAGTGAAGGCCTGTGCAAGTATAATCACTTGAAAAGAAGAGAAACAAGACTCTTATGAGCTCACATCAATGTCAGCCCCTCATTAAACAATCACACAGAGCATCTACATAACGCTAATCCCAGAGAGCGCCACAAAACGCCTCAGCACTTCTAAACACGGCGAGAGACAAACGAGCAGATGAGGGTTTGTTTGAGCCAGGTTTGAAGAATTCAGCTGCCTACTGTCAGCGTTATATATTTACTCTGGAGTCAGGCAAACAGCAGCTTTTCAACAAGGGGGGGAGAGGGGGGGGGGGGGGGGGGGGGGAATGAGGCCTCGCCACAGAGCCATGGCGTCCATTACAGGCCTCAGCAGCTCTATAAATCACAGGATCACAGGGGCATGTGGGGTCTGCTCCTCCTCAGCTCCATCCTGGGCTTTTTGTCTGGCTGCTGTTCCAGCAGAACCGCCTGCTTTGATAGCACCGTGGACAGGCATGGAAATGCCCCGTGGGCCGGCAGGACCTGGACATGCTGAGAAGCCTCTTTAACGGGAAAGCTGTCCCCTTAAAATATCCACAACAGGAAACAGCCATCAGTCATCAACACGCCAAAACAGCTGTTAGCAGCCGACATCAAGGGGACATATGAAAGGAGCTGCTCCCTGTTGTTTGAGCCCGCCCTTGTTTCTTTCTCCGGCTGCCTTTGTCTGGCTTTTCCCCGTACCCTCCTCTTTGCTCTCCTTTCAAACGCCCTCCTTCCTTATGCAACTCCACCCACAGAGCAGCGAGTAACCCACTCACCCTTTTAACAAGGGGATGACTGTGTGATAAACAACAGAACAATCGGAAATCTCTCACAACTTAACTAGCAGTCTGTGTCGTGAAGAAAGCTTTGAAATCCCCTCTAAGCCCTCGGCGTTACCTTCAAACCTCCGAGTGAGAGAGCAGTTGTTACGCGTCACCTGTTTATGTCTCGGCCTGAGGTGGTGACAGACGGCTTTAAAACAAACAGGCCGATTCAAAAGGGGATTTTAGCGCACTTAGCCTAGCGACGTGAGGGTTTGCGCTCACATATTCTTGGATCTCTGCAGGTCATTGAAGCGTGAGTGGCAGCGTGTGAGTGATGATTGACGGCTGAGCCTGATGATGACAGGTCAAACAGTGAAGTGACCTCATCCTCCTTTTCCTCTCAGCTGCAGACCAACGCCAGCCGCCACGATAACCAAGCAGTTGGCTGATGACGCTGCAGCTTGATAAGGCCAACGGGCGTTTACCTTTTCGAGGCTTGTTCTTATCAGTGACATCACTTTGCACAGCCTGAGTATGACGCTTCAATAAATGTTGGGTCTCAGCCGAGCCGAGCCATCTGATCGCACGAGGAGGCGTTCAAACCAGGATGGACTTCCCCATAAAGCAGCGCTTGTTGTTCTTGTCACAAATCAAACACGGTTAGAGAGCTCGCTAAGGAACGCCTCCGTCACGTCTCTCCGTTCTACTCCTGATGAAAGAGACGCTGAAAGTTGTATCGTTGTGTTTCTGGAGTGTGTGTGTGTGTGTGTGTGTGTCTGCAAACGTTCAAATGACACATCAACGGTGAAAAACAAGAAACTCCATGATGTCAGTTTGCTTTTATCTGCACACGGCATCAAACTGTTATTACTTCACTTGGTTTCATGTCTCTGAATGTTTGTTTCATGCACTCTGTGACACAGTTTTTACTTTTTAAATGTTCAAGTTAAAATGTTTTGGGTTTTTTTGAAGGTCAGTGACACACATCTCCAACTGTTCATCATCATCCGGGTATGTGGGTGAGGCCTGCAGACTAACCGCGCCCCCCCTCACATCGTCCCGCCCCTGCCTCTGTATGCGGTTACTTGTGATTGGTCAGCGGCTCGTAGCTTTGAAATCCCTCCCTCTCGTGGTTAGTATGTGGGAGAAGTACACTGAGAGGCTGCTGCAGCAGAGAGAGAGAGACAGACACGGCGGAGGACTGTCACCCACAAACCTCTGCGGGGAAATAGCGATCACTTGCTCCGTGTTTTGAAAAGAAGTGACTTCTGTGTTTTCCTCTTTTTCAAAGGAATATTAAGGAATATTTCTAGCAGCTGATCCTGCAGAGATCGACACAGGATGACATTTGGGCGATTTGTTCATCTTTAAAGACAGTCTTATTGGTCGTTTGGAGCGCATTGCGCACATGATCTTTGGATTACCACACTACTAAAGTGATCATCATGGCCCGTGCTTGTAAATGATTTTTAACCCTGCGTCTACTCGTTACATGCCGCCGTCCCATATCGCGCCCCGATCCAGATGAGAGATCCTCCTATTGGAACTGAACCGCTTTTACGCAGCCAGTCCCAGGAGCGCAGCGCCGACAACCAACGCGGTGATCTGCACCGCATCGGAGCGGAGACACGGTCCGTTTCCACAGCCACATCTTGTCCCTCTCCCGCGGATCCCTCGCGCCAGGCGAAAAGGCTTCCCATCCGGATCATAAAGATGTTGACGGCGCACAGCGGCCACTTGCTGCACCCGGAGTATCTCCAACCCCTCACGTCCGCGCCAGTCAGCATCGAAGTAAGGCATTCACAGATATTTTTTATGTTGTACAACATGTGTTAGTATCCCCTGTTGATGTCTACTAAATATTAATCAGACAATAAGTGTACTGTTGAAGTCGCTGCGAGTTATTCAGGCGGAAAAAAAACAACATTTGCGCCATTTTACGCACAACTACGTAATGGCAAGCTCGAAAGACATCCGAGTTCGGAGATGCCAAAGTAATTCTTTTAGTGAACTTGTTTATATAAAACAAGATTAAACATGTATATTAATTCTCAAATGTCCATAAAGGTTCTTTCCGAAAGGAAAGGAAACCTTGACTTCACATCCGGACTTTCTTTGTTTCTGTCGGATAAAAAAAACATGACTCATGGGGACAAAATAAGTTATTAAAACTATACTTATAGTTCTTTTTTTCAAATACTTTAATCGTAGTGGAGGTATCTGGATGTTTAATTTAAATCAACATAAAACGCAGTTTGCTCACCTTTGCTGTTTTTTCTCTCCCAGCTGGATGCCAAAAAGAGTCCTTTGGCCCTGCTGGCTCAGACATGCTCTCAAATTGGCAAACCCGACCCGTCCTCCTCTTCCAAGCTGGCCTCTCTCTCCTCTGGCAGCCTGGCAGACAAGGAGTCTTCCAGCCGACCTTCCAAGACCGGAGAGCAGCACCATTCCCAGGAGGACAAGTCCAGCTTCAAGCCTTACTTGAAGTCTCCGGGCGACGCTCGTAAGGATGTTTCTGTAACAAAGGGGCCTTCGGATAAAGCAGCGTTCAGGTTGCCAAATGGAAGCTCCAGTAGTGGCACTGCTTCATGTCCACCCTTTCCTCACCATTCCCGGTCACCAGGCTCCAGCTCTCCTCCCTTGCACGCTCAGAGTCAGCCCCTCAGACAAAGCCATTCCCCCTCCACGCAGCCTCCGCCACACTCCCAGACCCCGCTCACGGACAACAAATCTGGGAGCTCAGAGCAGGCAGGCTCGGACAGTAACGGCAACAGTGCCGCTAAAAAAGACTCGGAGGCAGCTAAATCAAGTATGGATGGGGCTCAGTTAGCCAACTCGAGCCACATCCGGGCCAGCTCCAACTCCAGCAACGCCAGCTCTGCTAGCAGCCCGCGGCCGGAGAGCAAAGCCGACCTGCAGACCTCCTCGCAGTCGAGTCTGAGCTCTGGGCACATCGCCCCCGTCTCCCCGTTTAAACCAGGACATTCTGTCTTCCCCTTGCCTCCTGCTAGCATGGGCTACCACGGCTCCATTGTGGGGGCCTACGCCGGCTACCCCTCCCAGTTTGTTCATGGCTTGGATCACACCAAGTCTAGTTTGGGCTTAGGACTTCCAGGGAAGCACCACAGCTCCAGCCCCCTCACAGGAGCTTCCCCTCCTTCCCTGATGCAGGGTTTGTGTCGGGACCCTTACTGTCTGACTTACCATAATGCCCCCCACTTAGGAGGGAGCAACTGCTCCACCTGTGTCCACGATCCAAACAGCCTGAAGTCTGGTTTTCCTCTGGTCTACCCCTCCCACCCTCTCCATTCTCTGCACTCCAGTGCCTTGTCTTCCAGCAGCACCCCTTCCCTATCACACCCTCTCTACACCTACGGCTTCATGCTCCCCAACGAGCCGCAGCCTCACGCCTGTAACTGGGTGTCGGTCGGAGGTCCCTGTGACAAACGTTTCGCCACATCAGAGGAGCTACTCGCCCACCTGCGCACCCACACCTCACTGCCTGGGATGGTGGACAGCAAGTTGTTGTCGGCCTACCCTTCATCGGTTTCATCCTCAGCCTCCTGTCACCTCCACCTGCCCCCCCCCAGCAGCCCGGGTACCCTGCCAAGCTCCTTCTCCCTCCGAGGCTCTCCTGGCCTCAGCCTGGCTCGCTACCACCCTTACAGTAAATCCCACCTGCCCGGAGCCCCCGGACTACCCATGCCATCCCTCCCCTCCTCCTCAGCCTATTACTCCCCTTACGCCCTCTACAGCCAGAGACTGGGCTCGGCCTCAGCGCTCGGATACCAGTGATATCAGCCTGCAGCCCCCGGCTTGGACTCTCCAGAGCGGTTCTGAAGATGGATTCTTAAATTGGGGTCATCACTGGTACCGGGCATCATGCCTGCTGGCCCGCCTGCCAGGAATACCACCTGTTAGCCTCAGGATTGTGACTGGCGCCGCAGCAGCAGAGACCCTGTGATGGGTAACCTTCAACAGACTTTACCGATTAAAGAGGGCGAGCTGGAAAATGATGGAAGTGTGGGATTATTACGACTTGACTTTGTTTTTTTTTCTTTATCTCTGTCTCCCAGAACTGAAAGTTTGTATTTATTTTTCACTCAAGCGCTTGGTATTCGACTCTGGGGGGGAAAATCTTGCTGTCCAAATAAACTGCTGAGAGGTATTCTAAGTGAAAAGAATAAATCAAAGTATATGAAACAGTATGCCTATCAAACACTCTAAAAATAAAAACCATGCACCAAGAAGAAGACGGACTGTGAGACTTTATTCTGGGGACTTTTTTTTTTTTTTAAAGCCTCCTTTTGTCTTTTTTCCTTCGTCTTGTTCAGACTCTGGAGAATTGCATGTCCTCGAGAATGATTTTAAACGATGCCGTTATTTTTATTTGTAAATATGCAAAGATGTAATATTTTTCCAAGCTTGCTTTCGGGGCTCTCGCCCTGCAAATGGTACAAAGATGAGAAGAAAAAAAAATGCCGTAAATAAAATAATTACTGATGGCTGTGCTATCCAACCAATAAGAAAAAGTCTTATTTTGCTAAATAAATGACACGTGATTGCATTTTACCTCGTCTATCCTTTCTTTTGATGCCACGCTCACAGCTTCATCTCACTCCATCCATCACCAGGGCCATTAGAGCCACGCTGGATGTGGCAGTGTGTAATATTTCATGGCTCATATCAGCTGACAGGGCGGTCCCAGAGAGGTCACGCCGGGTCACATTAGCCCTGTTAGCTGGTCTCCGTGGACCCCCATCTCCTCTTTCGTCTCCATCACTCACGTTGCTTTTGTTGTTGTGAGTGCAGCTTTTAATTGCTGATTCGTGTTTGTGAGGCCTTAAAAACCGCCGCCTCAGCAGAGTGGACGGCGGTTGTGGAGTGGCCACTGGGTCACTGGGCCTTCAATAATGACCTGAGGGAGGGGTCCACCCAGGATCTCTTAACAGTCTGACGGATTGGCCCACAGCACAAAGGCCAGAGCTGACAATGGGAGGCGGTTAATAGAGAAATATTCATCAAAGTCCTGACACCTCCCCTGAGGAGAGCGGGCTCTCTTACAGGAACCTGAAACATGGAGGCCGGCGTCCTGATGTGCAGAGCTATTTTCTCTGCGCTGCGCTGTGGTTTAAGTGAAGTCAGCGTTCTCGACTCAGCGCTGTAAGATCCTAATTCAAAGAGAAGGAGTCGGTTTATCTTCAAGCCGCTCGGCTGCCATTAGAGTGCTCGGGCTCTGCTAATGTCTCTGCGTCTCCACTCTATTTAGCTGACAGGGCATAGGTGGCACAAAGCAAAGAGGCTGCAGCCTCCGAGGAAGCTATTGACCCCGACTCCTCGACTCCTCTACTCTTGCGGTTCATTAGCACTCCAGACAGGGGAAAGGCGAGCACAGGTGTCACTTGACAGGACCATTAACAGAATGGATGACCCTCCCAAACCACATCCAGCCCCTGCCACACCAGCAAGGTCAGAGCGCCCTGATCGCTGCTCTGGGATGCTCTCTTGGACGCCACACTTATTTCTCTTCTTTAGACACACACACACACATGCAGAAAAACAAACACACTCATGGCCTCCTTTTAAAGGAGTCTACACAAAAATAGGGCACGAGTGTTTAGCATTATTATCGAGGTGCAACATGTTTCCTTTGTGACTTACCCTGGATTGTGTTGCCCCCTAAAGTTGTGTTGGTGAAGTGCAGATGAAGTCAGCAAACAGCCGAGTCCCCTCCGGTGCCGCCGCCGTCGTCGTGCTCTTGATGTTTATGAATGTGGATCTGGGGATGCTGCAGATAAAGAAGTGGTTACGTTGGCTTGATTGTGAGGATGATTCACGCTGGAGGAGGTCACGCAGAGGGGAGAACTTTCAATCTTGTCAGGGGAGGTGGAATTAATTCCACTGTTGCCAGTTTACACTCGTTCATCAAATGCCTCACTGTTCTCCCTATCCCCGCACTCATCAATCTCCTCCATCTATCTCCTTCCCCCACACACTCTCGCAGCTGAGTCAACACCCACACACTCCATTTATGTCGCCTGTGTGTGTGTGTAACTATGTGTATTCACCAGTGCTTTGTCCACACACGAGGCTGTTCAGTCTGTGAGTTCTGCTTTTTATTTCTTGTTGCAGTTTTTCAGGTGTTTGAAATAAATAAGTCTATTTTCAAAGATTTTGTTGTCATGAACTCAGCTGGACCCACAATATGGACTCAAACAGTCCTGGGTACGGTTTACAAAAGCTCTTTATTGGTGTGTGTTGGTCCAAGGTGCAGGTTACTGGTGATCTGTGAGGTGAGGTCGATGAGCTGAGTGTAGATTGTTGCAGGTTGAGGTGACGAGATCTGGACACAGGTAGAGGACAGAAGTTAGTCATGGGAATCTGAACTAGGTTGAGTGATGTGAGCCACGGTTGGTAAAGGGACAGTCTGGCCGTGTGAGGTGTGTGGAGACAGCTGCAGGTAAACTCACTCACACAGGGAGGGAGAAAACAGACGAGGATCCTCACAGATCTGCTTTATGGCTTTTTTCATGATCATGCATTAATCTGAGAGAGACCAGGAAAGGACCCACAGGCCGGACTCCATCCCCACTTCCTGCAGCCGCATGTCCGATGTGAAATCCCCCCAACTGCTACTCCTGCTTCACCATCAGTGTATGAATGGATGAGTTAATACTGATGGACTCTTTACTCTGCAGCAGCCTCTACCATCAGGTAGCGTCCATTTACCTTTAATTGGTTTGATTAAGTTGAAGCTGCAGCTAAAAGACTTTTAGCCTAGCTTAGCATTATTTCTGGAAGAAGGAGGGGGCAGCTCTAAGTGTAATAAAAACAACATCCATTCACACACACTTTAAAAACCCTTTATCGAACACATTATATCCCGCTCCGGAGTTTCTCTAGCCGGACTCCTCGAATCCGATCTGAGCTGATGTGAGAACACCGCAGGATATTCTCTGGAGAATTCACCTGGATCCAATGAGAGGGGGAGTGACGTCTAAATACCATGATCGCTGCACCTGACCGCTACCATCTCCGTGCTCCGATGAACCTGCTGCATTTCCTCTTCTCCTCATTTTTGTTGATTATTTCTTCGTCCGCTACCTATGCATTGTTTTTTACGTCACGTCTTACCTGCGGAGGTGAATGTGTGAAACAGCCAGATCAGGAGAATCTTTGCAGCAGTCCTCCTGAAATGATCTCGATAATATCAGGAATGCAGATGTGAAAACAGCTCCTGCAGGTGGAGCAGAGTGAGTGGTGCCTACATGTCCCAGCATGCACTGTGCACAAAGCTGCAGCAGCCTGATCGCCCTCGTCTCCAGCTGCATTTCTTCAACTTTAAACTAAAAATACTCCCAAACAGACCCCCCGCCGTCCCCTCCAGTCATGATCTGAATCTCATTCTTGTGGGAAACTACGAGTCGCCATTAGTGTCCAGTGACAGCGCTGGTTTTTGCAGTAATGGCGGAATGGCGGAAGTAAAAGAAGCAGTCGTTTATATCAGTAGGAATAGTGATGGTGATGGAGGGACTAATATTTTCCCCCATGTGCGTCAGTGCTGAGACGGTGCAGAGTGTCACTGTGAGGTCCTGAGCAGGCGGCTGACAGGCCCGGTGATTAATGACGACAGGGTGTGGAGCTGCTCTTCAATTAGACGCCAGCTCTACCCGGCTCACCGTCCCTGCTGACAGCTAGGACAGGGAGGGGGGAGGAGGAGGAGGGGGGGGGCTACTCAGACTCTCTCTCCCACTCACTCACTCTCTGTGTCTCCAGAACAAAACATTAACCTCGGCTCCATGACTACCACCCCTGTGTTTAACATCAGAACACAATGCAGAGCCTCCGGCGTCCAACAGTGACCGCAGTGTTAGAGCAGCCCATGATGGCGTGAACACATCGCTCATCTGGGCCTGTCACACACTTTCTGCTTCCTTTCTCTCCACCGACCCTGTGACTGACTGTTTTACATGCCTGCTTCAGCTCCCCTCTCATTCATGTAACACTGGCTGTGTAAACTCCAGGTTGTCATAGCGCCATTTCAAGTCGAGTAACTCCCCTTTGATCACAGCAGATAGAAGATCAGGAAAACAGAAACACCTTTTTTTATGTACTTTAAAAAACTTTTATCTGGCATTTGTTTTTGTTTTTATTTTGCAAACTTAACGTCGCGTGATCTTATTTTCAAACCTCCAAATCGGGACACTTTGCCACAAACCCACATGTGTCGATCACACAAGGTGGTAGGAAAAGATTTAAGCTCATTTAAGTTTGTTATCAACATCATTTGCTTCACTGATGTAAATCGAAAAGGAGCTACTTTCAGCCGGATCCCACCGTTTATGTTTGTTCATTTTAATACGGCTCGGAGAATCACATCTCTACAGCGGGTACACTTGGAGCGTTTGCATAAAGCAACATATTCACTGGAGCTTTTAGTAAGCTCTCCTGGAGCTCTTTGGAAAACGCTGACTTCCTGTTCGGTATGATACGCTCGCCTACCTGTTGTCTCGCAGCAGCTCACAGAGGTGGAAAACGGGACGGTCCCCTTAAGCTCACTTCCTGTTAATACTCCTCTTTAAGAAAAGATAGTCATGTATTCATCTCACAAATGCAGAAATGTACACATTCATATTTATGGGATCAAAGCTGTCGTGTGGAGTTTCCTTGACTTTGTCAGTCTGGTGCATGAGTTGTCTTCATGTCTGAAATGCGAGCAGATAATATGTTTGAATGTGTTTATTGTCAGGCTCTCTTTTAGACTTCGGCTCGGCGTTCCTTTTTGTTTTAGTTTGCAGATTCGTCTTTAATGGTAAGAAACACCAAGTTCCCTGAGTCAGAAGGCGACATGTCTGGATCAATCCTGTTTAGACTTCGGTCGTCACAGCTGCCTTGTGTGTACAAAGGCCCTCAGAAAATATGAAAGACCTCTCCCAGGACGTGATTCAAATCAACGTATGCACATTGGATCAGTACTGTTTGTGCAGGCTAACATTGAAGCTTTTGGTGCTGGCTGAAATAAGTTTGTTATGAAGTTCTTGTTGGGGTCCAGTGTTGCCAGATTTATGATAATAATGTTGATTGATCAAAAATAGCAGAAAAGGCCAAAAGTTCAATGCGTTGCCAATTTCGATGTCCCCATATTAGAGCTGTCACATCAACACGTTAGTTAGATTCATTAATTACACTGCAAATATGTGTTATAAAAAGTGATGCAAGATTAATTATAGCACACTTGTATAAAAAATTCAATGTAAATTTTACCCAGAAACTATAGACTGTAAGAAATGCACATTTCAAACTTGGCCCATTGAGGGACCCGTACTTGTCACGTCATGTCATACATGCCTTGCCAAACAAAGCAGCACTGAGGTGAAAATGTTGCGTCCATTCAGCATCTCACAAGCAGAACAAACCCCCGCTGGAGGGCGGAGCGCCGTTCATTTATAAAGTCAAGAGGGCGGAGACAGCGTGCAAGACGACGGACAGCAGCCAGGACCAAAACCCAAACCGGGGAACCGGGTCACTGTGTGTCTGCTCCAGGTTCTATATTTCCCCCGATGAAAGATTTGAGGAAAGAAACGAGACAAGGCATCGTTAATTAATTAAAAAAACAACAACAACAACAAAAAACATTTTATATCATAACAAATCATCAGAATTAGTCTGTGAGACAGTGAATCATGATTATGCAATAAAAACGTAGAATTCATAAGATTTGAAGAGTCATAATTAATAAAAATGTCATATCATGAAAATAACTTATTTTCAATATAAAACTTTTTATTCAATCACTAATTATAATGTTTGATTTCAAGTCTTCTCTTCTTAGTCTATTTGATTTGTCGTGCACTATAATTCTTTATTTGGAGACCATAAGCAGATATATTATGCAGCATAACTGCCGATCAGATCTTCACCTCATCATGCCACAGACTGAAGAAAAACAACTTAACAACAACTTAAGATGATACGAGCTCAGCTGCGCAGCGGCTGGAGACGGAGCAGTTTGCAAACAATGTACACTTTAATAGTTTTGTTGTTTTTTACGTGTACAAAAGTGAAACATGATCATTTTAAAGCTGCAGTACGATGTTGCTGTATTTTCCATCTTGCGGTTAAACGTCCGAGCCAGCTGCCTCCTTCTTTTCTTTGGCGTCCGAACTTTGTGCAGGTCCTCGATTGGCTATAACTGGCATTAAGTTCACTGTAGCTGGGTAACAGTAAAAACAGTGGGCCCTGGAAAGCTGCCCCCTTTAACCCAACCTTAAGGGCAGCCTTGCACAGGTCTACATGTAACACAGGAACACATTAAGACAGTAATCAAAGCAGCCAGTCAGCATGGTAGGTGAAGAGTCCTGGATCTCCGACCTGATGGCATCAAAGAGAAGATCTTTGGGTCTCAGGGTTTTGTGTTAATGAATTGCATACATCCGGCTTTTGTTTTGATAGATTTTATTTTTCTAAAATAAAAATGGAGCCTTTGATTTCATTCTCATCCAGCCCTGACCTTGGCAAACCTCCATTGGCCTCAGATCTGCCCCGAGCTGCTCCTTCCAAAGTTCCAGTGGTGTGAGCGAGCCCTGTTAATAGACATACCCTCACTAACCATCAGTGGTGAAATGAGCGTTTAAATTACAGTACAGGCACGTCTAATAGCAGCTGGATTCCATTTGCTGCGGCGCTCGGAGATGTCATGAATGTTGGCCGATGAGCGTGCCTTGGCGGAGATAGGAGGGCAGCTGTGATTCGCGCTCTGATTGACACCTTGGTTTCTTCTTCCACTCTGGGACGACCTGTGGTCATAATGTACACACTCGGAGCATCACAAGCCCTGGTCTGTTTTATGTCTCGCTTGGACGGGCATCAGGACTCAGAGGTTGCAATTACCATGATTGCCCTCATCGTGTTTAGTGCACTGCTGGCCAGGATACACAGTTAATGCACACTTAAATATTAGCCGCTTCACTTCTCTGACAGGATTATTGCAGCCCTGTTGAAGCAGACTTTACCTCCTGAGACTAATAGATGGATTGGTTGTAAAGAATCTGTTCATAAGTTGCTCTTAAAGGCAGGGGAGGTCATTTCCTCCAGATCGACTTTTTAAGATTTTGATTGAAATTGTCTTTAGCTCCTGACAGAAGTTAATAAAAGGAAAAGGAACAAAGAACATCCGTCGTCTGTAGCAGTAAAAACTTCGACCAATGTCTGTCCCGAGGTTCCAATCTGATGAACCAATCACACGCCTCCCTGTCTCCCTGCTCGTTATCGAGCCCTTTCACGCACATTCATAGTGCGAAACAATGATGGAGTTTATCTGAGAGTTCGTTGTTGGCCGTCTTGAGTAGTCAAACAGTTTTGGGTTTTTTACAGGTATGATGTTAAAGTTTAGTGTTTACTTACGGCTGAATGAGACAGGAGACAATGTAGTTTCTTCACGATGCGATAAGCTGAGGTTCACTTCTGGAGCAGCAGCGTAAGTGAGGGGCGTGGCCTTTGAGGGAGCGCGGGGGGGTCAGGGGTCAACCACAGACTGTAGACGAAGCCTGAGTGACCTCAGATGATAGGTGGCTCTGGAGGCTCAACGGCAGCAGCCGCCATGCTGGAAATCCTATCTCACCCTGGAGATAGGGGCGAGTTTTAGGCTTTTCCATACGAATGTTTATATCGCAGTACAACCAACACAAACTGCAGGATTCTGCAATTCCACATCGGCTTCGTTTTTGAGACCGGAGGATGCTGCTTGGTGCCGTCAGAGCTTTGACAGAATGCTTCTTTCAAGATCGAGCTTCGTTTTCAAAAAATTCCAAGCCTGCCTTTAACTTTACGTTTCAGTTGTGAAAAAGAGTTTTATTTGTTTTTGTCTCATGCAATCCTAAAAATATGATTTACACACAGGAAAAAGAAAAGTGGTGCCAAGGAATCAAAAGAAATCCCAGATGTCACCAGATCACTTCAGCCACTGAGCACAGTTGAGATGTTTCATAGCTGAGTGCTGGCCAGGAGACTGTGTGTGTGTGTGTGTGTGTGTGTGTGTGTGTGTGTGTGTGTGTGTGTGTGTGTGTGTGTGTGCAAGCATCACTCAGCTGTGCGGTATTCAGACATAGCTGAGTCACAACTGTTCAAACAGATACATCATCCCTCATGTCAGCACCGTGCAGGAGCCCAGCCCATGCACACATTTGTTGTATACACGAGGACTCGTCTGCACACATGACACATTCACTAAATAAACATGTTGTGATGTTTCTCGGCACGTCGAGCCGCGCTCTAACACTCGAACTGGGTAAACTGGATGTGTGTATCAACCACGACGATTAGCTCAAGCCAATATGTTCATTTAATTTGAAGTAGATTTAGTTTTATTTTAATTTGCTTGTCTAAAGTGAAGCTTTTGTGAAAGGCCCTCAAACATCCCATAATAAACACCCGGAGTATGACATAATCTAAAACCTGTCTAAAAGGAGACACACAGAAGTATTTACATATATATACACAAGAGCAACTAGAAGAATGGGCCGGCTGTGGCTCAGTGGCAGTCGGTTGTCCCTCAACCAGAGGGTCAAGGGTTTGATTCCCAGCTCCTGCAGCTACATGCTCAATGTCATCTCTCCTATCACCACGTGCAGGTGTAACGTACGGTGTGAAAGCACCTTCAGAGCTCAGTGCTGTCGTCTTGACCACTTTTTGAATGTCAAAACGAATCGAAAAGGGATTTCTTGAAAGTGGAGAGTGAGGGAGAGTATGATGTCTTTTGGGAAGATGGCCCTGTCCCGCCCCCCCAGGACTGGTAATCCCACAGTGGAGGGGCAGTGTAAATGTGGAAGTGTAAATGAAACATCATAAATGTGTATTAAAGGTCAAGCTTTTTCTTTGGCTTCTCTCTTTGCTCGAAAATGTGCTAAAGTTTAAATGAAGCTTGTAAATTGTTCATAATTATCGGTGAGGTAAATCTGTTAAATCCTGTTTTAGAAAGTCTTAAATAAACTCTTCTCGTTCCTCATCAAGTCGACTATTATTCCACCGACACGTTTTCACACATTCCTGACGACCTTTCCACATTAAGCCCGTCATGGTTCATGTCGATGGCTGTGCACCTTCCATGAGCTCTGTGTGTTTCATTCAGCAGCACCGCGTCACATGCACACGGTTGTATTAGCAGGCGCCCTGCAGTTTGCTGAGCGAGGGTGAAAAAAGAAAAAAAGAAAAAGTTTTTTCCACCAGCGGCGCGTGATTATTTTTACTTAAAGACATTGAGACACCTTCACCTCTTCAGTCCCTCCTCCACCTTCTCCTCCCCTCATCGTGAGCGACTCACATGCTCACTATGTTCGGGTTAAAAAAGGGAAAAAAAAAAAAAACAGGGAGGGGATTTGAGGGAGAGGGGCGGGAAGGGAAACAGAGCTGATTATCCAAATACAGTCATTAAAGGGGAAATGTGTTTTTCAAGCTGTCAAGATGATTAATGAGCGAGAGCAAATCCTCACAAATGCTCTTGTTTAGTCTAACTGGCAGACACGATCCTGCCCATTGATTTATGGCAGGCCTGCAGTGTGAGACCAGAGCGAGGTTACAGGGTGTGTGTGGGAACATTCGTGCGTGATCACATGCATGTGTGCGTGGAGCGTGTTTCACTTTGTGTGCACAAGCATGTATGTGTGTCGACGTGAAGGGGGCGTGTTAGTCAGAGCTGTGGAGGGATCAGGCAACAGAAGAGAGCAGTGAGAAAGTTCTCGGCTCGGACAAACCAGCTACACACCACAGAGAAGGTTAGCCCAGCGCCTTTTTTCATTTTATGGCTCTTTGATTGAACATCAACAGCGGGATTGATGATTCATCCGGAATAAATCAAACAGCTGTCCAGAAGTACTTAAGCTTTCATTTGTCTCTCCCCAATACCCCTCCTCACAGATGAGATTGGAACAGAATGAACAATATTTCTCTCGTTGCTCAACTGCAGCTGATGTTTATCTGGCTGCTGTAGTAGATTTAATATCCTAAGAGAACCTCTTTACAGGGAGAATCAATCATCAGTTAGGGTTACATGAACAGCACGCTGTCATGGCGTGTTTTTGACATAAACATGGTGTCTAAATCAGAACAGCTTGACATTTGGGGAAATTTATTTATTTGTTCTCTCGTTGTCAGACAGACTGGAGTACAGATTGCTGCACTTTTCCTACAGAGAGCAGTTAGCCCTTTGTTAGCTTAGCAGGAAGCTAAAAGCTCACATATTATTCAAAGTCCTCTTCCTCTAACACTAATATCTGTCTCTAGTCTGTCTACAAACCCCCCAAAGTCCATCTTCTGCCTGCTCCACTTTTCAGAAAATGTGTGCTCAAACAGACCGTTTGGAGTTTTTCCCTTCATGACATCACAAAGGGCAGTAGCCCCTCCCCCAGGTGGGTGACACTCCCACAGCTAGGTGTTTGTTCTGACCTCTGAGTCTGCCTTCTCACCGTAAACAATAGGACATGGAGCCAGAAAGCACCGAGTACACCCGAGCCCTTCCAGAGAGGGGGCGTGGCCAGACACAGCTCATTTACATATTTAAAGCTACAGACACAGAAACAGCCTGTTCTGAGCAGGGCTGAAATAGAGGGGTTTATAGACATGATCAAATACAGGATCAGAGTGGGTTTACAACAACACACTTCACACACATGTTTTGGGAAGTGCTGAGACTTATTTACACTGAAGAGGAGGAGGAGATGTGAACCTGGAAATGAAATGGGGTTTTGGCAAAAAGAAAGACCTTTCGTTAATGTAAAATAAACAAAAGATAAGACTTGTGGTTAAAGATAGATCGAGCCAAAACAAATCAGCCCTACCCTGCCAAGTACATTCTCTCCTAGCTGAGATTTATAGCAGCAATATCTAACTCTGACACTTAGTGTTGAAAACAGGTACTGCAAGAAAAGCTCAGATAATCCAAAGAGCAGAAGCTGAAACGTTCAACACATGACTCAAATACAGCTTGTAACAGGAGCCTGCAGACTGACTGACCATTTTAGAGAAATTGAGAAAAATGAGCAGCAGAGGTTCCACTGCATCAAAACTAAAAATGTGACTGAGTAATACTGACCATTCATGCGCAGAGGAAAGTTTCAGAGAACTCCTCTCAGTCGGTGAATACGTCAGTGTGCAGCGCTCCAGTCAGATCTTCCAGGCCGGTCCAGATGGATGGAGAGCAGCTGTTGGCCCTACAACCTCTTCCCTCACCACAACCATTAGCCCTATCTGTCTGCAATTTCCTCATTCTTCCTCCGACTCCACTGTGATGGCTTTCCCACACCCCCACAGCTCAGCACATGCAGCACACTGTACGTATACACTGCTGCAACCTGAGCAGAACCGGGCCCGTGCACCATGTTACTCTGTCAGGATGAAAAAGTGCTTTCTCAGTGATTATAGCCGAAAACAAAGACGAGGAAGTTGGTTGGTAAATGGACTTAAGCTTGTATATTTCTTTTCCAGTCTTCTGACTACTTTTAAGCTCTTTTACCCTGCAGGTCACACCGACACAGGCTGCTGCAGAGTGTAGAGTCCATCAGTATTAACTCATCCATTCATACACATTCACACACTGATGGTAGAGGCTGCAGAGTAAAGAGTCCATCAGTATTAACTCATCCATTCACACACATTCACACACTGATGGTAGAGGCTGCTGCAGAGTAAAGAGTCCATCAGTATTAACTCATCCATTCAGACACATTCACACACTGATGGTAGAGGCTGCTGCATAGTAAAGAGTCCATCAGACTTACAAATCGTTAAGTTCTCTGGATGAAGAACAGAGAACGAGCTTCAGGTAAACGTTGTCATTAATGTTAGCATACTGTTAGCATACTGTTAGCATACTCACCTGATATTATTTGGGGTTTGCTGCAGCCAATGGATGCATTTACTAAAATGTGCAACAAATAAAAGTAAATGATGGCTGTACTGTTGACTTAGTTCACACCATCTTTTGTTTTTCACTCGTTCTAAGTTTTTTTTTGTTGACTAATTGTCACTAAAATTAGAGCCAGACTTTTTCAGAAAGCATTCAGCCGTCACTGATGGTAAATTGCCAATAACTGTCACCATAACAGACCCAGCTAAGCCCTCTTCAGAGTAGAAAATCTAACCCAAGCTCTCCTAAATCCAGATGAGTCCTGGTGGATTAAGGTGCAACATTAATCTCTGGATGGTTGTGGGAGACCGAGACCAAAAAGCAGCAGGCGAGTCACTCACTGAGACCGCGACACCAGGAAGGTTTCAGCTGTAAACAGGGAGTAAGAACAAATGGAATAGAAGTAATTTGCTCTTTAAGAAAGGGGCGTGTTCCTTCTAATCACAGTAATGTTGAGGAAAAATAACCGATCAGATTTAAAATCCTGAGTAAACATATTTTAAATTCCAAAACGAGGCTGAGACAGATTTTGAGTTCCACAACGATCGACACTCGAACCTGAGGCATGTAACCCTGCTGTGAGCTCATTCTGTGTGTATATATATAAACACACATACTGTAAATATTCACAGTGTGTGTGTGTGTGCATGCTCAGGTGGCTTTATTCCAGCTGCATGCTCAGCGACATGCCTGCGTGTGTGTGTGTGTGTGTGTGTGTGTGTGTGTGTGTTCACGTGTCAGCGCGCAGTGATTAATGACCCACAGCCCTGCTTTCTTCTACTTCCTTCCTCCTCCAGCCGTGTCACACACATCATCAGGCGTCACTATAATGGATGCCGGCAGACGGCTGGAGCAGCTCCTGCATGGCCTCATGGTTACAAACAGACCATAACATCCTGCACATGCAAATACGCTGACACATTTACATGTGGGTCTGCAGGGGGATGTTTGGACTGTCAGCAGCAACATCATGTGACACCAGTAAAAGGTCTCCTCTGACATGACGTGGAGGTCAGCGTTGTGGTGCTCATGATTTTCTGTGCATGTGCTGGTCGAGAGACGACGATGAGTTTTCTTATAAGGAATGTGAAGAAGGTGCTTTCATGTCAATAAAGCTCCCGTTTCAGACGGTGATAAAACCGTCACTTGTTGTAAATCCTAAAGAGGCGTCATTATTAATTCCAATAACTCTGTTTAATGACCTCTTCTTGAAGGTCTCGGTCTCCTCTCAGAATCGTTTTTTACTCAGTCTGGGCGACTCTGGATTTTGAATCAAGACTAATCAAGACCACCACTATATTTCCATGTCATTACTGTGATTAAAAACGCCTGTAAGAATGAACAAGTACACATTTGTAGATTGATTTAACCTTCTCGATGTTGCGGTCTAAGTGAGTGACACGCCCCCTAAACAGAATGAGGATTTTCAGTGATATTTCTGGTCTTGGTCTCAGCTCGGTCCCGATCCCTAAAAGTCTTGCTCTTGGTTGGTGTGGTCTTGGCTACAACACTATAGACAGCTTTCGTGGTTATACGAAGGAGCCACTCACTCACACTTCATCACAGATCATTTCATTAAAGAAGATGTTTCAAAAGGTCCAACCCAGAACCCTGAGACACCAAACATCAGTCCTACTAGACCAAGTAGACCATCGTGTTTGTGTCGATATACTTCATCTAAAGCCCGTGCAGACAGCTCATTGGTCAAAGCAGTCACAGACTTCTCCAGACCTGCCTGTCAGACACACTCATCACACGGGACGGCTCAAAAACAATCTGCACAATGCAAGTGTGTGTTCCTGTGCGCACATGTGTCCTGGACTGTCTGCTGACACGCTGCAATGTGCTGAGAAAGAGAGCGAGCGGGACAGATGAAAGAGAGAGAGAGAGAGAGAGAGAGAGAGAAAGCAAGGCAGCGTTTCTGACAAAGACGCAGACAAATGAGAGCGTGAAGGGACGATAAAGAAAGAGAAAAAATGAGCAGTGGAAAAAAAAAGAAGTCGAGAAAAGAAAGAAAGGGAAACAGCAGAGAGACAGAGAGCAAGCGAGTCTTGCATGTGTGTTGGTTCCCAGCCCTGTCACGGCCCTGTCAGCCTGTGATTTATGGCACCGAGACTGGGAGCAGTCTTCGCTGCCAGCTCAGTATTGTTACAACTGACAGCTAATGAGGCCGGACGGGCTTTCAAGCACAGCACTTAACAGAGGCCTCCATCTTCACGAGTCACGAGCTCTCCCCTTTCTTGTCTCCCCTCGCTTTCTCTCTCCCATTTATTTCTTCTTCCAGGGTGGCAGCAGTGTGGCGAGCTCGCTCCACATTTCTTGGGGTGAGGAGAGAAAATAAGGCAGGCCGACAGAGATATATGGGCCCGCCGCACTTCCACTCTCTTTCTTCTGCATGCTATTAAGCCAGAGGCTCAGCTCATATAAATGAAGGGGAGAGGGTGAAATGCACAAAGGCAGAGATCCACTGCACTGCACTTTTAAAGCCAAACATTCCTCTGCCTCTGCACTCACTCGGTCATGTTTGCAAAGCTTCGTGTCGTGTCGCTCTCTCAGTGATTATGTGAGTGTGATCCGTGGGAAGGTACACCTGAACTTTAGAAGAGCTAGGCTGTGGTATATTTTACCTTCAACACCCTGGCCTGGACTGCTTGGACCCTGTTCTATAATCACAACCAGAGTGTGTGTCTGGCAGAGCTGCCCTCCCCTCCCCTCCCCTCCCTCCCCTGCACCACCTCCTCCCTCGGCCCCTGGTTTCTTGTCAGTCGTGATTAATGGCACTCGGGCCCCGGCGCGGCTTACACTGCCAGTTCCAGCGATGTTCCCTTGATACTTAATGAACTCTGACAAACTTCTTTTCCCTTGCTCTGTTGTTCCCTTTCTCTCCCCCCCCCCCCCTCCCCCCACTGCCTGCCTGTTTTAAATGCACGGCACAGAGATGCCACTGCAGTACCTTGGGGTGAGCTCTGGCGCTCTGTAAATTTCTCAAGAGGCCAATGCCTAAAAATAAAGCGCCACAGCCATTTCAGTGGCAAGACCTTTAGCTGTAGGTCAACTCAGCTGGCGGCTTCTTGCTGATGGATGAAAATAAATAAATCTTTCAAGTTTGAAGTGATTTGAATCGTCGTCCTTATTGAATCCTCCACTTCCTGTTTGCTGCTTTTGCTGAGTGCTAATTAAGAGGTCTCCTTTAGAGGTTTAAACAAACATGCTGCAGGATTAGTGAGTGAAGTACACTGAATGTTAAAACCATGAGGCATTACTGTAGGAGACTGCAGCCCTCTGTTCACATCAGGAGAAACACAAGAACATCTGAGCTGGTCTCTGTCGCCATCTGCTGCTCAGACACGGAGAATGACTCAAACTCATTCAGTGTCAGAAGATATTCAACAGCTTGTTATCTAATACACTACAGAGGCAACACACACGTCATGTAGGTGCAGAAACCTCAGACTAAGGAAGAAGAACTTTATTTATAGAGCTTTTTACACATCAACAAAAGTTAGAAAATATAGAAAAAAACAAAGCATTAAAAGTTACAGACAATCACAGTTAACAATTATGTACATTGTAATACAACATGTAACAAGCCTTTGCTCCTTCAGTTTGATGGGTTATTGCATGTTAAGGCAATTGAGTAGAAATATGTCTAGAGCAGAGTCTTAAAGAGGACATATTAATCACCTTCTGCATCTTTTCAAACAGCGGTCTAAATGAACCTGAGCTTTGGTCCAAATATAACATGAATCAAGCAGCAGAGGAGGTTTGTGACCCTGTAGAAACCAGCTCTCTCAGAATGCTCCGTTTTGGTGTGTGTGTCTCTTTAAATGCATTAAGCCCCGCCCCCGAGTTTTCCCAGTGGACGTCACTCCTTTGCCAGTGAGAATAAAAATGGTTTTCTCTCGCCTGGGTGTGGAGTCCATGGGGGGAGATACCAGGGGAGGGGAGGGGATTTTTTTTACCAGAATCCCACTGTGACATCACAAGTAGAGCACGTTTGAAACAGAGCATTTTTCTCGGTGTTGTAAGACTTCTGCAGAGCACAAATAAAAGACTGAACGGGATTATTTTACATTCTGTGGATCAGTACACAATCAGGTTACACACACATTCAAAAACACTGTAACAGTGGATTTCTCCTGATATGTCCCCTTTAAGTTGACTAATAATGGGTTAAAGTGTCACAACTGGAGCTGAAAAACAGGGAAGGAGGACCCACTTGCAGGAAATAAACAAAAACAATGATTTATTTTAAATAAAAAAAACTAAACTAAACTCACTATTATATATATAAAAAACTGCAATCCAACAAAATCCAAAACGAAAAACCCAGGAGCAAGGAACAGAGAGAAACATCCAACTGGTACCAAAAACACACAATGAACTGACACAGAGACAAGAGACATGGGGTCATCAAACACAGGTGAGACTGGTTACACAGGTGAGGACATCAGACAGGCGGGAAAAACACAGAGGGTCTTTTTCAAACCGTCCACTACACCCTAGCCCCACTGCCCCTCCGTTTGTGCGTCCACGCGGAGGGTCCGCCATATTAAGTCCGTCTCAAACCACTTAGCGGGGAGTGATAGTGGGCCATAAAACCCTCCGCCAGCGAGTCTGCACTGATGCCCACTTGATGATCACGTGTAACGCCTAATGCGTCCGGTCGTCACGGAAGGAGTGACCTGTACTAAAATAAGTTCAGTGTGTAAGTGTTTGAACAAACCAACACACTGCTCCAACTCAGATGGACATTTAATATGATCATACAGACGTTAACAACTTCACCTGTTTATTGTTTTAAAGGATCAAATAAAAGACTCCTCTTTCTTTCTTCCTTCTGTTGATGTGTTTATTTCAGTGTGTTTCATATTTAAAGGGACTGTTGCAAAAACTAAAGAATATTAAATCATGTTGCAGACAACTTCTCACTCTTATTTATTTATCATTGTTTTACTTTTGATTTCTTTGTAAAACTAAAAAATCAGTAAAAAATAAACGTCTTGCAGCTGTGATGTTCATTATAGTCTCCTTTTCTGTGCTTTCATTGAAGACAACCTGTTCTTTGATATTATAATAAATTAACATTACATTATAAATTATAATAAAGAATGTGGGCTCCATCTGATCGTTTTGCTATAAGGCTACACTAATATAAATTTACTAGAGAAAAATAATCTACATAAAGACTTTTACAGAATGCATTACCTACATTAATAATAAGCCGTTCCCCCAGGATGCCGCTGAGTAACCATGGTAACACACACTTCCTGTTTCCACCTGAGAGAGTGAAGTTTGTCCCAAAGCCTGCTGCTGTATTTCTACCCTCCACCTGGATGGAGGGGACTTCATTCAGCTGCGAGTGACTTCTGACGGAGTGCACTCCGTCACGGAGGGGGAGTGTGTAGGGGTTGGTTTGAAAAAGGCCCAGAGGAGCAAAGAACACCAGACCAAAACAGAACCTAAACAGGATATTACAAAATAAAACAGGAAACACTCAATACCCAACTAGGAAACACTATCACACAAGTAAAACAGGAAACAATATTATAACATAGAAGGACACAAGGATACAAAGTAAGGAAACACTGAAGAGAATATAAATCAGAAAACACTTGCACACAGGGAAACACAAGAAATTAAAACTAAATCATGACAGAATAACGAACATCTGGAGGTAAAGAGCTCCTCAGTTTTTAATTAAGAAATTGAAAAATCTTGTTCCCCATAACACCTTGTCCTGGATCTATGGACAGAGGGTTTTGTTCAGATGATCTAGATCTCTTCCAGGCTGATATGGGGACAGGAATTCTGAAAGGTAAGCAGAGGTCAGTCCATTTAACCCTTTAAACACAGGCAGCAGTATCAGCCAATCAGAGACGGCTCTTCTGGAGGAAGAAAATAGACTTTGCTGAAAGTTTTTTTTCTCACCACAATCAGAGGTCTCATCAGCTGAATCAACCAATCAGCTTTATGTATATAACACATATGAAATGTAATACAAAGTGCTGAACATGAAGAGCAGTGAGTGAGACGTTTTTCCTCACACACACACACAGACACATGGAGACATAGCTGGTAGTATGGACACATGGCACTGAGGACTAAGGTGAGGAAAGGGCCACATTTAGGGTCCGTCCACACACAGGGAGCGGTACAGCTTATAACCACAGGGGGCACCACAGACACCCCCCCCCCCCAGCCAGGGTAAACTGGCAGATCCCTCAACATAGTTATGGGAGACTCCAGGCACCCAGAGCGGAGAGACCCCAGGACCTGCGCCACTCGCAGGGCAGCACAGCCAGTGTGGCAACCCCCAAGAGGAACCACTGGAGATATAAGAGACAGTTAAGAGCACAAAAAATATAGATTAAAAAACAATGTATGTATATATGTGAACACACACTCACACACATATAAATAAGGATCAGTTAAAAGCCGAGTTAAAAAGGTGAGTTTTTAATCTTTTTTTAGAATTATCAACAGTCTGCAGCCCTGAGGCTCTCGGGCAGGCTGAATGCAGCCCCCCTGAGGGTCTTGGTCCTGGTTTGGGGCACAATTTAAAGGCTTGTGCCAGAGGACCTCAGGGTCTGCGAGCAGGTCAGATAAGTATGAAGGTGCAATACCGTTGAGAGGAACGCTGGTGGAAACGGTGATGTGAGGGAATAAAAACTTTTGAAAGTATTTAAGTAAAGAGTGCGGATGAAACTTCTCCTTCAGGGTTTCATTTGTCACATGATCAAACTTTCACAGTAAGAATCAAAGCAGTTTTCATCAGTATTCATGGATGGATGGACCACACTTAAACAATTAATGTTAGTACAGCTACTACAGGTCATATTGTTGTCAATCTTTGAAAAGTTTCTGGAAAACACCTTCTCCATAAATCTCCACCTGTGGGATCCTCCTCCAGAGTCTGCAGTTTCTGCATCACACACAAAGGCAATAACTTTTGCTTCCTTAACGGCCCGAAGACTTCTTCTTCTCCCGTGGATTTCAAACAAAACTCCATCTTTGAACACTTGGATTGAGGGAAATGCTCTCCGTGCTGCAGACTGAGACTGAGATCCAGTAAAGCCTCGTCGTCTTTCCCTGAACATGTACAAAACCTGAGTCTGTCTTAAACAACATCCTGTTTGTTTGTAATGCTTTTAAGTGAAGGAGAACTGTAACCTTTTGTTCTGCATTCATTTATTTACTGTATATCTATCGTTGAACTCAATGAGTTGGACTTGGATGGGTGCATATACCAGGTGATGGGAAAACTACACATCACACATATAAATGGACTGTGAATATTAATGTTTGAAGTCTGTGTGACGTCATCCATCTGTTCCTGCCGGGGGCCACAGACGCCATGTTGGGAATCCTGTCCCAGTGTAACTTTCAGTCAACCTGACGACAGGCTGAGCGGGTGTTAATCCTCCTCGTTCGATTCCTGCTGTAAAACTTTTTGGGATTTTTTGAATGTGACTTCTTGTGCTTCTGCTGTCAGCATGAGCATCGGGCCAGGAGGATGCACGAGTCCAGACCGAGTTTTCTTTCTTCCAATTCAAACACACACGTACATCTGAAACATCTGAAAGACAAGAAGAAAAATATTAGAATAATTAACCTTTTTCACAATCGCAGGGGACTGTCATTGGGCGAGAGGCGGTGTTACATCCTGGACTGGTCGCCAGTCAAACATAGGGTTGACATATAGAGACAGACAGACACACTCACATTCAAACCTATGGATAGTTTAGAGTCACTAGTGAACACGTGTGCATGGACTAAAGCCCCTCAGAGTCTTCATGTTCAACTTCTCTGTGGAACATACAAAAACACAGCAGATGACTTAAGAGCATTTAGGAGATATCTTACATGTTGGACCTTTTTAAAAAACGTAGTCATATTACTGCAGCAGTTCACTCAAGATGGAGCAAATTATGAGTAGGAATCTGACTGTCCGCTGTGAGGCGCTAATGCAAGTATCTAGAAGCTGAACAGTACCACACCAAAGAAGAAGAAGAAGAAAGGGACCATGGTGGCAGGTGTCTAAAAGTGCCTGTTTTTCTTTTTTGTATCTGTTGTAGGTGTCCTTTCGGGCAAAATCTCAGGTAAGAGCTGCCGAGCAGAGGAGCATGTGATGTAAAGTGTCTGTACTACTCCGGCCTGCTCTATATGACTGGACCCGTCCGAGACGAGCTCAGGGTTCTGTTAACTTGTTAGCATAGGTTAGCTTCAGTTGGCCTTGTTCTCGGCCTCTGTGCTATCACTGTGTCTGCTTGTTATATCCAGTTTAACCAAGGTGTCCCTGTAGTGTTCTGCCGCTGTTTGTGTGGCTGCGGTAACATCGTTTCTATGACAACCACACCGCAGCTAGCTTCACAGAACCTCGCTTCGATGTTTGGATGTTTTACTATAACCTTAAAGTTCACGTTACATTCATGACAAAGTTTGATGACTTTTCATCTGTAAACAAACTTTACAATATCCTCCTCAATTCGGCACATACGTGACAGCGAATAATGTGTTTATCCTGACACATTTCTAACGTTAAACTGCTGTAAGGAAGTTAACTCATTGAACCGGGATAGCTTTGCAATTTCATCTGTGCTGTATGTTTAACATGGAGCATATTTGACAATAAAGAACCTTGAACCTTATGAGCGATTAAACAACCGTCAGTTCACACCGATCAACCTGATTGGACAAGAGGCATTTATAGTGACATATAATGACATCACCGGGACTTTTCACCACATGTATCCCTCCGCCTCAGCCAGGAGTTATGAAGCTACTTTAAATGAACTTTTTGAGCTGACAGAGTTTTTCTTTATCATCTCAAACCTCAGAGTCACAACACACTCTAACGTCTCTGGTTTCATTTATCTTAACATGAAGTAAAGGTTCATACTACAGAGTAGCTGCTCTGTGGTAACCATGGACACCAACAGCAGAAGAAAAGGTTTGGGTTGCTTAGCAACCAGTTAAACTGAGGAGCTAGTTGAGTTGGTGGAGTTAGAAAATCAGCCGTAGTTGATTTTTACTTTCTATCTGTATTTTCTGCTTGTGTATCACTTTAATAATGTTTGCTGTCACAGCAGGCTGATAATAAGGACTTCACCTCATTAGATTACATCTGTGCTGCTGAGTGACCACGTGTCTGCCATATTAATCATTAATATGAAGCTTCTGTTTGTAGTTAGAGCTGGGCCATATGACCTCAAATCAACATGGAGATGAATTGAACATTTGATCTGGATGAAGATAAATGAAGGATTGTTCCGTTGTTGTTTGTCCTCATCGTTTATTGACATGCTCTCTATTGTAAATGTTCTCAACCCTTAAAGCTGGGATGTTTGTTTCTTACTAACAGAGTGATCATATGTGATTAAATGTTTTCTGCTTATTGATTTAAAGATTTCAAACTCAAATCAAAGCATCGCTCGCAAACAACACCTTTTAGTTGTTAAGTAGAAATGAATGAACTAAAACAGTAGAAAATAAATACCAAATGACGTGACTTGTTTTTGTCCACCGTCGTCTTCCTTAAAAACAAAATGTGTCCGAATGACGAACGCTGCTTCCATGTCGTGGATTGGACGTCGGTTAAAGGTTCTGGCAGTTCACTTCCTGAGCACTAGCTCGTTTGTTTATGTACATTAGAAGAGAATGGCATTCCCTGACGCACATGACCAGCATCACTTTAGAAATCTGCAGACGAGCGTCTAAGAAACAAATGGAAATAACGGATTGGTCTTTAGGTTCAACAGGAGAAGGAAAGTTGCAGAAACTCGTCTGCAGAGTCACCCCATTGTTTTTAATCCTGTCACACCTCCACAGAGTGTGTGGGAGATAAAAACAGGACGATGCATATGCGTTGTAAAAAAGGTCACAACCATTTCTCCTGAAGCCCAAATCCTCTTTAAGAGTGACAAGGTCAGCGAGTCTCAGCTGCTGCCTGCTTAAGCCGGAGCTGAGAGGAGATAAAGCGGTGAGAGAGAAGGCTGCTCCGACACGTTCAGCCCAGGCTGCTCGCCATGCACACACACACACACGCACACACACTTTCTTTACACTCACAGCTGCGGGCAGGGTTTGAATGTAATTCACTCAGATCTCGTTGAACATAAAGAAGTTTCTGTCTGCTCATTTCCACATGCTGACTTCTTTGTGTCTCTCCCAGGATGGCCCAGTGGGGGGCCATATTCTCAATCATCGCGGCTCTAGGAGGAGCAGCACTCTTAGCCTCGGTGCACAAGATCGATGAGGGACACACTGGAGTGTACTACAGGTAAGAACGCAGCTCACACACACATGCGCGTGTGTGTGTGTGTTATTATTAGAGTGTTTTGTTGCACACAGGAAGTAGAAGAGGTTGTAAAGAAGCATCTGCGTCAAAGGTGTTCGCCTTAAGCAACTTAACCGTTAAAGGGCATGAGAAGCTGTGTGGAAAGATGGTGGTTGTGCCCCTGGAACATGCAGGTGCAGAGTTTTTAAAGGGTGGTCACCTGCAGAGAAGGAGCAGTAAGCGCCACAGCTGAGCTCTTAATACTGTGGCTTTCTAACGGCTCACGCTGAAGCATCCTCAAATACACACTTAGATTATCAGGGGACACACTGCATCACCTCGTGGACATCACGTCCTGATACAGCACGTGTGCATCATTCATGTTAATATAAAGCAACAGGTGGACTCCAGGAACAAAAAGAAGACGGCTACTTTAATGACTTTGTGGTTTATTTTGAATAACTTTAATCAGCTTCAGGTGTAAATAATAAAAAAAATACAAAAGAGACACGCAGCCGAGTCTGCGTCTGCACAGCAGAGAAGAACACGGAGAACATGACGGCTACATGCTGACTCATTTTGATTTAAAAACAGGATGTGTTCGTTATGAAGGCGGTCAGCGTGGTGTACCTGCGTGCTCATAAAGTACACACAAGGAAGTGTACGAGCGCTCACGCTCACCTAACCAAGCAGACTTTAGGCTTTGTTAGTGTGAGGCTTAGGTTGGGGGTTCGATCCCGGGCTCCTGCAGCAACATGTCTCTTTTTGATCAAGCTCTCTCAGCAGCAGCACGCGTCATGATAACGTTCTCTCTAACACTTCCTCTGTGTGTCCTGTAGGGGAGGGGCTCTCCTGACCACCACCAGCAGTCCTGGTTTCCATCTCATGCTTCCCTTCATCACCACTTACAAATCTGTTCAGGTGAGTCCAGCTCGCCTCCGAGCAGGCGTCCAATGAGATCTCACCGCTTGTTTTTCATCAGCTAACGTATCAAACAAAGGAGGCAGAGGCCCACACGGGCCCTTCGCCAAACGCCATCATGGTCATTCAGTGGGCGTGACGATGCATGCTGATGTGTTGTATGATGGTGTGTGTCACATGGCTGTAATCAGGCCCGCTGGTCTCACAGGCAGGACGACATGCAGCATGAACTTTTCTTTTTATCCTGCAGACGACGATTCAGACCGACGAGGTGAAGAATGTCCCGTGCGGCACAAGGTGGGTCAGCTGTCAATCACTTACTGAGTAAAGTTACAGATGTGATCGCAGCGCGGTTGCCGTGGTAACTCCTACCCCTTTTGACAGCTGGTGTGGTTGTGTGTTTGTCTTTCAGTGGAGGAGTGATGATTTATTTCGACCGTATAGAAGTGGTGAACTACCTAGTCCCGTCAGCAGGTAAAGTCGGCGCTCCAGCAGCGTCCTCGTCCTCGTCCTGAGCTCGCACACGGAGCTTCACTCTGTGCTCTCTGTTTCCCTTCCTGCAGTGTTTGACATTGTGAGGAACTTCACGGCAGACTACGACAAAGCTCTGATCTTTAACAAAGTCCACCATGAGCTCAACCAGTTCTGCAGCGTGCACTCCCTGCAGGAGGTCTACATCGGCCTGTTTGGTGAGTCTGGAACCATGACCAGCCTTCTCAGATCCCTGTGAGGACACGCATCATCAGTACTGAAGAAGAACTACTGGAACACTAAAACTCTTCTGTTCCCCACAGACCAGATCGACGAAAACCTCAAGTTAACCCTACAAGAGGATCTAACTGCCATGGCTCCTGGACTCATCATACAGGTACAGTAAGACCAGACAGATCCAGACCCAGTCCAGCAGCCCAGATCCAGACTCAGTCCAGCAGCCCAGATCCAGATTCAGTCCAGATCCAGACTCAGTCCAGCAGCCCAGATCCAGACTCAGTCCAGCAGCCCAGATCCAGACTCAGTCCAGCAGCCCACATCCAGACTCAATCCAGCAGCCCACATCCAGACCCAGTCCAGCAGCCCACATCCAGATTCAGTCCAGATCCAGACTCAATCCAGCAGCCCAGATCCAGATTCAGCCCACATCCAGACTCAGTCCAGCAGAACAGATCCAGACTCAGTCCAGCAGCCCTCATCCAGACTCAGTCCAGCAGTCCAGATCCAGATTCAGTCCAGCAGTCCAGATCCAGATTGAGTCCAGCAGTCCAGATCCAGACTCAGTCCAGCAGTCCAGATCCAGATTGAGTCCAGCAGAACAGATCCAGACTCAGTCCAGGAGTACGCCTCTCTGTTTCAAACGTTCTACTTGATGTTGTTATTTACAGTAGTTCAGCAGCTGTGCGTAAACATCATTTAAAGGAAGCTTCAGTCTGGATCAGGAGTTTGGATCAAAGCAGATTCAGGTCTCCTGGTTTCATGTGGTCAGGTCCAGAGAGCGCAGCTGATCGATCAGATGCAGTTATCAAACACAGGACAAGCTCGACGCTCTCTGCAGCGCCCTCAGTATCAGATCAGTAGAACAGTATCTGATGTGGGCTCGGCCTCTACAACACACACACACACCTACACACACACACACCTACACACACACACACCTACACACACACACACACACACACACACACACACACAGCTCTGTCTGAACAGGGCGGGGGGGGGGGGGGGGGGGGGGGCTTACTGAAAAGTAAGTAGAGCGAGAAGGAATTATGGATGACTTAAAGGACACATTGGGACAAGTACTTTTGAAATGTGCCGTTTTGTTGTGAGCTCTCAGGATGTGAGGATGTAGAGACCCACCCCCCCTGCTGTCACTCTAAAAACACACACATCAAAGGGGAACGTGTGTGCGTTCCTCGTCGGGGTGTTTGAGTTTGAAACAGTAAAGTCCACATAATGGATCCCTGCATGCAGAGTCCTCTCCTCCTGCATTCATCATTACCTGACAAGAGACCGTTAGTCAGGATTATGTCCAACTATAAAAAGAGCCTGAGTGCTGTGCAGCCCCGTGGGACACACACACACACACACGCACACACACACACACACACTTCATTCCTGATTGTTAAACGCTCTGCTGGGTTTTCATACTCTGGTCTTGTGGTTCCTGTAAATCTCTGGAGACGCCTGAAATAACAAGAACAGTTACTTTTCGCAGAAAGAGAGAAACTGTTGGAGCGCAGCCTGGAGGGTCTTTGAGTCAGCGAAGCTCCTGTGAAAAGTTCCTGCCTGTTTCACACAGTCACATGTCTCTGTCTTTGTTTGTCTCGCTCGTCCACAGGCAGTCCGAGTCACCAAACCCAACATCCCAGAGAGTATACGCAGAAACTACGAGCTCATGTGAGTTCTCTTCTCCTCCTTCTTTTTTCTCCCCAGTGCCCCTCCAGGAATGTTCCCCGACCCCTAAAGTCTGCCCTGTGTATTTCTTCTCTCCCCCAAATGGTTTGATGTGATGTTCCTCAAACTTTCCCAGAAAAGGAATGACAGTGGAAGCTGTATCAGGAAAGATGTTGATGTTGGATTCAGGCACACAAAGACCTGCAGGAAGGGTCCAGGCAAGACAAAGCAGGTCCTGCAGGGTCGCTGGTTTCTATCCAGCAGGGCCCAAAATAGAGCATGTAGTGAGGATCATGTGGTTAGTGCAGTTTACTGTGTTTAGAGACCAAACTTCTTCTTTTTGTCTTTGTTGAAGATCAATGAAAGACTCCTTTCTCAACAACTTTTCTCCTTCTTTTCATCTGTTTGTTTTCATTCCTGTGGTTACAGTTACATTTACTCACCAGTTACAGCACACTGATCGAGAAGGGGAGGGGGGGGGGTTATGTCACTTACAGGAAAAGAAATGCAATAAGACAGAAATCCCAGAAACCTCGTTAACTGGATGAAACTGAAATTATCCAGGTGTCTGTGTTGGAAGATGTTTGAAGGAGTGACTGCTTCATGTGTGACGTACATCCAGCCTGTCTGAGCTTTCAGCTCCCTGACTTAAAGTTTTTCTTCAGAGGGATGAACCAATAAGATCACAGCCTGATCTGGTACAAACTGACGTGTGTTTGTGTCTGCAGGGAGAGCGAGAAGACCAAGCTGCTCATCACTCAACAGACGCAGAAGGTCGTGGAGAAGGAGGCGGAGACGGAGAGGATCAAAGCAGTGATAGGTGAGAAGGGGTTTACAGTGTGTTGTTCAGGGAGAAGTGCATTTTACAAACATCTTCTTCGTTTTGTGGTTTATAGAGGCAGAGAAAATGGCACAAGTGGCAGAGATCAAGTTTGGACAGAAAGTCATGGAGAAGGAAACCGAAAAGACAATCTCTGAAATCGAAGGTTTGTAACTTGTAGTGGACAAAGTCGTCGAGTAGAAGTGATGCATGCCAAATCCTTGTTAAAGCACCAATCAGAGAGCTGCTCTCTTCCTGTGTGATCATGAAGGAAACCTGCTGTGTTGAAGCTTCTCTGACAACAATGCAGCAGCCAGTATGTCCTCCTTCTAACTTTAGATTCTGCTCCTGAATGCTCTGGATTTGATTGGACCAGAGAAGGTAGGCGGGGCTTTGAAGGCCGTTTTGGACGCCCCTGGGTTTGTCAGATATGAGAGCAGTTATCAGGTCAACAGGTGTTGCAGCGATGGAAGCGGGCAGTGGAACTGCTTCAGAGAGAAGTGATTGTACCCGAGCTAAAAAGCCTCTGCATGTTTCTAATAAGCTCCATTAGTACTGCTCCTTTAAGGGAAAGTTCTGCACGTTTTATAAACAGTCGTTACGTTTTCATGTCGTGATTGTAGTTTCCAGCAGCTGTGTATAATCACATGCTGTGTTTGTTTTGAGTGCTTGTTTGCTCATTGTGTTTAAGAACCAGCTGTTTAGAGAGAGTCTTTGTTTACAACAGCTTGTTACTTTCCCAGCAGTGAAGCAGCTTCAGTTTATCTAAAGCCCCGTTTTCACCAAGCGGTTCGGTTCGGTTAAGCCTGATTGTACCAGCTGTACGCTCACACAGAGTGTAGACTGCCAGTAAATCCAACAAAGAATGTGATAGAGTGGGAAAAAGCCTCTGTGACTCCTGTGAAGGTGTGCACCTCCGAGGTCTGACTCTGACTCTTTGTGGTTCACAGACAGAGCTTTCCTGGCGCGGCAGAGAGCCAAGGCAGACGCAGAGTTTTACATGTCTCAGAAAGCTGCGGAGGCCAATAAGGTAAGGCAAAGACAACCATCCCAGCTCCTCCAGGAGTCCACGCTGCTCTGTCTCACGTGCATCCCCTCGCCTCTCTTGCAGCTCAAATTAACCCCAGAGTACCTGCAGCTGATGAAGTACAAGGCCATCGCAGCGAACAGCAAAATCTACTTTGGGAACGACATCCCCCACATGTTCGTGGACTCTGGCTCTGCAGCGAGCTCCATCAAGGCCTCCGCGGCCATGGACATTGTTGGTGAGCAGATGTTGGACCTTGATTAGCGGAGCAGTGGACCGACGAGACCACTCGGGGGGGGGGGGGGGGGGGGGGGACTCTGTCAGAGGGAAGGAGCTGGTTCCCTCTCTGATCCACTGAAGCTCTGCAGACCTGGGCCCTCTTCTTCTTCTTCTTCTTTTTTTTTTTTTTTTTTTAAATCTCACAATCGACCTGAAACTCTTGGACCTGAGAGCGAAGGACTCTCGGGCTTCTCATGAGACTCTCCTTCTTTTTTAATTTTCATTTTGATGAAAGGACCAAACAGTGACTGTGTAAGTACTCCTTCAAACATCATTTCAAGACCGTCTTCTGCTGAGCTCATGTGCTTCGTTATTCAAGAGCTCCCACTTCATGTAGCCACAACATCAAGCTCCATAATCCATTAACACTCGCCTGTTTGTCTCCTGTTCTCCGTCTGAGTACGCGACTTCTCTTTGAGCATCCTCTGATGTTTTCAACCTGTTGATAAAAGTTAAAAGACTGTTAGCTGATCCCGACTCACAGTAACTGAAGAGCACATCTTTGGGACCAAACTACGGGTGCTTGATTTCAGCTGCTCACACAAGCTGGCTTCTGGGGCCCCCGGTGGCCTAGTGGTTAATGCGTGTCCCATGTACGGACTCTGGAGTCGGGCGGCCCGTTCCCCACTCTCTCTGATTGTCTAATGTCTCGTTAAAAATAAAACTTTTTGATGAATTGTCTTCTCCCCTCGATGACCTGACTCGGCGGAGGAGATGACGTGCTGATCATGAACAGGCTTTAGTGCTAACATGCTAATTCTTGGTTGTGGAGAACAAGCTAGCTTAGCACTGCAGGTAGATTCTAGAAGTTGCAGCTAACGTCAAAATACAAAGTCGAACCCGTTCCAGTCAGAGTTTGTGAATGTTGAAGTGCTCGTGACAGTTTGTACTGAACTCGCACTCACTGCAGGATGTAGTCTGGTTATTGCACCTACGCTGCACGCTAGCACAAGCTAACTGCCGCTGTTTGCCCACCTGCCTGTTCAACAGGAAGCAGACCAACACCGCATCCACGGGTAAAACCCAACACAAGGTTCACCCTTGTGTTAGAGCGAGCTTTATCGGCTTCCAGAACATTCACTCATCCAGTCCCTGAATCGTATCCACTCCTAAACTCACCTGCTGCGCTGTCATTGGCTGGAGGAAACACACCAGCTCTGCACAGACAAGAGGACAGAGTCTGTGCACACATGTACGGAGGCCCAGAAGGGACGATGGAGCAGCTTTACTTTAGTATCAGTCTGTGTTTATTTTGTAGGAAGTCTTTAAATATTATTCTTTCTCCAGCCAAGCGCACATCATTTGAGGACAGTCTTTGTTGAGTGTAGAGGTCGAGCAAACATCTGTCTGTGAGAAAGGTTTATTCTTCCCACTGACATGATATACATTCCAGTCCTGTGAAGTCTGAAAATGGCTTGACATATTTTAGAGCGAGAGAGAGAGAGCGAACGAGAGAGAGTTATGAAATGTCCGCTGCAGAAAGAGGACCACATATTTGTCGCTCTCAGGCCGTGATCTCTGACTCTGAACTTCTTGAAAAACATGCACAGGAAATGTCAGTGCTGACAAAACAAAGTCCTGATGTGTGTCCTGTGTGGTCACTTTTAATATCAGTGCTCCACTGGCTTATTGATGTGTGTTTATAAAGTGTCTGTAAAGCAGCAGGACATGTTTTTACGTTGAGCTCTTGAGATTGTACGACCGTGGAGCCCATTTGAGCTGTTTGTGTATGTAGCACTTTGTTTCATGCTGTACATTTAACATCAGCAGTTTTGTTCAACGTTAGCTTGTTAAATGAATTATGATTATTATTATTATTACAACAGAGCGTTTCCTGCCAAAATCAAGAATCAAACTTTCAGACCGGTAAAGAAGTTTAGCTCTCGGCTGGAGGTGGACTTCATGGGTGGAGATGCCAGGGGAGGGGAGGGAATTTTTTTAACTACATTCCCACTGTGACATCACAAATTGAGAACATTTGAAACAGAGCATTTTTCCATGTGTGGTAAGACTTCTGCAGACCACAATCAAATGACTGGATGAGTTTATTTGACATTTTGTTGGTCAGCAGATACTCAGGTTACACAAATGTTCAAAAACACAACATTTTTCATAATATATCCCCTTTAAAGGTCACATATTCTCTTCAACCAGTTTAGACACGTGTCAGAGCTCCTCTTCATCATGTGTGTGAAGTGTGTCGTTGTAAATCCACTCTGATCCTGTATTTGATCATGTCTATAAACCCCTCTATTTCAGCCCTGCTCAGAACAGGCTGTTTCTGTGTCTGTAGCTTTAAATATGTAAATGAGCTGTGTCTGACCACGCCCCCTCTCTGGAAGGGCTCGGGTGTACTCGCTGCTTTCTGGCTCCATGTCCTATTGTTTACGGTGAGAAGGCAGACTCAGAGGGCAGAACAAACACCTAGCTGTGGGAGTGTCACCCACCTGGGGGAGGGGCTACTGCCCTTTGTGATGTCATGAAGGGAACATCTCCAAACGGCCTGTTTGAGCACACATTTTCTGAAAAGTGGAGCAGGCAGAAGACGGAGAGGATGAACTTTTCTCATCGTGGGGGGTTTGTAGACAGATGTGACCTTTCAGATGACTGAAGCGCTCTTTGTGTAACAGTCGTATTCAGGAGCCTAACGGGGGATTTGGTATTGTGAGCCACAGAACAGCTCCTTTAAAGATCTGATGATGAGCTATGCAGACGTGTTTAGGCTCTGATTATTTGGCATGGTGTTCTTCATGGTGTCACAGTGAGAACTTTTTTCCACAACCTGAAACCAAATTTGCTGTAACACGACACACTTCCTGCTCCCTTCATCATTCCAAAATTCAAACAGTAATTATGGGATGTCTGTCACTGTTGTCTCGCCCCTCGGTCGGACTTCCAGCTGGTTAATTAAAACTTGAACTCTCAAGTCTGTTTTTTTCTTTCTGCACTGATTTGAATAGTGAATGTGCAATCAGGGTGTTTTTGTCATTTGACAATAAAGAACTGATGGTTTTTCTTTGAGAAAGTCTGGACTCTTTTCAGGGGGATTTTCATTATTCATTGTTTTTTTCATTATTTTCACAAATCTGAAAGCTTTGTTTACACTCAACTGAAAATGATCATAATGAATAGATATTTAAAGTTACAAAAATCTAAAGAATCAAACGTGCAGCCCGATGTAAATGAACTTGAGCTTGTGTATTTCTTTTCTAGAGTTCTGACTTCTCAAAGCTTGTTTTATCAGTATTAACTCATCCATTCATACACATTCACACACTGATGGTAGAGGCTGCTGCAGAGTAAAGAGTCCATCAGTATGAACTCATCCATTCACACACATTCACACACTGATGGTAGAGGCTGCTGCAGAGTAAAGAGTCCATCAGTATTAACTCATCCATGTGATCCATAGTTAGGCGTGTAGCTGAGATGATTGACAGGCGGGATGCGCGGTGTAACAGTTTGTCAGGAGGCTTAAAACCCGCCTCAGCCTGTCGTTAGGTTGATCTCCATCGATGGGACTCCAGCGCCCCCCCTGCAGGAACGTACAGGTAACTTCACTCAGGCTTTCACGTTTACGTTCTGTGACTCTGTCAAACTGACTCTTATGGACCTTATTGCCAATAAATGTGTTTCTTCTTTCTTCTACGCATTAAACATCTGAGAGTCTGGAGTGATTCAAATTGTGACTTTGCACAAACGTCTTTGTTTTTGACTTACTAAAGAATCAAGATTTACATGTAAAACTATGTTTCTTACATGTACAGATGATAAGTGGGGATTGAAAGGGTCAAAGTCATTTCCTTCATTTGCATGTTTGGGCCCACAATGGTTAAGTATAATAAGTCAGTGCCGACCTGGTTAAAACAGTCTGGACATGCTCGTGTGCACATCGGGCCTCCGACCTTCCAGCTGACTCACGACTACCAACCCAGTCACAGCCGCCCCCGTCTGACCACCGCCCCTCTGAAGTGTGCCAACATTATGATGTAAGATTCAAAGTCCACTTTCTGAGAAACCGTTCAGCACAAAGTCCACACAAGAAAAAACTGTTTTAAATTAAAGAGTCACAGGAAAAAATGTACACATATATTAATAATGTTGCACTGCGTGTTGGTTCAGGCTGGTAACAGATGAGTTACTCTCTTCCATTTATTTACAACAGCATTTACCATCCAATTTAACAACACTGAGAGTGGACATCAGTTAATCCGCTATGTAAGAGTGAAAGTATGACGAGTGTGTGGAAAATCCTGCAGACGGTTAAAGAAGGAGCAGCCACCCTTCGTCTTTTTCTCCCTCACAATGTGGAACCACTGAGCCCCAAGTGTCCTCGTGGTGCATTCATGTGGCGTCAGCCTCATCGGTAAAACGAGTTTCCGAGTTGTAAAATGCACATTAACAGCTGCTCAAGTCTAAGCAACAACTTGTGAACTGAATAATTGTTATTAATTATATTTGCTCGACTTGATGTCTGACTCATCGTCAACATGGAGGGCAAAAGATGCTTGTTAGTGTTAAGATACTTTTGGTTTCCTTAAGGTGTTGCACTTCTACTTTTTGCTCAAATTGAACTCATAACAGATCCACACATGTTTGTTGTTGTTATAACATCTCAACTTCCTGGACTGAAAGCATCAGAACACACTGAAGTCAGAAGAGCGACTACCCATCTCTGAACCTGGAACCATTCCAGGAGCACCTGAATGCAGCATTTCTCCCAGTCTCTCCCACAATGTGGAAGCTCTGCTCTCATGGACCCAGGTGTTCTCCATGGTGACCAGCCACACCCCGTGACTCTACCTGAAACACACAAACGTCCAACCAGCGACCAGCAGGGCCGTCACACTGTGGGCCGGACAGACTGACATCCATGACGACACACAAAGTGCAAAACAGATAAAGTAACAGGGAACAACACATGAGAGACAGCCACACCGAGTGTTATCTCCAGACACTTTACAAAAAGCAAATAAAACTCTCTTGGGGTCGGATGTTCAGGCAGGTCGCCCACCAACGACCCCGAGCAACCTGACAGAGCTCAGGAGCTGCCAGGGAAAGATGTGGTGACATTTACATTGTGAATTACATTTGTGTCCGACGCCACTTGAATGCACCAATAAGCCTGGCTTTGATTCACTTTGACATGTGTTCATTCGTTTAGTGATAAACTGTGATAAGCATCAGCAGCAGCACACACACATTTCTGTGCTTAGTGTGTACTGTGTGTGTTTACACAAACTGGGGGTTTCTCACCGGATGACAACTTCTCCAGTCTCTAATTTCAGGGATTCCCAAAGTGAGGGTCAGGGCCGCCCAGCGGGTCACAAGCCACCAAGAGGGTCGGCACCACCTTAAAAACCCAGTACACCTAAAATATGCTGGGAAAAAACAAAGTGGCTCAGTTTCATGTAAAACTGTTGCATCAGTGAAATGAAAATGAAATCAATGAGTACAAATATTTAAAATCTACACATGGAAAGAACTTGCTCTGTTTCACTGTGAGTCTTTAAGACTGTAAGAGCTCAAGCTGGATGGACAAGAACGACCCGGATCACTCGTCGTTTGCACATTTTCCCTTTTCTTATTAGTTCTCCTGGGATGTGTGTACAGCTGGTCATGGTCTCCGGTCTCTGGCACCCTTATTCATCCTTACCCATGCTCTAGATCATCGCTCATAGACTGACTCTTGCCTGATCAAATAAATTGGTTGGAGGGTGCCGTAAGCCATAGAGAAGAGTCTGCACGCTCCATGCACTGAGGCTTTAATCATCCAATCAGCGGCCTGGGTTCAAATCTCTCTGTCCCTGGTTCCTGACTCCTCAAAGCCCCTGAATAAATGACTTAGTTTGAACTGTTGCATAATAAGACACGTCGCTCTTTTGGTGATCAGGATGTTCTTTATGGCTTTCAGCCGCACACACAGTGCAATTACAGTCCATTGGATCCAGCTGTTCATTTGTTTTACCACATCTGCCCATGTCATGGAGGATCTTCTGCAAAGGGACTGTAATAATGTGAATGTTGTCTTTACTGGAAGGAGCCGTTAACAACGTAAACAAAGGTCTGATGTCGCTCATGTGGTCAGTGGAGGTACGATGAGACACACAGAGCGCTCACACAAAGGAGAAGATAAACATGCGTGATGCTTCATTTATGACTCATGGTGTCATCACTTTCTGTCTGTGGGTCTTAAATAAAGCGTTTGAGGAAGAGGCTGAAATGAGGGATTTTACTGAGGCCAGTATTAGATAAGATAAGCAACACATCCCACAATGCTACTAAACAGCTGACTGACCTCAGGGTGAGGATCAAAGCCTGCCTCACCTGCAGCTCTGCATCTGTTCAAAGGGCTTCAAAACTCCACTTCACTCAGACCATGTCCATGTCTCATACAATCTTCAGCTGGGATTAAACTCTGTTATGACTTTGTTTTTATGTTTGTCACTGACTCCCCACATGACCGGTGGGAGGAGGAGTCATTATGATGCTGGAGCCGCCTCTCATGACATTGTATGAATTCCAGCCCACACAGCTTCACATCATGTCGAGCCTGTGCGTGGCCATGGTGCCAATGTCATATCCATAACTGTGCATTGATTCATTTATCTTGGAATATATCAGTTAAACCAGTGATTAACCGATAATTCACATATGTTTCAATAAGATTTAAATGTTTTCAAACCATTTAAAGGCTGTCTTGCCTGAAGACAACTTTTCTTGGGAAATACGCAGAACGTGACAAAGCTGATCTTAATCAATCCAATCCAACTTTATTTAATCAAGCACTTTAAAACAACCACAGCTGACCAAAGTGCTGGACAATAAAACAAAAAGTTAACACATACACAATAAATCAATCAAAGTAAACATATGCAGGGAGCTGTGTAATCTAATCACCGATGTTTGGACCTGAAGAAGATAATGGTCCTCCTGTATTACAGCACTCTCACAGGAATCCCCTGAACTTCCAACTTTGTGTGGGTGGTTCAAGTGCGTCATACAGACGATTATTGTTTCACCTCCCGTGTAACAAAGCCTCCAACACACAAGAAATTAGACACTTTAATAATCATTGTGGAGATGACGGCCCCTCCTCCAGAGGAAGAAGTGAGGGAGAAAGTCTCCTGCAGTCCGACTCGACTCCTGGAAGAAGAGGGGCAGCAGCCGAAGAAAAACACCAAACAACTTATTATCCAAAGGATGGCTCTTTAAAATAAATCGTCTTTTGTATGCGGGTAGAGCTCAAATAAAATAACAAACTCCTCCTCGTGCATCTCCTTGTTGTGTTTGGAAGAATTCGTGATGTAAGAGTTCGCTGCAGAAGAAAGTGTGATGAATGAAGCCTCCTGGGCGCATGGAGAGGCATCCAAGCCGATCCTGCAGGAGACATGGGAGTATGTGAGAGTCGCGCAGGAGGGGATCCTGCTCTCCCCGTACCTGCCTGCGTCCTGCGCCTTCCTCATCCACGTGCTCCTCTGCGCACCTTTCCTCGCGCTGGACGCGCTGGGCAGCGTCAGTCAGCGGGTCCGGTCGTGGAGGATCGCTGCCAGCTCGGGCCCGCCGCCATCTCTCCGCCAGTGGGGAGACTGCTTTTGGAGGGTGCTGTACAATTACCTGACCGCAGTCCTCCCCGCCACCACCGTGTTCCAGCTCCTGAGGAGCCCCACGGCGCCGGAGCTGGCACCGTCCTGCTGGCAGCTCTTCGTGGAAGTGTTTGCGTGCTTTCTGCTCTTTGACACGTTCTTCTTCATCTGGCACATCTTCATGCACAGGTGAGCATCATGCACAGGTCATTATTTCACCCATTCCGCTCACTCAGGCCCATTGCTGAGCTTCATCTTATCTATTTAAGAGCAGAAGACACTTCACCACACTATCAGACAGTTTGTACTCACATTTAAGAGCCCACTATTAAAATATAATCACACCAGCCAACAGTATGCAGCAGCGCCATCAGCTAAACTACCTAAGAGTCAGGGGTCGAAAAAAATATTTAATCAAAGGCAGGATGACATTATTTCTGTTCAGTCTGAAAGTCACAGTAATCCAAACTTATATAATGCAGAATTGCGTTTTTCCCCTTTTTAAAAAAAATCAGATATCTTCCATACTATGATTTGTTTTTTTGTAATAGTTTTGATGGAGAGCCCTCTCGTGGTGGAGTTATCTCACTGTGTGTTTAACCAACCACTCACTCTCTCTCACTCCATACCATCAACATGTGCAGCTCATGCAGAACAGATGAGTGGATGTGAGCAGCTGTGTGGTCCGCCTGTGTGCAAAGTGTTGATTCATGCCATTACAGCAGACTCCAACAGATAGAAATCAATCACTGACATTTGTTTTGTATTAATATGAGGGCTGAAGGGGTTCACTTGTTGACTTTTAGTTTATTTTGTATTCAAGAAGATCTATCTATCTATCTATCTATCTATCTATCTATCTATCTATCTATCTATCTATCTATCTATCTATCTATCTATCTAACTATCCTCATTGAACTGTGAGAACTTTAAGAAACTGATGAAAGGACCAACTTCCTGTGTGATCATGAAGGAAACATGCTGTGTTGAAGCTTCTCTGACAACAATGCAGCAGCCAGTATGTCCTCCTTCTAACTTTAGATTCTGCTCCTGAATGCTCTGGATCTGATTGGACCAGAGAAGGTAGGCGGGGCTTTGAAGGATCAGACTTACATACTGCTCCTTTAAGATCTTACAGATTCAATGTCAAAGCTAAATATCCCATAATACAACAAATAAACATCTATCTTTAGAAAGCTGTGCCTGGTTAATGTTCAACTCAGGAAATTTTCCCACTTTGTAACGTTGAATATTTTCTGTTTTGAAAAAGTGATGTTGTGTCAAGCCTGAGGTAATCCTTGTTACTTCCCTTACTGATGTTTTAACACATGCAGGAAACATCAAAAAACATTTTCATGTTGCCTCCAGTAACATTTCCAGATGAAGTCCATGAAACATGCATGAATTCAGCAGGAAACGCTCAGACAGAAAGGGCAGAGGTGATGAGGTGCTTTCTGTCTGTTTCTCCCTCAGGGTCCCCTGGCTGTACAGAAACATCCACCAGCTGCATCACCAGCACCACATCCCTTTCGCTCTGGCAGCTCAGGACAGCAGCTCGGCCGAGCTTCTGTCCCTGCTGCTGCTGGCTCTGAGTAGCGCCTGGGTGCTGGGCTGCCACCCTCTGAGCGAGGCCTTCTTCCACCTCGTCAACACCTGGCTGGCAGTGGAGGACCACTGTGGCTACGACCTGCCCTGGTCTCTGCACAGACTGCTGCCCTGTCTGGGAGGAGCCCCCCACCACCAAGCCCACCACAGCCTCCACAGCGGCAACTACGCCCCCTACTTCACCCACTGGGACCACCTCTTCGGCACACACCTGTCATAAGCGCGGAGTTTGGGTCAAGAGGGATAAAACTGTTGAATGCAGCTCGGTCGGGATCGTACAGAAGATCCGTCTGCGTAACGCTCAGTTGGATTGAGATCTTGAATCGCACAAAGTTTAAAAAATAATCAATGACTGTCATGCTGAACTTTACGGGATCAAGACATTGTGAACCCACACATGCAGACTCCACACAGAGAGGCTCCTGGCAGACCAGGATCCCTGCACCAGCGTGCAGCCCAATCACATGACCTACCACAGCATCTGGTTAATGGACGGCCTCCATTTACACTGAACTTATATTAGGACCATGTGAACACTCTCATATCTCCAGTGAATGCAGCATGAGAAGAGCACAAAGAGAGACACACAGAGTTCCTGAGCTAATGTGAAACTGATGGTGTATCGTTGGATGAATCTGAACGTGAACTTGGATGTAGGCGTACGGTAGAAAATGTGATTTGGATTGATGTTGAGCAAAGGTGGAGAAAGGATGAGTTAAAGGTGCTCTGAAGTGTTTTTTTTGTTTCTGGGCGCCGGCGTCTTTGAGTTAGTCAGGTGATTTTAAAGCTTAAAGGAAAACAATGAAAACTGATCAGAGCCACATAAATAAATCCAATTGTAAACATAGTGTATGTACAAGAGGACATATGTGTCACAAACTCGATAATGCACCTCTAGTCTACACTATGGAGTCGTCCAGCAGCTCAGCATATTGCTGCTAACAAAGGGGAGTGAGCATGGCCCGCTGCAGGCCTCGTTATTACTCAGGTGTGACCTGATTGGTTAAAGTCAGGACTACGCTTACAGGAGTTCTTTCTGCGTTGTTGCACTCCTTTACAGTGACATTAACATCAACACGCGTCAGGTCCTCCGAGGCAGATCCAGCACCCTCTGTTTCCGGTCTTTATGCTAAGCTAAGCTAAGCTAAAGTGACCTCTGCTTCATATCTACAGTGTGATATGAGAGTGCTATCGAGCCTCACATCCATCCACACAAGCAAATACATGAACAATCAAACTGTTCATTTCATCAGACACAGATAACTGTGTTTCTTTGTAAATCTTTGAAGTTTTATCGTTTTGTACCGTGAGTTCCTGATGTGTATTTTCTTAAAGAGCTGTGTAAATCAATGCCTTATTTGGTCGTTTTCCTGTCTTTTTTTAATGAATCACCAATTCTTCAGTAAAGTTGGTGCAAACACTCGTTTGTGCTGCTGCAGTTAGTGATCCATCTGCCCCGGGCCTCTCAGCTGTCCTTCTCCACAGAGTGGGTCCACAGGGACCTGCAACCCCTCAATCAGAACCACATGTGAGTGCAGGGATGAGTGGTTAGCAGTTTTTATCATTTTAATCCCTGTTCACTGACCTGATTCAGTCCTCTGTCCTCTCTGAGTCTGCCTGCACTAAAACTCCTCTCACATGAACAAAGAGCGTGAGATGCTCAAAGCTTCAACACTTCATCACGGCGAGATAAGTTACCAAACACTTAATATGTATTTCTTGAGGAGCGGGGGACGATGTGTCCTTCAGAGCGTGTTTCTAGCATGTCGTCTCTCTGTGGGGTACCACTGTTATTCGACTGGACTTTCACTGACTAATTCTGCCGAGAACTTGACTCACAAAAGCATGTGAACTACTCCAGACATCTGCTTTTCATTACTGGCTCCTTCAATGGGCTTTTGGATATTTCGCAACCTCAGAGTCCAAAAGAGACGAAAGGTGTTTGAACATTCAAACACTTTTGTTAACGATCATAAAATAGCAGTTTGGCAACTACAATGTTTCTTCTGGGGATTTGAGAAAGAGGGAGAGATTCGGGCTGGGTGGTTGTTGTTGTTTTTTTTTTCGACGAGATGGACCGATAAGCACGTGACCCAAAACGGAAACAATCAGCCGCTATTACAGACGCACGTCACGCTGCTTCGGATGACACACCAAAACACACGTTCACAGCGTGAGACACATCCAGGTCCTGCAGCTGACGTCAAGCACGCAGGCACGGGTGCCTTGCAGGATCTGGTCTCTGCACATTTTGTTTGTTTACTTGTTGTGAGGTGTGCTCCTGAAGGAATCACGTAGTCTTGATTTCTTTACTAAATTTCCCACATAGCAAGAATCTTTCACCAAAAAGTCAAGACAGGACAGAGGAGGCACAGCGCTTCCTCCGTCTCTTCAAAACTAATTAACACTTCCCTTTTCATCATGAGAGTTAGCCGTTCGTTGACAAAAGCCAGATTCACATTTCCTCCACTCTTCTGTAAATATTCAATTAGTGAGCTGTAACAGGCTGAGATTCTTCACCTCTGCTCTCGTAACCATTTATAGACGACCTCTGTTCTCATCTTACCCCAGAGGTCAGCCAGCGAGTCTTGTTTGCTTTATGAAACATCTCAGTTCACTTGTCATTAGTGGGCTGCTGCCAAAGAGCTTTTAGTTTGGAGGGACTCGCGAACACGCAGCGTTATTGCCATCGGCCTCCAGACCTGTCTCAGTGCGTCGATGAAAAGTCACCGTGTGCACATGCAGCACTGATCCAGCTCGTGTAAGCAGAATGGACTTGTACAGTCAGTGCACTAATGCACAGCAGAGGCTGCTCTGTAAAGTGGATCAGTGGTTGGTGTGTGCGCTCCATGTGCAGAAAGCTGCAGGCGGCTCGGGTTTGAATCCGGCCTATGGCTCATCCCTCTCTCTCTCCCTGATTTCTGACTCTGTCTACGGTCCTGTCTCTGCAATGAACGCTCTCTAGCCCTTAAAGTAACTACTCACATTCACACCCAGCCGACGAAGCAGCAGGAGCCACATGAGGTTAAGTCCAGCCTAACAACACATTGGACATGCAGGAGCTGAAGATCAAATCCCCGACCTTCCAGCTGAGAGACGACCAACTCTACCACTGAGCCACAGCCGCCTCAGAATATAATATAATTACTTTGTTACTATGGTGTTGTTGTTGCAGTAGCAAAGTCAGATCTACTTTGTTCAGCAGAAATAAAAACTTTGATTCATACAAGCTGCACATGAAGGAAACATAAATTGCTCCTCCAAAACGCCCCGTTTAAAAAAAAGACTAAAATCTAGACCAGATCTCTCACAGCATCAAAACTGCTGTCTCTATGACTTGCAGCCATTATCCTGAATGAAACCAAATGTCTCCAGGTTTTTGCATGTAACTGAGAGTTGTGACTCTGTAACTGAGAGTTACGTGGTTTCGGTTCAATCATCTCATCATCTGAAAGAATTGAGCTTCCCAGCAGTCCTTCCCCAGATTGTCAAATATGCTGTGAAAGCTCACTGCAGATATTTACTCAGATACACAGAGGGATGTCACGTTCACTCACCTGCCTGCAACGATTCTTACTCAGATGTGTCTCTCTTTGTGTCACATTAAAACACCTGCTGGTCACGTCAGTAACATCGTTCCGTTCTTAAGAACTGATTTCTGAGACTTCCTACAACAACAGGAGCCGTTTTAGGAGCAGTCCACTTCACTGAATGTAAAATACGCTCATGCACTCGGCTATTTATGAAGATTAATTTCTTAGAATTAGTGGGGAAAAAAAAGAGCACTTGATGAAAACGCTGCCATTGATGACAGCCTGACAGATTTTTGATGTGCAATCAATACTCCAAAAAATAATCAGAAATTAGAGACAACTGCGCTGCTCAACAGAAAAAGGTAAACGAGAAAGAATGTAAGAGTCTTACACATACACAAGTGCCTAAGCCCACCTCAGGCACAGTACCCAGTACGGTCAGAGGATGGTGCGGTTGTGTTTACACTGATCACATGACTTGGAGCATGCTCAGATCCAGGCCGAGCCTCTAATGCAAAACCACCCCAAGTCTTCACCCGAAGGATGAACTCATCTTTATCAAGGTCATGCATAAAAAAAAGGTGGCGACGACCTTCTCACCAAGTAACACAGTTCAGAGGGTGAATTCTGTATCTGTTTCCTTTATTTACATCTTTAGTGTGCGTTGGTACAGGAACAACAACAGCATCCACAACATTCATGGTACATTTGTGAGAACAGACACAGATCATGGAGTCGAAATCTTTGTTTGGTTTTCCGTCACATTTTCTCTTCCCAAACAGGTTTTCAATCATGGCTGTCTGCGTCTGCTGGCTGTCAGCGTGTGCAGCAGGCCATCCATTTTGTTCATTAGTAGGCCTTCCTCTCACTTTCCCATGGGTCTTTGTTTGTGTTGTCATGAATGACCTATGACCTGTGAGCTGATACTGTCCCACTAAATGATCTGAACACCAACGATGCCTTGTCCAATCATCGAATGGAAAGTTGGCAGACAAAGATGCATTGGGTGATAATTATTTTACCGACTGGATTTTTCTTGTTAAGATTAATTAACGATTATTGATTTGAAAATTAACATTTCTCTTCCCAACAAAATGCATTTGCTTCAAAGCGGCTCCACACTGAATAACTTGCACATTTACTTAAAAAAAATAATAAATTAGAACAATAAATAGTCTTTTATTTGACACAAGCAGCAGAGGTATCAATAGGCTCTAAACACAAGTATCTGTATTTCCCTGTGTATCAACAGAAGGGTCCCACTTAGCGCTCTTCAGATATGAACTGTCCATAAAGGCAATCTTTAGCATAAAGGGATGAATGACTCAACGGAGGAGCTGGAGATATGTTAGGGTGTTATTTCCTGCACCCCGTGTCCTGTCCACCGCAACACCCCACAAAAGCACCCAGTAGGCTAAGCCTGGGCGGTGGCGTACATGTTTCTCAGCCCGCCACACCTTGCTATCACTGTAGCTCGGGGGAGTGGAAAAGAGGCATGTGAAGTGGGAAACAGAGGTTGGATTGATAACCCAGCCACCAGGACCCCGAAGACAGCGCCTACGTATCAGGAGGCTGCAGGAGAGTTCATGTCTTGTCAGGTTGCCTCAGAGAGGTCATGTCACTGCGCCAGGACACATGCAGTGCTGATTAATGTTTGCATCAAGAGGAGGAGGTCAGAGATAAATGGGAGGAAGACAGATGTCGGGGGGGGGGGGGGGGGGGGGGGGGGAGGGACAGCTCGCCCACTGGTTCCCACCAGGCTGCACATTCTGTAGGATGTGCGTGGTTAGGTCCTTTGGGAAGTCTTGTGCTTTATTATCCTTGAAGGTATGAGGACATACCTTGGCGTCAACAGTCTCTCCTCTGCCAGAATGATGGTGACTGATATTTGTGGCAATGGCCATTAAAGAAGCAGTACTCTGCTGCTGAAACATTTATTTGTGTACTTCCAATCGGACCCCGAGGACCCCTCACAGGGATCCCAACTAGCATCCCTTTACTGTTACAACCTGAAGACAGTTTTTAATGTCCTCTTTCCAGGTCTTTGAAAGTTCAGTTTTCGTTCCTCTTAACAAAGAGTTCCACTTTTCTTAAAGCTTTGACTATCTGCAGCCACACTCAGCCACCACCATGCCTTCAAACTTGTACTTGTAGGTGACCACACCTGTGTCGTCCAGGTACAGCATTGAGATGGGGTCCAGCTTGGTGGGAACACAACACGCCCGTGACGCCTTCTGTGGACTGTTAATATTAATCAGTGTCTGAACAATGGCGTGCTTGGTGGGTGTCACATGCTTAGTAAGTGGGAAGGAACAGATGCCACTGCACTCGAAGGCGTCATAACCGGTGGGCGCCAAGATCCAACTGTCCCATCCGATATCCTTGAACTCGACGTACAAAGATTGCTTCTTGCAGTGGTTTCCCTTTGCATTCCGGCGAATGCGGGACGCGGTGTCGTAGATAAGATTGGAGCGCATTTGGATGAGGTCTTCTTCATCAGGCTCACTTTCTTCATCGCCGTTGTCCTTGTCCCGCCCCAACTCCCCCCACAGGTCATTCGGGCCCATCCCCAAGTCATTCTCTAGAACCATGTTAGAGGTTTCGTGGTCAATCATCTCATTCAGCTCGCGCTTGTCATCACGGTGATCGCTGCTCTGATCGTCAGAGAAAACAATAAGAAGAGGTTTGTGCTTTTCATCCGGGCTGGTGTCAATCTTCATGTCTCCTTCGGGTGGATTCTTTTCTTTCTTGTCCTCCGTCAGACCTTCATTATCATCCGTGGCAATGCTGGCAATTTGCACCTCCAACCGGTGCGTGGTTCCATGGTCAGATTTGCGCCACCGCTGAACAGCAGCAGTGATGTCAAACCCCTCCCAGCCGTTATCCGTGCCAAAGACCTGCCGTGAAGCCAACTCCACCAACTCAATCCGTTCTCCGCCCCCTCTGAAAGCGTCGCCCCTCACAGGGTTCTCATCAGTAACGTTGTCATGTGCGTCACGGGACGCCACTTCGTAAATAGTGACCTTGCGGTCGACCCCGGCGTAGAGATGGCGGTCAGTCTGCACAAGGGTGTAGAGGCGTAGCTCAGCCGCAGTGATGCGTTCATGATGGGGGACTGACACGTTGAAGAGGAGCGGGTGACAGCGGACGCCTCCAACGCCCACCGTGCTGGGAGACGAATCTAGAGAAGAGAAAAACAGGGTCAAACGTTTGTCGACTTTTAAAGAGTTTTTCAGTTTAATTCAATCCTATCGTACCCATATTTATATCTGCCCTTTCAACCATGGGAAACCTGTAACTATTATCCGACCTTTACATCAAGCTGTACATTTCCACATATCTCTTTTTAGGATTTATTTATTGCCTTTAAAAGATAGGACAGCGACAAAGAGACAGGATGACCCGTACCACACAGAGACAGGCTAACAGGACTGCAGTCCCTGAACACGGGGCGGCTGCTCTACTAACTGAGCTAATTCAGAGCCACAGGAGGGAACATAATCTTGATTGAAGTATAAACTTACAATGACAAGTAGAGGAAACCGAGTCATAATTAAAACTGGGATTGAATGAGATTAAATGCTTGAAGGTACAGTCAATAAAATTAAAAAAAAAAAAAACGTTTTTTTTTTTTTTTAAGTTTCACCTGTGACACAGGAAAGTACAAATTTAATTTAAGTCAGCAGTTGCATGGAAACTGTTCCAGAAAGAATGGAGCAACAACAAGAAAAAGAAAGTCTTGTTGGTGTCAATGCACAAGATTTAAAAATTGCTACCTTCGTTCTTAAAGCTGCGGATGATGTTGGCAGTGGGCATTGCAGTGTGGTCGTTAGCAAAACGGTTATACAGCTCCATCATGTACTCAGGTGGATCTTCTCGGGTGCTTCCAGGTGGTAAAGGAGGGGGACCGACACCAGACAGGTTGAACGTCCTCAGGAACTGATCCTTCAGGCTCTCCAGCAGGCTCTGCATGTCCACGCTGCTGTCCTGCTCCAGCAGTGATGGATCCACGACCCCCCCATGCCCGTCTCCAAGCCCCGGAGCGGCACGATGCCTCTGGTGGGTGTTGGAAATCGGGCTACTTTGTCCACAGAGAGGCCCGTGGAGCAGCAGAGCAGAATACAGCAGGAGCAAAGTCTGAGAGCTGCAGATGATTCCCAGTTGAGAGACACAAATGCTCGCCATGAGAAAAAAACAACCTGCAGCTTTGTATTTTGCGTCCCTCGAAGATTATGTGGTCCAACCAGCACAGCAGATAAAATGATTGTGATCTCTAAATCCAAAAGTCAATCCAAAAGTTGTTTCTCTGCAGGGTAAGAAAGTTCTGGGGCCCTGTCAGGAGACAATAGTATAGTTGACCCTTTACGGACAGATGTGAGCCCTCTCCTGGAGCTTCGTGTTGCTGTCTTACCGATCTCACAGCATTTATTCTCATGCACAAATGTTGATGTCCTCTGCGATATGGCTGCAGTTCCGGTGACAGGGTGGCCGAGGCTTGGCTTTGTCCATCCGAGTCATCTCTGTTGTGTCCCTCGGTTTGTCGGTCTCCCTCTGTGCTCTGCTCTCTCCTTTCAGTCCCTTATCTATGATATGGTGTGCTCTGCATTGCTCAGTGCTTATGGTCTCTTTGCTGGTGTGTGTGTTTGTGTGCCTGCCTTCAACTTTGTGATGCACATGAGCGTGTTATCTCACAACTTCCTTAATGAGCATTTTGTAAACACTGTCCTGTAGCCTCTTCCTTTTGGAAGTGCTATTTTGTTTGGGTGGGTGCTCCAGGGTTGATATTCTTCATTTGTTTATTTGCCTTGTAAATGGTGGCGTTCTGCAAGCTGCTGTCCATTGACTGTTTCTTTTCCAAATAATGCACCGAGTGTCTGTTGGAAACAGGATATTTCTGTGAGACATCACTTGTCTCACTGAAATTGAAATGCAATGAGCTGTGAAACCTTAATGGTCAATGATATAAGATTCTGAGCTGACTCTCCAGAACAAGTTGAGTTGCTTCAGAGTAGAACAAAATGATTATTCATCTCCGGCACCAAGCTGTTGTTGAAGCGCTGTGTTGTTCCACTTCTGGGCAGTGACCTACATGGGTTATCTGATCTGATCACAGGACACTTAAAAACATGCGTGCACGTGCATAAAACGCCTAAAAATGTCCCTTAGCTTTTCTGGCTAAACTGCATGTGCATTCAAACTGCCTTTCCACTGACTTTTGCTCCTTGATGTCAGCATGAATTCAGGTTGAGCATGTGTTATGTTCTGCATACTGCGGAGAGTAGAGAGACAGCCAGTCGGTGGTTATTTTGCAGTTTACTTTGGAATGAGGAAGTAAATAAAAGCCACGCTGATCACAAACACAGCTTCAGTGTAGCATCCTTACAGTCTGAAAAAGGCTGACACGTGATTCATTTAGATTTTTATGATTTTGAGAATCAACAAAGATCATTGGTGGTGTCTCTCAGTGGTTTGGTCGGATTGGGAATATTTCCTCTGTTGCTGTCCGTCATTTCATTCCCTGACCTGGCGCTTTGCATTGTAGGAAACAATACGTGAGGGACGCTTGTCTGACTGTTGATTTTCAGTACGACATTTTGCATTTCCTTGCAGATCTGAAATTTGTTTGCATACTGCATTTGAGCCTAATCTGTACATACTGCTAGTATAGTATGAAGTTTAATGTTTCATAAGATACGCCCCCTCCCGTTCGACGGGGGAAACGTCACGCTGTCAGGACGTGTGTGAATAAGCACAGAGGGAAGAAACAAGTCTGTTCAAACAGACTGTACTCGATGCAGCAAACTTTAAACTGTGACTCACACTGGCTCCCCAACACATCTGAGAAACTGTTCCATTCGTCACCTGAACCCTCGTTCCACTACACAACCGTCCTTCATTCCTGAGCTTCTTTGTGTGACCTGCAGATACACTCCTGATTGTGGTGCGTCACAGAGATGGGAAGGAATGAGCTTTTCCTGCCTCTGCCACTCATCTGCCAGGCTGACGGTTGACAGACATCTCTGTTATCTGTCACTGTGTTAAACCGCTGCTACAACAGACTATCACATCTTCCTGGTGGACGTAGGAAGGCTTGATAACGCCAATGTCCTTTTCAAAACACACACACACACACACACACACACACCAGTCCCATCCATATGGTCTGTATTAAGGACTTAAGGATGTAAGAAATCCCAAAGCAAGGCTGCGCACACAGCTGCCTTTCAGTTCACTGAAAACGCTCCTTTAGTGATGTTTTTTAGTCATTTTTTTAAGTAAGCAGGTATTAATAACTTTATCAAGTTTGTTTCTTCAGTGTTTGTCATGTTCTGGTTCATTTGGAGCAGCCAGTAAATACAGGATTCAGGGTTCCCACAGACCATACGTCTGTAGTTCTGCCTTTATATATTACGTATGGAGGCTGTAGTCTTCCAAGTGGGCAGCCTGGGTTTGAATCCAACCTGTAGCTGCTTTCCAGCATGTCATTCACCAGCTCTCCATTTCTGACTCTATCCACATTCCTGAAGACATAAATGAGCAAACGAGCTGCAAGTCTGCCACTTTCTGCAGCAGAGGAGATTTGTGACCCTGCAGAAACCAGCTCTCTCAGCTCTCTCGTTTTGGTGTGTGTGTCTCTTTAAATGCAATGAGCCCCACCCCCCAGAATCCCACTGTGACATCATTTGAAAAAGAGCATTTTTGTTTGTGTTGTAAGACTTCTGCAGAGCACAAATAAAGGACTGGATGGGTTTATCTCACATGTTTGGGGGCTGTAGATACTCACGTTAAGTATATGTTCACAAACACTGCAGAAGTGGATTTTATCACAATCTGTCCCCTTTAAGCCTCAACATGACAAAGGAATAAACTATATGATAGTACGTATTTTTATGGATTCATTCATCTTGATCAATTTGTGGATGTATCTTTTAATTGTGTTAACCACGTGAGAGTAATTCTTTTAGGTTTGTGAAGCTATGGTACATGTGTGTAAGAGATCTCATTATAGCAGCAGAGTTATATTCGGTCTACAGCCAACTGTCTTCTTCATTCATAGCCTTATAGAGAAGTACACAAATAGTCAAGTGTTTGTGGGCTGTCTTATAGCACAATATAAGGAACACAGAAGAAGAATACTTTGGCCAGTGATCATGAGATCATGGTCCAGCATGTTGGCAGTGACTGTAAGGTCCTGCTCATCAAGCATGTTGTCAATCATTGTGAGATGACAAACCACAGGAGGTTACATGTATGTAGGTTTAGTGGTTCAACACTGGCATGTTAGCGTGCTCATGTAACGTTAACAGTAAGCCAAATTGTTATCAACAGAACATTTGCTATTGTATCTGTGTCGTTTCAGTCATCCAAGACATCAATAGTCAATTCAAACTTTGATCCAAAGGCAACTGGACTGGTTGTAAATGTAAAGTATTAAAGGGGACATATTGTGAAAAATCCATTTTTGAACATTTATTTGTGTAACCAGAGTGTTTACTGACTCACACAATGTGAGATGAACCCGTCCAGTCCTGTGTTACGCAGAAGTCTGACAACACGGAGAAAACGCTACATTTCAAATTTGCTCTCCTTGTGATGTCACAGTGGGATTCTGGGAAAAATAAATAAATAAAAGAAGAAGCTCCCTCCACCAATGGACTCCTCCCCCAGCCTAGAGCAAAAAATGTAACACGTGTGCCATTTTTGATGTCTACCAGGAAAACGTAAGGGAGGTCATTGCATTTAAAGAGACACACACGCCAAAACGGAGCGTTCAGAGAGAGCTGGTTTCTAGCTGCTTGATTCATGTTATATTTGGACCAAAGCTCAGAAACACTGATGTTTCACCTGCTTTTTGTGGTAACACGTATTATGAATCAATACTATACAAATAAAGTTTGATTGATTGATTTAGATCAGAGGGGACTGTTTGAATGTAATGATTATAATTATTCACTGTTGTGTTTGATGTCGTTTTAATCATGACCTCTTGTTTTAAGTCACTTCACCTGTATCTGAAATGTTACGGCTGCTTTCATTACTATTCGGATGAAGTCGATGTTTGTTCAACGGGCGGCTGTGGCTCAGTTGGGAGAGTCGTCGTCTCTCAGTCAGAGGGTTGGGGGTTTGATTCCCAGCTCCTATGGCCACATGATATGTGGTAAAGAAACTTAACCCCAAGTTGCTTCTGCTGCTTTGTCAGCAGCATCTAAGTATGAATGGATTATTTACTTATGATGGACTCTTTACACAGCAGCCTCGACCATCAGTGTGTAAATGTGTGTATAAGAGCTTTGAGAAGTCAGAAGACTAGAAAATAAATATTCATGCTCAAGTGCATTTAACATTTACAGTGAACATGTAACATAACGTTTGTATTTGATTCCAGAAAAACCCAATTCTGCAGTTTATTCATTAATCATTCAACTTTAATATCAAACACATTTTATTTACTGACCCCTGATCAATCGATCGGCATCAATCGAAGCAGGAGTTTGGTTAAGAACATTTTTTTACATTTGTATATAACTTATCTGTCACACATGGAGGGCCTAATTCCTGCAGGACTTGAACCACATCAAGACATCTCATATATGAAGGGACACGAATCCTTCAGGAGGGAGGAGCTAAATGTTTCAAGTCTTTAGCTAGCATACTGATAAAGAAGCCGCTTGTTGTTTATGTTGAGGACCAAACAGAACTCAAATGGAAACAATCCAGTTCCCCAGTGAGCGTGAATACCACGGACCCCATAACCAGCCTATGAGAAATAAGCTCTGTTAATTTGAAAGAACTCATAAATCTATACATCTAGTGACGGTGAGCCTGACTGTTAGGTGGGGGGTTGTGGCTCTCTGGAGAGGAACTGCTGAACGTCTCTTTGTAGTTCCTCGTTGCGTCTCTGGGCCTCGTCCCGGCTGCGCTCAGCATTTCTCAGGCAGATCTCCAGAGCGGCCACATGGCGGCGATCTGCCTCCAGAGCAGACTGAAGCTCTGCTATTGTGGCCTTCAGCTCCTTGTTCTCATGCTGCAGACTGCGAGAGACAATGACAGACACAGACGGTTCAGATCAATGGGAAGAACTTCTGGAATCAATGCCCCATAGGGTTCGTTATTGCAAAAGCAAATGAATCCGCTCCAGATGTCAGGACACAGTCCAACCATGACTGTTCAGCCAGCGGAGTGAGATTGCTTCATCTGTTTTTAATATAAATGAACTTGTTTCCTGCTATTAAATGTCATTTCTTTGGTTCTTGTCCAAATGTTCTGCTACTCCTGAGAAACGATTACTTCAGTCTCACTGACAAAACGCAACATTTGGAAGAAGAAAATTTACCATGCAATGTTAGCAAGTAAGTGAAATAAGTCTGATAGATGGACGGACAGACCAGCAAATAAAGAAAGAAGGATAGATGGAAGAAGGGATGATGGGAAGAAAAATGAAGGATTCGATGGATTGATGAAAACAGACGGATTGACAGACAGACGGGTAGATTCAGCAGGAGTAAGCTTACCTGTCTACGAGCTGCTGGCTGCCTTTCTTCTCCTCAGAGCCGCTGTTAACCTGCTGAACTGGACCGCTCTCTGTCAGGTTCCCTAAGCTCTTCTGGTGAGACAGCACAGGCGTGGGCCAGGAGTCACTGTCAGGTTTTGAAGAGGCCGCAGAAGAAGAACCCGTGTTGTCACTCCCTCGTCTGGCTGTTAGTCTATCCTCTCCTTCCTTCTTGCAAAACTTAGGACTCCCAAACAATGAACCCGAGCTGCGGAGGTCCAGCATCTTAAAAATGTCCTCAGATAATGTCCCGCTTTTCTCCTCTACGCTCTCCTGGATACGACTCCACCGGTTGAGGGCATCGGCCTTGGCTGCCATCCCGGTGAGTGGACAGTTGAAGGTGGGGAGGGTCTGGGTGCGTTTACGGGGACTTGCAGACAAGTTCTCTGTGGAGGGAGAGAGCGGCTCTGCGGCTGAGTTTTGGGGGTGGCAATTTCCTCTGCGAGGTCCTGGACTGTCATTGTCTTCCTCTTCTTCTGGAGACTCGGAGAGAGACGCATCGCCCATCTGAGACAAACATAACTGAAGGTTAATTATTTACCAAGTCACTAATAATGGGATATAAGACTTGGATTGTATTTCCATTAGAATTCTCTATAAAGCAAAATAAAGAAAGCAAAGCACGAGTTAGCTTAAATGCTCGTGCTACGAGGTATAACTGAAGGTAAGCTGAGTGTTTATTTGAAAAGGCCACTCGACATAAATCCATCTTGCAACCTTACAATATGTCGCTTTTACACCTTAAAATAATACTGCACGTTCCAAAGTCGATCTAAAAGCTCAAAATCTTCCAACAGGGATAAGAACGCCTCTCTCGACAGAGCCGTCCGATTTACTGCACTAACTTTGGCAGCAGGTCGAGGTCATCTCATGAGATGTGCTAACGGCTTTGCGGCACCAGTTGACCCGTCTCGGTTCTGTTTGATACAACGGAGGACGGATAAAGCTTAGACGAGTGTACTTCCCTGCAGATATTATTCACAACAGATTGAGATGTAGCGTCAGCTTGAATCGTTATCTGTGTCACTGTTGTCTCAAGTCGAGTTGTTATGTCTCTCGTGTGACACAAAAACATGATTAAATCTTTTTTACAACGAAAACTCGTCTCTTTCTTCGTCGATCTTCAAGTCAGCTTTTAAGTTTGGGACCTTACAGAACTATCTCAACTGGCATTTAAAAAAGACCCTCTCCAATGTAGACATTTAGCCACTGCCTGTAGTCGTCATGGTAACAGCTCAATATGCACATACCTCACCTGCTAACAGTTTGCTAGCAACAGGCTATAGATGCCAGCAGAGTGAGATTTGATCAAAATCTGGAAACATTTCTGAACCGGGTCGGTCAACATTGTGGCCCCTTTGTTTGCATGTTGTCTAAGAAGATGAGGCTTCACAGCTATGTGTCTTAGAACAGTGCAGTTGCACACGGAGACCTTTGGTGGGCGCCAATGCACACCAAACCAAATTCTAAAACAGCATTAGATTTAAAGGTGGGCAGATTATGCAGCATTTGTAAAGAGCTGAGCTGCCTGTTCTTCTTTTTCCAGTCTTTATTCTAAACACCATATTTTGAAAAAACACTCACATGAGTGTTACCAGTCAGTCACTAACGAAGTTAAGTATATTTCATTTTCAACACATCTGTCTTTAAAGGTCACATATTCTGCAAAATCCTCTTCTCTATGTCTCTCTAACTCTAATATCTGTCTCTAGTCCGTCTACAAACCCCCCAAAGTCCATCCTCTCCGTCTTCTGCCTGCTCCACTTTTCAGAACATGTGTGCTCAAACAGGCCGTTTGGAGATGTTCCCTTCATGACATCACAAAGGGCAGTAGCAGAGTCTGCCTTCTCACCGTAAACAATAGGACATGGAGCTAAAAAGCCTGAGACCCTTCCAGAGAGGGGGCGTGGTCAGACACAGCTCATTTACATATTTAAAGCTACAGACACAGAAACAGCCTGTTCTGATCAGGGCTGAAATAGAGGAGTTTATAGACATGATCAAATACAGGATCAGAGTGGATTTACAACAACACACACGTGTTTCCAATAATTCTGTGAGTTATTCAAACTAGCTCAAAAGGAGTACAACATGTTACCTTTATCGTTGAGAAATCCTAGCAGCTATAAAACCAAATGTGACTTCCTGACTGTTAGATTTGGACTGTGGATTCAACAGCTGATTAAATCTATCATGTTTGCCATTCAGCCAAGTTTCATTGAATATGTTACGTCTTGTCCTGCAGAGCAGAGAGCTGGCTTCCAAACAGAGATCATTGAAAACATGAACAAGGCTCCAAGCTGCTCGTACCTCTGCGGACTCCCAGCCCACGAAGCTGCGGGGAGTATTTTTTTGGCTCTCAGCCTTCTTTGAGGGAGGGGAGGGAAGCACGTCTTTAGAGAGAGGAAACAGCGTCTCATGCTGTCTGATCATCACTGTCATCAGCTTCTGGATCTGGGGAGTTGCTGCGAAGAACAACAAACAAAGATTTAAAGATTAAGATCAACACGTGAATCCTAGATTCACCTTCTGCAGTCGAATGAAGACTTTATGATGCACAATGTTATTTTCTTCATTGAGATTCATTTACAAAACTTCTTAATTAGTCACGTTTATAGTACTGAGGAAGTTGCTCAGTTTCTTTTTAAACAGATTATTTCCGGTCTTTATGTGAATGGTGGAGCTAGAGGGATGGAGAGAGAGTGGGGGTGACGCGGGAAAGGGAAAGCTGCGGGTCGAACTCGAGCTGGACTGCCCACTCGGAGGACTATCTCATCCGCACATGGATCGTGACATCCCCGTGAGGCCATCTGAGTTACAGGCGTTCCTCAATGAGACATGCCTTCTTAACTTGTAAGGGCTCTTTTGTCACGGCTCTTTGAATTTCACTGACATTAGTCTGAGAAAAGAGAAGTTGTTTTCATGTTTTGGAGCATTGCACCACATCATTGCTTCATCAAATAACAACAGCATAAACACACCTTGTTTGGATTCCAGACACTTGGTAATACAGTTGTTTATAAAGGTCGGGGCAGAGACAAAAGGTTGTGTGACAGAATATCGTCACAGATGAGAACACGGCCCCCTTACCCTTCATCACTGTGATGGGGTCTTCGATCTGGGGCTTCAGCAGGTTGATCCCCATCACTGTGGCGAGGTTCTCCACATTCATCTTATTCACATTGGAGTGTCGCTGCACCTCAAACAAAAACCTGCAGAAAAGGACCAGGACCAGGACCAGGATCAAGTAGCGTAGTCCAGCACAGCAATAAGACAGTAACAGTGGTGTAATTAAAAAGGTAATACTGATACCCAGCATGTTACCAAACTTTAGTTTTACATCTTCAAATAAGTTTCCTTATACACTTTGGATTTCTGTTCATTGTTACCCTGTTAGGCCCAATATCAGTGAAATATTACCCAGACAAACACAACCATTGCAGAGTTATCATTTTGGTAATTACATGTCATTACCATACACAGTAAATACTAATGGACAAAGCAGGCTGTCCCTGCAGGGGGCGCTGGAGTCCCATGGATGGCGGTCTCCGTGCTGGAAATGCTGTCTCAGGCTAACTTTGAGTCAAGCTAACGACAGGCTGAGAGCTGAGGCGGGTTTTAAGCCTCCTGACAAACTGTTACACGGCGCCCACCTGTCAATCAGCTCAGCTACACGCCTTATTGTGAATAACTCTGATCCTTCACCCTGATCCAATCAAAACTGATGAGTCATGAAAACATCCCCCCCCCCTGTACAGTGTGTGTGGATGGAGACATGAGCTAATCACACCTTTTTTTAACCAGGCTGTAAACATGTTAATATCTGCTGTAAAAACAGGCTTTTTGAATGGGTGTGTATGTGACTTCCTGTGCCAGCCTCTAGTGGACATTCGAGGAACTGCAGGATTTTGTCATATTATTACCACACTATTAGCCTCTTTTTTCATGCTTGGATAGAGAAGAATTTGTCTGGTGTTTTGAATTAATCTGATGAGATCCTTTAGATTGGAAAGTGTCTGGCTTAATTCTGTGTCCATAAACATGTAGGATTGTTTCATGATTAGGCTTCGTGCTGCAACCACAACTCACCTGCAGACATAACTAAGGAGGTTGTAGTTCATTCTGGGGAGGAGAGAGATTTGTTTCTCCAGCTCATCCCAGCCCTGAGAGGACACAAAAGCAAGAGCTCAATGGACACACACTTTTCAAACATCACCCAGTGTTCATTTACTCAACAGCAAGAGTTCATTATCGTCTTCTTTGGAGCTCTACTTTTCCTTTTTATAGACTTTATTCAAGCCTGATCTCCATTTATAAATTCTCTATCAACTTTGGAGGTCTGGATTTTCAGCCCAGGAACTGCTAAGGTTTTAGTTTGTAGGCGATTTGGAGTCCGAGCTGTACGGGCCAATCACATATCAGCAGGCTAAGGTGTGTGCAGGAGAAACAGCGAAAAACAAGTGTCATGTGATCCACGCTCATGAGATACCAGCTCCAATCCACAGTTGATTTATAAGTCTTTTTAAATACATCTCTGCATAAAATTGCAGCCAACAATCTAGAGTTTGGACATTTTATCCTCAAACACAAATCTTCTTCATGCTGCCAAAACCAATCAGCTTTCAGATTTACTGACTACCTAAAACGCACCATTAGATGATCAAACCGACCTCAATCCAACAAACAAAGATTTTAACCAGACAAAGAGCTGCTGTACTTCCAATATTTAAAGTCGAAACTCCACAGACCAACGGGCTCTTCTCCGGGAGGTTAAGGACCAAGAAATAACAAGCGTGGTTACGTCTGCAATGTAGACGGGGAAAGGAAGTCATGCCTGGAAGACCTTTTTTTTTTTTTTACTTTCTTTCGTGGGGTTGACAGGCAGCAGAGGGCAGAGGTCAGATTCAAACCCATGGCTGCTGAGATGAGGACCTTTGCCTCTGTACATAAGACGCACAGCTTAACCACTAGGCTATCCGTCGCCCCACTTGAAAGTCATCTGACACAAACCACTGGAGGTACAGAGACATTATCATCTATTCCCAGAGGCATAAATCCTCCATCAGACCCTGATAGACGATGATGCCTTTGATTGATTGGTTGTGTCTGAAATGTTTGAGAGAGCAAACATATTTTTAGGGATAATTTAATTTACCAACTTCTGAATAAACTTATCCAGTAAGTGTGAATTCATTACTAATTACAACATTACTAATTCATTACTAATATGGGATCTTAGTCAAGCCTGAGATCTTTGGGGTCCCCCCTTCAGGTTCTACGGTTCAGTCACATTGTAGTGTTCAGTGTACCTGCGTGTTGGGGGAATCCAGCAGCATGGTGCAGTCCAGGAAGTCTTGGTACTGAGTCCAGGGCACAACCGGCTCAGGAAGCTCGCGCAGGTAGAGTTTGAGAAGTGACGCCACAGTGTGGACATCCGTGTCACTGCAGGTAACGGACACATGAACATCAGTGCCTTAATCACTAACAATTCAAAGCTCTTTTACCCTGCAGGTCACATCTACATATTCACACACTGATGGTAGAGGCTGCTGCAGAGTAAAGAGTCCATCAGTATTAACTCATCCATTCATACACGGCAGGCGAAGCAGAAGGAGCAACTTTGGGTTTAGTGTATTGCCCGAGGACACATCGGACATGTGGCTGCAGGAGCTGGGGATCAAACCCTCGACCTTCTGGTTGGAAGAGGACTGACTCTAAGTGCTCATGAAAGTATAAGACAGGTTTGTATTATGTGCTTACTGAATGCCACCCATAAATCTCAATAAGTTCTTGTTTTTTTTTCTTGATAAGATCCGTGTCCACATTTCACAGGATTTATTTCAAACATTCACATCATATAGGCTGAAAAATGTATTTGAGCCAACATACAGTTTGCCAAATACTGTCTAAAATGACATTTGAAGTCACCTTTTCTGAGTGCCCCTCTGCTCACTCGCCTTAAGAACATGTTGGGTGAAATGTGTTTGAATCAACAATGCTCTGTCAGAGGAGCTGCCGTTGAGTAACAGGCTTCCTCCTGTGTGCCTGCCTAAACAGGAACAGGATGTGGTTTCGCCTACAGCTCTATCAGTCGTTCTGCATCTCTCTCATCTCTCCTTAGTTTCTTAGTAAAAACGATGATGCAGTTGATTGATTGAGGTCAGTTTTCTTATACTTAAAAAGTCACAAAGGTTTGCTCAGCCGATGCAACAAATAAACCATTAAATACTCACGATTCTTATTGTTTCGGTGTATTTCAAGAACCAGACAGGAAGAAGCTAATTTACATTTTATGCCACATTCGTTGTGCCATGTGACTTCGGCTCGCTGGTTTCTGTCTGTACACACAGGTGAGAATAAGTGTGAGGTATTACCTGGGGAAGGAGGGTCTCTCTCCTGCATCGAAGGCATCTCTGAACTGTTTGACAGCGTTGTCCTGACCCGGGAGGCGGAAGATGCCCTCTTCATCCAGCCCGTGCTCTTTGATGAACTCCACGCACTTCTGCACCAGGATCGGCACCATGTGAGGCCCGAAGCGCTGCTCGTATGTCACCGTGTCCGTGAGCCCCTTTCCAAACACTGCAGCGAGACAGACGGGTAAATCGTGATTTGGTTTGCATCAAGGTGATCTTCTTTAACCGGGCAGTTTTTAATCTCAGTGTCTAAGTGCTCTCGTTCTAACTCTCATTAAAGGTTGCATATTAAAGTCCTCTTCTCCATGTTCCTCTAATGCTAACATGTGTCTCCAGTCTGTCTACAAACCCCCCAAATGACGAGAAAAGTCCATCCTCTCCATTTTCACCTACTCTACTTTTCAGTAAATGTGTGCTCAAACAGGTTGTTTGGAGATTTTCCCTTCATGACATCACAAAGGGCAGTAGCCCCTCCCCCAGGTGGGTGACACTCCCACAGCTAGGTGTTTGTTCTGCCCTCTGAGTCTGCCTTCTCACCGTAAACAATAGGACATGGAGCCAGAAAGCAGCGAGTACAGCCGAGCCCTTCCAGAGAGGGGGCGTGGTCAGACACAGCTCATTTGCATATTTAAAGCTACAGGCACAGAAACAGCCTGTTCTGAGCAGGGCTGAAATAGAGGAGTTTATAGACATGATCAAACAACACACTTCACACACATGTGGAAGAAGAGCAAGGATGAGAATAAGTGGCCTTTAAGAAACCAAATAAATATATTTACCTAAATGTTAACTTGTTCATAAATGTTTTTAACAATTCAAACATTTTCTTTAAAATATATGATTTCACTGAACCTCCACTTGTGGGGACTCCTATGACCCTGCGCAGGGTGCGGACCCACTCCTCCATGTCGCTCTGGGAGTTCGCCATGAACACATAAGGACATCGCTCCCTGTCTCCAGTTGGACCTGTGAAACGACAAGTATAATTTGGGCATTATTACATCTTCCTCATCTTGTACCCGGTAGGAAAGATTGGCCAGTGAGAAAATGTCACATCTGTGTAAAGATGTCAAAGATCGTGATATCAGTCGTTTTCTGACTTCAAGTTAAGTGCTGTATCATCCATGCAGATCACAGAGAGGGAACATGAAACGATGACCTGAGAGGACCTTAAACACATCTCACACGTCTGCCTTGATCTCAAACTCACACAGCTTGAGCTTGACCAATAAGAACAGGTTGGACTGACATAGACTGGGAATATGAATGTTGACGTCACCCGTGTGTTCCAGCAGGGGGCGCTGGAGTCCCATCGATGGCGGTCTACATGCTGGAAATGCTGTCTCATGTCAGCTACACGCCTTATTGTGAATAATTAGAGTCACTCATAAAATCATGACCCTGTGTGCCCATGAGGAAAGAAGTCAATCTGACCGACTTCCTGTGCTTCTGCAGCAAGCCTCTAGTGGACACTCGAGGAACTGCAGGATTTTGAACATCTGCTTTGGCTTCCTTTTTCAACACTGGAGTTTACTGCTTGACTTCTGACCATTTATATCCAGCAGGTCCTGAGGGGAGCTAAGGCTTTAGTGGTCTTCTCAAATTAAGTTTTGACCATCGTCATCGTTCTGAGCTCATGTGAGGAAAGCAAGACTCCAAATCTCATTTGTTCCTATATCAAATACACGTAATATCTCAAATATCAATTAGCTCTAAGCTTAGCTCTTTTAGCACATTAATTGCACATTTGTTCACCTCCACATGCACTTTAGATAAAGTGGGGTCTTGTGTCTGATTTTACAGAGATGTTTCATATTGTATTGTGCAGCCTGATGTCCATCTGTCGTCCTTGAATGTGTTGTCTCTTCTGTGTGCTGCTGCTCCAAAACAAACTTCCCCCAATGGGTTAATAAAGAATCTGACTCTGAGTCAGTCGTACCCGTTTAGAGGGTCGATCACATGCTTACGTGGTATGATCTCGAAGAGGTACTTCCCAGGTTCATCGGAGTTCGAAGGGAGTTCGTTAACTTTACTGAAGCGCAGCTGGATGACACCCTGAGGACCAAAGAAATCAGAAATACACAGATTAGTTTAGTATCATAACCACAAGTCGGTTGTGTTGAACGTGTTGGACTTTAGCGGGTGTAAAACATTTCCCTGTGTTGTCCTAGCATCAGGCGTTAGCTCTGACCCTTCTCCTGAGAGTGCAGAGTTCACATTACAGCATGTACACTACGGTGCATTTCAAGGTTTACATTGTGCACGGCGTTCTTCCTCCTTCCATCTCACACTTTACATCTCTGTGCCATGACCACATGAACTCACCAGGAAGTGAGTGAGACCGAGCATAGAGAGAGTGGAACAACTACTTAGCAACCATGGTGACCTTTTCTCATTTAGTGTTGCACCAGAAATAGAAAATACAGTTTTAGCTTGTTCCATTTCGACGTTCAGCACATCAGTTTAGTTTACAGATCTGACCCCAACCCCTGCACGGACGGTCTCATCTCATTTGAGGTTTTCTCTTCTCTTCACCTGTCACCCTAACACTCAGTCATTTCAGCCTTTAATGGAAAGCTGAACATCTGAGCACAGCCTAAACATCTTAAACTGACGCGTCACCAAACTGTTAGTGTGAAAACAAAGTCCTTATTAGAAAACAAAAACAGGATTTGGAAATAGAGACCTTCAGTGTGCAGGAGGTCATCGGGCATCTGTTGTTGTGTTTACAGGAAGCGTTCAGAGTTAGCCACTCAGCTTGAGTGTGTGTGGTGTCGATTGTAAGCGATGATGGTAAATTAGCTTAATAATAAATCATGCAATTGTCTGAATGATGTTTGTTAACGAGGGCCTGACCTGACATTTGTCACATGAGTATAAACAAGAATGGTATGATCTGAGTTTGTAAACATATGGATGTTTTTCACTGCCTGTAAATGACAAAGAAGAGCATTTAAATTGTGCTTGTAAGCTTTGGTGCATGAGTGTCTGACCTGGACTGTTGTCTCCTTGTCGTCTTTGTGGTAGGTCAGGGTGCTTCCTCTCAGCACAAAGTAACGCTGCTGCCAGTTCTTCACTAAAGACCTCTGCTGTTTCTTGAGCCAGCCCGCCTTCAGAGGCCTCTCCATGGACCTGGAGGAGCGTGGCGATCCCGCGCCAGGGCCTCCCTCTCCAGGTATCACACTCTTGGATCGTGCTTCAGAAACACCACACAAGACAGCAGTGGGTAAGTGTCATTAACACCAACAAACCTGCTGTGTCACAGGCAGAGCTGTGAAGGTTAGCCAAACATCAGCGCTGTGATCAACTGCAGCGCAGCACTTCCTCTTTCTGATGACTTTTCATCAGCCTATCAAAGTGGAGGAGCTGCTATTTTCTGCTCCAGGTTTCAGACTGAAAGGAAACTGTCGGTCTAAGCTGACCAGCTTCCTGTGAAAGGTTCATGAAAGCCGCTGTGATTGCTTCACATAAATTGTGTGTTCTGCATGAGAGTGACCGACGAACAAAAAGCTGAAAAGGTCACACATAAAGTTCTCTTTATTGAGATATTTCTGAAGAATGTCACCCACAAGTTGTCACGTCTTTGCCTGAGAGAGAGGCCGACATGCGAGGGTGTAACAGCAAGGAAACAGGTCTACGTGGCCCAGAGAAGGTGGACATAGGAACATGCAGGGTGGTAGGACTGCAGAGATGAGATTGATGAGATTTTACCCCATACGCTCAGTAGTTTGTAAATTCACCATGTCTTGTTAAGAAAGATGATTAGAGGAGAAGAGAAGAGGAAGGGCCGCACTGCGGTAAACAGGAAGCTGCCACATCATCACTGCAGGGCAAGTGACACTTTGAAGGTCTCCACCTAGAGGTTTGAAAGTCCTTTGGTCCCATTTTAATAGGGTCACCCTCCCCTTGATGAGTGGAAAGTTAAAATGCTGTTCAGGAACCCTGCGCCCACACACAGAGGCCGGTGTGACACCGCACCCTCAGCCCACAAACACACTGCTGCCTGAAACTGCTGTGAACTCAAGTATAAAACATGGACGTTGTCTCCTTAACATCACTGATGGGTTATTAAACAGCCCAATGATGTCTTTGGTCATAAGCCTAAATTCTACATGAGGAGCGCTCGGTTTATCTGCGCTCGTTACAGCAGCCTCTGGCAGTCCGGAGCCCTCCGCAGCAAAGACTCAAGACTTATTTTTGTGCCGGTGTAGGTACCAGATCGGCTCGGGGCCCTGCACCTGCTAGTGACGTCACACAAATTTATACTTCCCACGATCGCAGAGTGTTTGTGATTGGTTGAGCTTGCTGTTACCATGGTAACATTTCCCACCCCTCTGTGCGGTATGTTTGCAAACATTGACGCGAACAGAAAGTCTTGCTAGCAAGCTAGCTAGCTAGTTAGTTAGCTAACTCGAAATGCACTAAATAACCTCGTCATGCCGCTGTGAATGTAGTTTATATTTTCCATGAAACAAAATTCAAGATAGTACAACACTTTCATGAACGGTATACACACTTTAACAAGAAGAAAATAAGATATAATTTGCAAAGGATTGTGGAATGAGTAGTTCCTTGACTTCGGATGAAAATCATGTACACAGTGCTGTACCTGTGCCTTTAATTCAGTTTTTTAATGCTGTTTAAGTGCCAAATTAATTATAGTATAGTTGTAGTATACTGTAGCTTAAAGACCCACAAAAACTGTATGAACTCTCACAACATTTTTGTATGTCGTCACAAGCAGTCGCAGGACCCCGAGCACATCTGGTACTTAAACATGTCACATCAATTTAGCACAGAAAAGATCGAGCGGGACAGAAAATCAGTCACCGAAACAACATTAAAACATACGTTCTATTTTCAGAACACCACTTACATCGTATTATCTCACGAATTTGTGAGTAGGTCGGTAAAACTACCGGCTGTGGCGAAGGTACACAGAGCCGTAACGGAGCGGTGCGAAATGCACATGTATCTGGTGGAAGTTCTGGGTAGGAACTCACTACTGTAACGTCATTACTATTTGCAGAAGCTAGCATAAAATTAGATGTTTTCCATATTCAACTGTGGCGATACACTTACTGACATTGAAAAGCGTTTTTTACTCATTACTTTATGACAAAACACCAGATGAAGGTGTATTAACATCGATTCAGTGGACGAGGTTAAGCTAACGTTAGCACAGCAGCGTCCTGGGAAAAAGAACGTTGCACACACTAATCAAACACAGACAAGTGATCATTCAGCCTTGAGATTTCTGTCTCCTAAATACTGATATTATTTTCCTCTGCTCAAGTTCCTTTTTGGATTGGAGTAACTAGTAACTGTGTAGTTACTCATTTTAACATGCCCAACACTGCTCACCAAAGGAAATGTTTTCTCGATCGTACTTTTGATCGTTCTTGTCACACAAAGAGGAAGAGGTCTCATTTGTTTCTGTTCGAAACCAAAGACAGATTTTGATCTTTGTAATGCTTCAAGGAGGAGATAAATGCTGTTAGACGCTCTGCTGTCCCTGAGAGGGAATTCAAAACTCCACTTCTCCTCACGCTGACGTCAAAGATAAAACAAAACCATGACCGCCACTGAACACGGACAGGTGATGGGGAGCTGTAGACTTCATAGCAAGCAGCCCGCCTCTCATCTGAACTGTCTCCTTTTCTGCACGACTTTTCTCACTCTCGCTTTCCCTCGATTTCCTGTCCTGTCGCTCAAATAAAAGCACAAAGAGCCCATCGATACATCTTAAAAACAAGCAGAACATAAAGCTGCCTGCATTTCTACAGGTACTTTTCATTCTGGAGACTAAATGAGGCCTAGGATTCTGCTCTAGATTGATGTTGATGTCTTTGAATTGAGGCTCTGCTGAAGACTTAGGCGACATTCGAGGAAATGCGTTTTTTTAAACTTCTGCTTTGCCGTCATTTTTCAACACGGGACGTCCCTGCCTGGTTTCAAAATTAGAACTTTAAAATCTGCTCCTGCACAGATAGTTAATCATCTGTGCTTTCACACCAACGGTTGAAAAGAAATCAACCCAGTTTGTTTCCTTTCCTTTGAAGCAGCACCAGGATGCTTAGCTAGCTAGCCTGTAGCTTAGCTTAAGACTTGTAACGAATGGAAACAGCTGAACTGACTCTGTGATTTAAAAAGAAGACTTAAAGTGAAAATCTGTTCAATCCACCTTTTCACTGAGGCTGCAGCCTCGACATCATGCAGTCTGTGGTGCACACTTTACGTGCTCACACACACACACACACACACACACACACATACACACACACACACACACACAGCCACACTTGTGCATACACCCTTAGACATATGTGGGCATATCTGCAGAGACAGAGCTGTGCAGACTCTTGCATCAGTTTCCTGCTCAGACCCTGCACGACTCCGGCTCCTCCGAATAAAACCTGACACGGTCCACAACATGTGTCAAAGTGGAACAATCAGGAGGGGTCAGCTCCTGTCAGGCAGCTTAAAGCTTAAAGAAGAGGGCGGCAAATATTCAGTCTACATAAAGCAGAAGCCTTCCCTCCAAGGTGCTGAACTAAACCCACACCCCTGACTGTAAAGCGATGCACAATGTGAACAATAGCAGGACTGTTTAGTGAAGAATGAGTCAACTACATTTCATCTGTTGTAACTGTTGTGCTCTCTGAGGCTGAGAGGGAACGAGGCATGTTGATGCGATGATTTCAGCTCCATGCCAGCTGTGGAGAGCAGCACGGTGCCTCTGCAAGACATCATTTCTACAAGCACAGACTCAAGAGCTGCTCGACATCTTGTCAGTACCTTTTGAGTGAACTGAACAACTTTGTCAGCCTAGGTTTACATATTGAAAGTATCGGATTAGAGGACTGAGATTTGTTTTAAAAACAACTCTGGTAAACTTGACCACGTCGCAGCCACCGACGTGCCCTCAAACCAACACTGAGAAGAAGAGATGCAGAATGAAACAACTATAAATATCTGATTTACATCTCTAATTTAACATCCCTTAAACGCTTTAAACATCATATTAGACCACCGTTATTCTGACTTCGACTGGTAAATAAAACATTTTTTAAAGCTGGTTTAGCTTCCTGTGAAAAAAGGACTTGTAGTCGTTGAATACACGCCTTTTGACAACACATTTGACTTGAAGTGGCTTCAATGTGAAGAGAGTCTGCTGACAGTGAACGCAGCACGGCCACAGGCTTACCTATGCGAGCTGTCTCAGCCTTGAAGGTGCTGAAGTCCCAGTGGCGAGGTAGTTTTAGAGACATTGTCCTTCACTCACAACACAAGTCAACGTTTCATTTCACAAATACAACACCACAGAACACACACACACACACACACACACACACACACTGGTACACACTCAAACACACACAAAGTGGAGAGATATCGCAGATCACACTTCCTACTTCCTGTGTGTTAATCTGTCTTCTTCTTTTTTTCAGCCCTTCTGAGCACGTCCCCTCATGTTACCTTTACTTCCATGTTCATACTTGTTCTGATAACAGTTCTCTATAGAGGGCTGATTCACTGACAGTCTCCAGACCTGAGTGTACCAATGAGTAATGTTGAGAGAGAAACACCACGAGTGTATTCAGAGAGGAAATGGTTTTCACCTTGAGGGTTGACTTGTTCAGTGAGTGTCTCATTTCTCACTTCAGAGGTGGCACAACTCTGCAGAAGTCACAGGTCTGACGTGTTTCCAGGTCAAAGTCTGGAGGTGTATCTGCTGACCTGTGTATTCAGAGATTGCAATCTTTCCCCTCCCATGTCGAAAGAATTAAAACTCATATCATTCAGTCTGTAGATGGAGGGGGGGGGAAATAAATCAACAAAATATCTATTTCAAAATGGGGAAGGAGACAAAAAGGGAAGAAAGCAGGTCACACATCGACAAACACATGATTTCTTTTTCCATATCTTTAATTTTCTCTGAACCGAGGCGAAGCACATTTCAAAGAGTACGACGTTTCCCTGGACAAAAGTACAACTCAACACAAAGCATTGCACAGTTCAGGAAGAAGAATATACTGAAATCAGAATAAGCACAAAATAAAATGTCCACTAAAGAGGGGCAGCGAGGGGGGAGGGGAGCCTATAATATGTGGGGACAGACGTGTCTCCCATACATTCCTTACAGAGGGACCTGGCTGGGCAGTGTAGTGGCACTGTTTTGATTCAAAATGGCACAGGTGCGTCTCGGCCTCGGCGCGCCGTGAAACCAAAAAAAGACAATCAGGCTTCTTGAAAGTGGTCGATTATCCCTCACGCTTCTCTGTGAGCAGCGCTCACCTTCACAGGTACTGGAATGTATCAAACAGCAGTAACAAAGGGTCAAGCCTTCACGCCCGGTGCAGCTTCAAGCGTTACACGCTCAAACGGCGCCCTCTAGTGGCCGTGCGTAACACCGGGCAGAGAAATGGCAGTACAGAGCTGCAACCTCAGGAGGCTCAAGAAAACACAAGGCCTCGCTTCACCTCTCTGGAAATGTGCGGCCTACTCAGAGGAGAGACAATGCAACACAGTGCTACAAGTGTCTGTGTTGCTTCACCTTGCACTGCGACACAGGTTGACACACACACACACACACACACACACACACAGCTACTGGGGAGGAGCCTAAAAAAACACCCGACAGCACGAAAGTCACAGCGAGAGGTGAAGAAGAGGAAATGCTCCTCTGCTTCCTCCGTACTCTCTTCTATAATATCTTTAAATATTCCTCTAAACAAAAATACTAAAGAACACTCAACATGTCGCTGAACATCTTTTTAAATGTGTCATATAATAACTCTGAAAAGGTTTCCCTTTTCTTACAGTCGGGGGCGTGTCCAGACTTTTGGGACTTGGGGGGGGGGGGGGGGGGGGGGGGGGGGCACGACTTGTGCAGGGGTGGCGTGAAGCTTCTGTGCACACACATGACTGAGGAGCGTTCATTAACCCCTTCAGCCTGCACCAATCCTGCCGACCTTTCAGTAACACAACATCCATTCTTTAAGGACTCAAAACAATATGGACGTCACAATTTAAACTTTGAGCTGCCTGTCCCACGTCTAAAAGTGCAAACAGCCAATCATACTTAAGGGTTTTGGTTTGGCACATGGGGTGGCCAATAACGTTTCAAAGGTGGGCCTATGCCGCCGCAGGTCACCTCTCTGGACACGCCCCTGATTACAGTACATCAAATAAATACTCTAAAACGATATGACTGGGCGGGCTGTCACACGAGTCAAATCAAACACGTGCTCAAAGTGATGGTCATGAAATGTGGACGCAGTGACGGTCACATTATGGAATAAACGTGTTGGATTGAAGAGGAAGGTTTGATTGTAAACACACGAACAATCTGAGGACCGAGTGTGAGCACAGTGTGAGGACGCTTCTCCTCCCTGCTACACTGAACACTGTGGATGTTCATATTGCTCTTCAGTCCCTTTGAACACGCTCGTCAAACTACCAGCTGTACCTTCCTCCACTCGGTTTGGTTTTCACTGACGAGGAGAAGTGAGTTCCTCTCTCTGATTGGACAGAAACAGACATGACGAGCAGCTTGAGGTGATTGGTTGATTTACTGTGAACGACCTCACATGTTCAGTGTCAACGACGTTTGCAGAAAACCTAAAATCGTCTCCGGCAATATCTTTCAAAGCAACCTGAGATCAACGGCTATTAGCATGTTCACTCCCTTAAAGGACCAATCAGAGAGCTGCTCTCTTCCTGTGTGATCATGAAGGAAACCTGCTGTGTTGAAGCTTCTCTGACAACAATGCAGCAGCCAGTATGTCCTCCTTCTAACTTTAGATTCTGCTCCTGAATGCTATGGATTCGATTGGACCACAGAAGGTAGGCGGGGCTTAGAAGGCCCCTGTGAGGTTTTGAATCTGGACTGCAGTACCCGTTTTAAACACTAGGGGTCAGAGTTACGTACTGCTCCTTTAATAGTTCTGAAAAACGTACCTGCAAGTCTAGTTGATTTTACATGAAGAATCTGCCGAAGCATGGGTTTAACGCTTCATCCTACATTTCCCATGATGCAACAAGAACATAGCTTGGACCCCCTAAAGTGAAACATGTTTTTGATTCTACTCCGTCTCTGCACATACGTCACAGAGAAAAACAATCCCGTCCACCTGACTGAGCATGTGTGACTGGTCTCTCACCAGGTGAGGGGAGACATGGAGACTGTATTTTGAAATGGCTGCTCCGTCCCTCCCTTTGACGTCACACGTAGCTCCTCCTCACAACGAACAAAGTGTCTGACTGGGTTCTGCACTAACGAGACTCTGCAGGGTCACGAGGCTGCTCATCGTCGCTGCTCGATAAACAAACGATGTCGTGATGGACACGAAGGAAAAGAAAGACACTGAAATGTGGCTGATGGCAAACGTGAGTTCAGTCTGATAAAACAGACACAGCTTTAAGATATAACATACCAAATATAAAAACCATCTATGTATAAATAGAATCAATCACAACGAAGAAAACTAAAACTTAATTTAAGCGAGGATTCGGGGGGGGATCGGGGGGGCGCAGGGCTGAGAGCAGTGCACTCAAAGTGAACAGAACGAAGGACAGCAAAATATCAACACACAGAGAGAAGTATAGAGAGGTGATGCTGTGTACAAGGTAGCTGCTTGGATATGATGTGTAACAGTAAGAAAACACACTAGTGTCAGAAACAAGGTTCACACACTCTCAGACCCGCACCCAATGGAATGACCCAAGCTGTCGTTTTTTTAAGTGTTTTTTTTTTCCTTTTTTCTCCGATGTGTTGTAGCTCGCTCGAAGAACCACACGCCCCCGCCCCCCCTCCTCCTCCTCCTCCTCTCTGGTCTCCCTTTGTAGCGGTGAGTGAGTCGGTGTGTGGGAGGTTTTAGGCGGCAGCCTCCTCCAGAGCGGGCAGGAGGCCCCTCTCTGTCAGGTGAGTCTTCAGGGAGTTGAAGATGTGGAGCTGCTGATCCACTCGCAGGGCCAGGAGCTGCTGGATCACCTTGCTGGGGTTTGGACCCCTGAGAACGAGAAAACACAAACCTTTAAGTCCAAGGTTGGACATCCAGACGTATTCTCCCCCCTCCTCCCTTATAGAGCTCGTCTGTCGCTGTGAGGTGCATGAGTCAACCCGTCCATCTTACCCCCTCGCCCCACACGCAGCGTGCTCCGTCTAAAACACACGTGCAACCGATTTGAAACGAAGCAGAGCGTGACGGCTCGATCCAGAAAAGGACGGCAGCGTTGCTGTGGAAACACAATGATCAAGGGCTTGTGCGCACAAAGCCGGGTTTTTGTAAAAACGAACATCCTGCCCCCTCCGTCTAGAAAAAAAAACTCACATACACACGACCTCGTTTTTAGAAAAAACTTCATCAACACGTAACAGCAGAAGTGCGTTTTTAAGCACGCCGGTTTCTGAATGTAAACAGGTCGCATATGTGACGTTTAGAAAGGTAAAACCCCGGTTAGTGACGTCCACATGCAAACCCATAAACAGAGAATTCACAAATCTTCACTCTGGTCGGAGGTTTTTAAAAGCTTCGTTGTTGATGCTGTAAATCTGTGTTTTCGTGAGGACGAGAGGCCGAAACGTAGAACGCTGTTTTGTGAGATACCCGGCTGCGTGTGGACGGGGCCTGAGCAGAGTGGCGGCAGACTGCAGCGCAGTGCGTGGCGCTGAACAAACGTGACATCACCGTCTAAAAAGTGTCAGTGAACATGGAGTCGAGGGTCTATGCGGCCTGCACGACACTGAAATCGAAAGCTGTGAATGCGACCCGAGGTTATGAGTTTGGAGCATGTTGCCATGGCGATCGAGTCGGGTTCAAAGAGAGCGTCTGAGTGAAGGCTGACGCTGTCATCAGGCTGCGTGTTCACCTGATGAAGCTGGCGATGTAGACGTTAACAAACGTGGCCATGAGGTACTGGCAGTCGAATCTGTCCATGATGCCACCGTGACCCGGGATCGTGTTGGCGAAATCCTGCAGGGACAAAGAAGAGAGCGTGCTCAGACTTTAAATCACTGCGTCCTCTCGGCAGGGAAGCAGCCGGCCTGGACTCTCCTACCTTGATCTTGAAGGCTCTCTTGAAGCCGCTGGCAAAGAAGCCGCCGAAAGGTCCCACGATGGAGGCGAAGCTGGACAGAGCGATGCTGTGGATCTGGAATGGATAGAGGCGCACCGTGGTCTGAGGAGACAGGAAGGGGAGGGGGTGAGTATTTCAGCGGCAGCAGCCAGCATGTGCAGGAGGAGAGCCGGGGAGTCTCACCCATCCGGTGACGGACTCCAGGACGCTGGGCAGAGCGTAGTCCTGCAGCTGGAAAAGCTCCGACGGCTCGCAGTCCACCTGGAATCTGTTGGAGTCGTTGTTGAATTCCACGGGACACACAAAGTAGCGCCAGCCGGCCATCACGTAGGAGAGCTGTGAGGAGAGATGGCGTCAGTTACTCGTCACAGGCTCGATCGCCGTTCCTGAGATCCTGAAAGAATGTCGTACACGCTTACCATGATGCCGAACACGATGGTGGCGAAGAGCCCGCCGATGAATCCCTCCCACGTCTTCTTGGGCGACAGCTGCAGAGGAGACAGTTCAGGTTAGCACCTGACTAAGAGCCGGTGCTAGGTGTGCTGGCTGCTGAGGTGCATTCTGGGACTTGTAGTATCAGTGTTATGTGCGCTGAAGAGTGTCTCAGTACATTCACACTGTGAAGGGAAGGACCGGGTACGTTCAGACCAACCTTAATCAGAGGGGTGCGGCCGAAGAAGAAGCCGAACATGTAGGCCATGATGTCGTTACAGATGACGCAGGAAATGGGCACGATGAACCTGAGCACAAAGAGGACAGGCGGTTGGTTACAGACGGTCGCTTCACGTGATTTCACTGAATAAAGAAGAAGAAGAAGAAGCCTTTACAAACCAGATCATGCCCTCAAACAGGTTGTGGATGATGAGGTGGGACTGCGTGACCACGATCAGCAGCGTCACGTGGGTCCAACCAAACTGTGGAGACAAAACAACATCCTGAGATCTGGATACACGAGGCACGGGTTCATGAGCCTGTTTTTAAAGGTTTCTCAGAGAGAGATGAGCTGATGATGATCGTGTTCAGCCTCCTACGAGCTGCAGACACGCAGCTTTAACACCGTGTTCTGTGAATGCGTGGTCACGACCTCGCTCTGTGTCGCTGTATCTCCCAGCACAGGGCGCAAACGGCCGTCAGTGCAGAGTTAGCTGGGATGTATTTCTAATCGCTTCAGGTGGCGTGCAGCTTCCTGTCCTGGTTTATCGGTCACACTGGAGTCAGAGACACAGCCGGCGCTAAGAAGGGATAAAGGTCATCAGGATGAATCGATTGAAAGGTGTCGAGGAGAAAAAGAACAAAGTGTGTGCAGATATATGAACGTATCAGTGAAGCAGCCGTCATGCTCTTTGCACGTCCCTCTTTACTCCGCCTGTCTGTGTAAACTGAGCACGGCATGCATGTGTTGGATGTGAATGCTCTGCTCCAGGTGAGTCCAGCTGGGTCCTGGTGAGTCCAGCTGAGTCCTGGTGAGTCCAGCTGAGTCCTGGAGCAGAGGGAACGCGGAGCCGGCGAGGGAGACAGAGGGGACGAGAGTCTTCAGCATGCTGCGGGACAAACTGGGCTGAGTGTGAGAGCCGTCTCTGCTCCACTTCTCCCAACACACTCCCCGAGAGTTCAGCTGGCCTCATCAATAACCCAGCGGCCCTGAGGAGAGGCGGGGGGAGGGGGGGGGAACTTACCATGTAGAACTGGAGACGGTAGTGCTTCTTCACCAAACTCAGCACGAACATGCAGAAGCCTGCAAAGACACGAACAACAAGGTGAGCTTTAACGGGGACAGAGGACGGTAGTTTCACCTATTTCAGACAGCGTGCAGAGTTAACGTGCAGAGAGTGGGCGGGGCCTGCTGGAGACCGCGTCTGAGAAACTGAGGCGAGGGAGAGGAGAGGATGTGTCAGTGCAGGTGACATGGACAGAATCAGGTCTCAGGATCTCAGACTGCTTGAGGTGTGACAGAAAACAGTCAGGGTGCTTCCTTCCTCTGCACATCCTGTTTGTCAGCAGCTGCAGACTGAGAACCTGCAGCACAGGAAGCGGGACTCCCTCCTGTCTAATCTGAGGTTACACACATGAGATCATGAAGTCTGAATGTTGATCACTCTGCATCAGTGGAATAATCCCCTCTCCTCTGCTCAGCCTGATTGTCCTTTTAGAGCAGCTCAAACGCTGGCTGCAGCTGGGTGACAGTTTTGTGGTGTCAAACATCCGACTTCTCGAAGTGCTTCAAAGTGTCGATGCAGCAGAACGAAACTGGCGAGAACAAACGGCGCTAACCCCCCCCGCCCCCAGACGTTTGTGCACACGGAGCTGAGCGCCTGTGACGCCCTTTAAAAACACACAGCAGCTACTTTATTGATTCACTGATTTGTGATTTGTGAAAAAGTCTGCGTCACACCCGTTTCCCACAATGCAAAGCGCCAAGTCCGAGACCAAACTGACGGACAGCGACGTCCATCGTGACAAAAGAAAATATTCCCAATCAGACTGAAGCACGCCTGTGCTGTGAACGCAGCACGGCTGGATGTCGAGGAGAATCAGCACGAGACAACAGGAAGTGCGTGGAATAAAACTCGGTGTCTGACTTCCTGTCCTGCTCGATCTGCTGGGACGCAGCGGAGCCGGAGGAAGCACGCTCACTGAATGAGTTCGGGATGGAGTGTGGTGCAGCGTGTTCGTACCTGTGAGGTAGAGGGCGAAGGAGATGAAGCGATGGTATTTGCTGAGGATGCGCAGCGGCTCCTCTCTCTGCACCAGAGTGAAGAAGTAATCTGTGACCGTCTCGCCATAGAAGAAGTAGTTCACGCACAGCAGGAAGTACCTGGAGGAGAGTTCAAGAGGGTTACATGTACGCACACGTCTACGCCCGGAGATAAACTGGGAGGCGGAGTCCACACGCCGCCGGTTTAACCCCATGAAAACACAAACGACGCACTTTAACGGCTGTCATGAGCACGCCAAGTCAACGACCACATTTCCTCCCCAACGATCAGTTCACTTTCAAAGTCCGACCGGCTCTCCCGTCAGCGTTTGAGGTTTGCGTGGCGTCTCTGCTCGTCCACGTAGTGGGCGTGTCAAAACGTCCAGTTAGCCACGTTAGCACCAGCGCTAGTTTGGTCACGTCTTTCATCGCTCTAATCTCACGAGACCCAAAAGTGACAGCGTCACACGGCGTGACGTCACACGGAGGACAAACCGGCGCACGGCGTGATGTCACACGGAGGACAAACCGGCGCACGGCGTGATGTCACACGGAGGACAAACCGGCGCACGGCGTGATGTCACACGGAGGACAAACCGGCGCACGGCGTGATGTCACACGAAGTACAAACCGGCGCACGGCATGACGTCACACGAAGTACAAACCGGCGCACGGCATGACGTCACACGGAGGACAAACCGGCGCACGGCGTGACGTCACACGGAGGACAAACCGGCGCACGGCGTGACGTCACACGGAGGAGGAGAAAGCGGCGCACGGCGTGACTTCAAACGGAGGAGGAGACACCGGCGCACGGCGTGATGTCACACGGAGGACAAACCGGTGCACGGCGTGATGTCACACGGAGGAGAAACCGTCGCACGGCGTGACGTCACACGGAGGAGGAGAAACCGTCGCACGGCGTGACGTCACACGGAGGAGGAGAAACCGTCGCACGGCGTGACGTCACACGGAGGAGGAGACACCGGCGCACGGCGTGATGTCACACGGAGGACAAACCGGTGCACGGCGTGATGTCACACGGAGGAGAAACCGTCGCACGGCGTGACGTCACATGGAGGAGGAGAAACCGTCGCACGGCGTGACGTCACACGGAGGAGGAGAAACCGTCGCACGGCGTGACGTCACACGGAGGAGGAGAAACCGGCGCACAGCGTGACGTCACATGGAGGAGGAGAAACCGGCGCACGGCGTGACGTCACACGGAGGAGGAGAAACCGGCGCACGGCGTGACGTCACACGGAACACCTTTAACAGAGTTTACATGCAGCGGCCTGCGTGTGGACGACGGCTGACATGAATCTGTGTCTGCAGGGCGACTGAGAGGACTCATCTATCTGTCACACTAAACTGAACACTAAGGTCACTAAGGTCACTAAGGTCAAACAGAACGGACCAATCACAGGACGTTTGCTAATCAAGCTGATCGTCTACAGGAGACTCAAACATGTCGCAGAACAAACCTCAGGAAGTCTGAAAACAAAAAGACACGGTTCATTACACCAGGACACAACATGGAACAGTGTGTGTGTGTGTGTGTGTGTGTGTGTGTGTGTGTGTGTGTGTGTGTGTGTGTGTGTGTGTGTGTGTGTGTGTGTGTGTGTGTGTGCGCAGCCTCACCAGCTCAGCGTCCTGAACCAGGGCAGGTGGTACGAGTGGTACACGCTGTAACCGATGGTGATGATTTCTTGGAAGCACTTGATCTGAACACAGAGAACCTGCACAGAGAAACAGCACGTCAGAGAGTGTGTGTGTGTGTGTGTGTGTGTGTGTGTGTGTGTGTGTGTGTGTGTGTGTGTGTGTGTGTGTGTGTGTGTGTGTGTGTGTGTGTGTGTGTGTGTGTGTCCTACATCCCGCTGACTCAAAATGGCTGACAGACCTATTTTTAAAAGGGATTCCCAACTGACAGGAGCAGAAATCCTGCGTGTTCTTAGAGAGCCTGTGAATCCTGCAGTTTGTCCTCCAGCCTGCTCGCTGATGTGACGACGCCGCAGGATGTAAATTCACCTGGAGCGACGTTTATGTGACGGAGGCACGACCACGAAGTGTCTGCGCTCTGATGGAGCTGCTGCTCGCTTTGAGTTCAGATGAGACTCTGTTGGATACTTTCAGGAAGTGATCGAAAACAACCAGCGTGTGTAAAATGTTTTGATACTGAAATGTCAGGAGTGAAACGGCTCGTCATTGTGTGTGTGTGTGTGTGTGTGTGTGTGTGTGTGTGTGTGTGTGTGTGTGTGTGTGTGTGTGGTTTGAACTCACAATCATCATGAGCACGATGGGGCCCAGGTAGATGATGAGGAAGAAGAAGGAGATCATGGCGAGGGTCAGGATGCCTCGGACCCACCAGTTCTTCCATCTGAGGAAAAAAAACAGAACGACACGTTAAAGAAAGCTCCAATCAGAAGCCGGGATCTGGGGCAGGAAGGGGCAAGGCAGCTTTTCAGCACAAGCAGCTGCAAGGGGTCAGGGGGTTTTAAACAGTTTAAGGTTTTTAAACAGTTTTTGAGTTTTTTAACATTTTTAAACCGTTTTTAAACCATTTTAAAGTTTTTAAGGTTTTTAAACAGTTTTTAAACCATTTTAAGGTTTTTAAACCATTTTTGAGTTTTTTAACATTTTTAAAACAGTTTTTAAACCATTTTAAAGTTTTAAACAGTTTTTAAGGTTTTCAAAACGTTTTTTGAGGTTTTGAAAGTTTTTAAGGTTTTTAAAACGTTTTTTAAGGTTTTTAAACAGTTTTTGAGTTTTTTAACATTTTTAAACAGTTTTTAAACTATTTTTAAGGTTTTTAAAGTTTTTAAACTTGTTATAAACAGTTGACTGGTTTTAAAATGATCATAAAATAATTTTCCATCAAAGAAATGTTCCAGCAGTTTTTTTGTTTTTGCTTTTTAGATTAAAGGTGCTTAAAGACAGTAAAGCCATATGGGCAGGTCAGAGCAGGCGGCCAATCAGAAGCTGTTGTCATCAGTGCTGGTACCTTGAGGAGAGTCCAGACAGGGCCTTGTTGAGAACCTCTGGGGTGTCATCAGCAGGGACCGGGACGTCTGGGACCCCTGAGTCCACTTTGGTTTCACTGTCGGACACGCCGTCTTTCTCCGCCTTCAGCTCGCTGTCAGAGCCCTAAAACAAACAAACAAACAAACAAACAAACAAACAGAGAGGAAGCTCTTCATCAACATCGTCAGCACTGACAGAAGTAAACAAACTCTTTATGTACACGACGCCCGCCGGAGGGACGGCCTCAAACCACACCACATGACCCTGTATCTCTGTACACAGGACCCCCCTCCCACACACACACACACACACACACACACACACACACACACACACACAGATGTGTTTGATGAGCGGTCGATGACATCACGGTGAACATAAAGCCGGCCTGCGAGCGTGGGCTGCTAAACACAGTCGATCTCAGAGCCTTTAATAAGCCTGATGTAAACACACTGATCTCTGCGTCTCCATGGCAACGGCAGTCAGACAGTTACGATCTGTTGATGACAGACACCGCCTGCTGACCTCGCCGCTGCTGCCGACTAAAAGAGGCTCCACGAAGCAGATGGTCCGCCTCACGCTGGGCTTTTCACAGTCAGACAATTCAGCATCATCACAGCGGGACGTTTTCCTTCCCGCCTCTGAAGCAAGACGGCGGCGTTCATGTTCGCCGTCTCACGATGGTTTGTTCCACGTGTTGGTCAAAGCAAAGTGACGTCAGGAAAATGAAGAGAGGAGGTTAGGGGGAAGGATTCGAACCCGTGCTGCCTGCGTACGGTGGGGGGAACTGTAAATCTTTAAACGGACAGAGGGAGATTCCCGTCGAGCAGCAACACGGACGCAAGACGAGAAACTCTGCAGGATTTCTATTTCAGATACCGTCTGACACGCTAAACAAATTACATGTCAGGAGTGGCAGAAACTGGAAACACATGCAGGAGCATGCACTACACACACACACACACACACACACACACACACACACACACACAGGCCAACTCTCCGCCTACTGGTTTCCATGGAGACGACATCCGTCATTCAGGATGCTCGAGTTAAAAATAGAGCGCTCCTTTCTCTCCCCCCCTCCCTTCTCCTGCTCTCAGCGGAAACCCCGAGTGTCTTTGTTGTGTTTATCTGCTATCAGCACGAGGAGGCGATCGGCCAGCGAGGAGACAAGGAGATGTCTACAGAGGGGACGAGGACGCAGGAGAAGAGCTGCTAAAGACCACGACGTGTTAAAACTGAGATGACCCTGAACAGGGGACTTTTACATGTGGTGGTCAGGGGGAATGAATTTAACATAATGTTGACTAAAAGAACCAGATTTCATTAAGTTCACAGGAGTAGCCTTCCTCACAGCGTCTGGTGCTACAAACGCAAGACTAAATGGCATGCTGGGAGTTTTTTGGGTGTTTAATTTGCGAAGATAAATCTGGCTGAACACGTCTCATATCTCACCTTCAGCACACAGAGAGCGTGCGGCGTGAAGCAGGCGCGTGAACACCGTGTTCCGTCTTGTGCATGTGCACATAACCCAGCTAGAACCCAGCTAGAACCCAGCTAACCGCTAACAGCTAACCGCTAACTAATAAATTCAACAAAGGAGAAAAACGCTACACAAACAAAACCAACGAAGAAGACATCCAGCAGTTCATCTCCTCTGTCCTCTGTTCGTCTCCTTCCTGACACAGGAAGTGAGGATTCTTTGAACCAATCAGCGGACTGCAGTTTTTAGCTCCACCTTTTCGGGTCGGCTCCCCAACGGAAGGGTCCCAAAAAGTGGGACGGTACGAATCGGTTATTTGGGAATCTTTCCCGGGATTAGTCTATGGAAACACGCGTCGTGCCAAACCGAGCCGAGCCGAGCCGAGCCGGACCGCTCGGTGGAAACGGGGTTTTGGAGCTGCTGTCCCGTGTCTCTAATCTGCGATCATGATGTCAACAACAGATCTGACATTCAGACTGGACGCCTCCTGGTGGGCTCATCGCCTCCAGAAGCTCGCCGACTCAGCGTGCAACACCAGGTTCACCCCCGTTTGAGAACGATCGCTCTGTGATTTGACTGACTTCACCGGATTGAATCACAAGCACAACGCAGTTCAATCGAGTCAGGGGACACGGTCTCACAGTCACCACTCATGTACGGAGGCCCAGAAGTCCAGACAAGCAGATTTGATTTTGCCTATAAAGAAGAAGCTACAGATTTCATCTCAACATGTTTGTAACATGAAGGAGATGAATTAACAGACATCTCTTTCATACTAAAAGCTTCAGCTACTATGTGAGATTGGCTTCACCAGGTCGATAAGCGCACTTCCGGGAGGCGTGGTCACCACTTAGTCGTCCATATTGACATAACGGACGATGATTATTTCCGGTCACTTTGAACCTAAACAGGACAGTTTAACATGTTTTCAGAGAGACGTCTCCCTGTTACAGCAGCTAACACAGGTGATGTGACACGAGCTACGCTAACGTTACACAGACAGAGATAAGAGTGTTTATGTAAACAAGGAAAAGTAAACACTTCCGTTCAAGCTCACATTGTCTCCATCGCACAAAAACACGTCACAATAAGAGTCCGACGGTTTATATGTAAATAAGGAAGAGAAGCAGACTGTGCTAGCAGGCGTTAAGTCCACGTCCTGCAGCCTGTTGGTACCTTGTCCTCGGATGTCGGCTCGCTGTCGCGGGCTCCGCGGTGCCTCAGCTCGGCCATGTTTGCTGCTCGTGTCCGAGAAGAAGACGCTGCTGCGGTTCCGACACTCTCAATTGGGCTGTTTTTTTTCTTTTTTCTTGTGGGACTGACAGAGATCCAGCTGAGCTTCCAGTCGTGTTTTTTTTAACAGCAACACTTTTCCCTCGAAGACCTCTTGTTTGTGTCAAGTCAGCCGGAGTTAGATATCTCTTCCGGTTTTCAAAATAAAATCCCCGGGGTTTACATTTTTAAAAGCCTCCGATTTCACTAAGTTGATATAAAGGGGTGGGACACATCACAATGCTTTATATTTAGTGGGTGAGTCCAGTGGTGTCTGAAGAAGTGGGTATACTAAGCACCGTTTCCACCAAGCGGTCCGGTTCAGTTCTGTGCAGTAGAGTAGGCGTATCTATTTATCTGCATTTCCACCGCCAACAGTTGGAAATGGTACAAACCTACTTTTTGGTTTCATTCTGTTGGAGTGCTAAGGGCACAGATCTGGCCCTCAAGGGTCTCTTGTTCACTTTTTCCTTGTTCTCCTTGAATGTTTTACTGAATTAATTATTAGCGGGCTACATTGGGTTGGACTGCTTGATGTCACAATAAGTAGGCTATGTTAGCTGATGTGCATCTGGCTTACACTCCACTTACCAAATAATGGTACAGTTGGTTGTGGAAACTTATGCAAGTTCAGGGTTTACCAAACTGGACTGAACCAAACTTGGTTTAGTTTAGGGAGCTGGTCCAGCAGAGGATAAACGGACTCTTATATCGGTGACACTGTACGCTTGTCAATGAAGATAATAATTTATCAGACCAAAATCTTTTTTTAGCACCAGGCCTTAAACATGTTTATTTCTGCTGTAAAAATAGACATTTTGATACAGGGTGTGGAAGTGACTCTCAGGTCTTCTGCAAGCAGCCTCAAGTGGACACTCGAGGAACTGCAGGATTTTCCACTCCTCATCGACTTCATTTTCAACACCTGAGGTTGCCGCTTGGTCACATCTTGGTCACGCCTAGGTCACGTCTTGCCTTTGGATTGGAGAAGAAGTAAGGAGAGAAGGAGTATATTTCTGGAAAAATGCTCAATAATGTACTTAAAATAGAAACCTTTAATTTGTACCATTTCTTGCCTCTTGCAGATAGACCATGTACGAAGAAAACCTTTACATGAGCAGCAGAAACAAAGCTTTAATCAACCTGCAGCTTCTTCATTCAGATGATGACAGCTATCGTTACAGACTGTTAGACTACGTGAAATATTGTGTTTTACAGGATGCAAAGTCGTAAGAGCCTCCTGGGTTTCCCACATCAGACTAATGCAGCTGCTCCTTGAACACAAACAGCAACTCAGGAAAATTTCAAGGGCTCTCTGTCCTGAATGCACGTGTGGAAAATAATTAAGCAAACTGATGACATTAGCTTCTAAAATAGTTTTTTTTAAGATGTCTTGAATACAGGCGTAACTCACGTTTGTTTGCCTAAATGAAAATGTAAGCTCTTATTTTGAAAGTCTAGTGTCCGTGAATATTAGTGTATTTTAGCTAACCTGACCCCGTAACCACAAGTCCTCTGACGTCATGGGAGGTGTGGACTATACTGTGTAAACGCTGTATGACGCTGCCCTTAGTCAAATCTATTCATTTAAATCATTATTCCAGTACTTAATCGACCTTAAAGTCACATGCGACTTTAGTGTTCACTACTTTTTGATCCTGAGTCTTTATTTGACACTAAATACACAACAGAAGGTTTCAAAATATATGATGACCTTGCTCATCTTTAAGATGAGATAACTTTATTTGTACCTGTAGGTAGATGTGGTTCACAGTGAGTGAGTCAGCCTGCTTATGCACCAGGTCTGGTTCTACGTTTCCCACATCCATTATCTGATGACTGGTGCACGTGACTTGACTGTTCAATGAAGACCCCAAGATGACCCATATACACCAATGCTATTTTTCATTGCAGTTGCCGGTCACTGTGGCATTAATCTCAGATGCACCCTGGTCACTTTGTTCTCAACCCATGCCGAAGTGACAACTCAATACTAAATTGTAGAGCCTGTCAATAAACAAAATGATTCAGTAACCCATCAGTAAGAATAAGACAAATATAAATAACAATATGGCACCAATCAGTAAAACACGGTGAGAAATGGGCCATCAGTGAAAACAAGGTAAAGGTGGCCGCTGGGACAAAGGCAAAGGTTTTCTTGTATCTCGTTGTTTCACATGATGTTACTTTTTCTTTTAAAGGTCACATCTTCTCTCTCCTCTAAATAAGTCACAGAGCTCCTCTTCATCATGTGTGTGAAGTGTGTTGTTGTAAATCCACTCTGATCCTGTATTTGATCATGTCTATAAACCCCTCTATTTCAGCCCTGCTCAGAACAGGCTGTTTCTGTGTCTGTAGCTTTAAATATGTAAATGAGCTGTGTCTGACCACGCCCCCTCTCTGGAAGGGCTCGGCTGTACTCGCTGCTTTCTGGCTCCATGTCCTATTGTTTACGGTGAGAAGGCAGACTCAGAGGGCAGAACAAACACCTAGCTGTGGGAGTGTCACCCACCTGGGGGAGGGGCTACTGCCCTTTGTGATGTCATGAAGGGAACATCTCCAAACGGCCTGTTTGAGCACAGATTTTCTGAAAAGTGGAGCAGGCTAAAGATGGAGAGGATGGACTTTTCTCATCGTCGGGGGTTTGTAGACAGACTAGAGACACGTTAGAGTTAGAGAGACATGGTGAAGGGAATTGTGAACTGTGAAGGGTAAGAGAACATAAATTAAAATAAGATAGATAGATAGATAGATACTTTATTGATCCCGAGGGAAATTCAAGGCATCCAGTAGCAGTATACAGACAGGCAGGACACAAGACATTAGTTACAATACACACCTGGTGTCCCCCCTCCCCTCTGTATACAAAATCCCCCAAACAAGATATAGCAGCCCCTATGTGACTAAGAATAAACATAATTATATGTTAAACCTGTGCAGTTAGCATTAGCAATTAGACTTAAAACTTATATAGCATAATGTATAACCTGTGAGGAGAGAAAAACATGTGTTGGTTAAAAGAGACCTGTAAACAGTTAAAGAACCTTAGAAACAAAGTGCTGACCTTTAGAAACTAGTTACATGTGCATGTACAGAGGTGTTTGAGCTTATGCCAGAGGTGTGAGTACAGTCGTTAAACAGTCAATGCAGGAATGTAAATTGGCTCAGCAACATAAAGGAGCAGTGATTAGCATTAAGTGTCCAAGACAATAAGCTGAAACCAGGAGTGATTTGGGTGATTATCGTTAAGTACCCAACTATTGAGGAGCAGATTAGCATTAAGTGTTGAAGACAATAGAGTGAAACTTTACCTAGTTAAGGTGATCATGTCAACCATTACAGATGTAGCATAACACAACAGTAGGATGAAACCAGACATGATTAGGGTGATTATCTTTAAAGTGACCAGTGCTCAGTAAAGTGACAATATATAGGCATATAGGCATAATATCAATATGCATTACAGTGTCCAACTGGGGGCTGACTCTGAGGTCAGCAGTGCAGATGAGGAATGAGAAAAAAGTGAAAAATAAGTCCAGGGTTCACCGTGTGCTTCTTCCCTGCCGTGACAGTGAAGTGTTGTACAGTCTGATGGCCATGGGGACAAAAGAGTTCTTGAGTCTGTCCGTGGAGCACGACTGTGAGAGCAGTCTGTCGCTGAACATGCTCCTCTGCCCGGTGAAGGTGCTGTGCAGAGGGTGGTGTGTGTTGTCCATGATGGAGAGCATTTTGTCCAGAGACCTCCTCTCTACCACTGTCACCAGTGAGTCCAGCTCTGTACCCACCACAGAGCCGGCCCTCCTCACCAGTCTGTCCAGGCGTGCTGCGTCCCTCTTCTTGCAGCTTCCTCCCCAGCACACCACGGCGTAGAAGAGGACGCTGGACACCACAGACTGGTAGAACATCTGCAGCAGCTTTTTGCAGATGTTGAAGGACCCCAGCCTTCTCAGGAAGTACAGACGGCTCTGTCCCTTCCTGCAGGTAGTGTCCATGTTAGGCGACCAGTCCAGCTTGTCATCCAGCTGCAGCCCCAGGTACCCGTAGGTCCTGACCACCTCCACGTCGACCCCGCCGATGGAAACAGGTTCAAGATGTGGTTTCTTCCTTCGGAAGTCCACCACCATCTCCTTGGTCTTGGAGGTGTTTAGCTGCAGATGGTTGGCACTGCACCACGTCACAAAGTCCTCGATCAGGCTCCTGTACTCCTCCTCCTGTCCATCCCTGACACAAGCAACTATCGCAGTGTCGTCCGAGTATTTCTGCATGTGGCAGAGCTCAGAGTTATACTGGAAGTCAGAGGTGTACAGGGTGAACAGGACAGGGGAGAGCACGGTCCCCTGTGGTGCTCCGGTGCTGCTGACCACAGTGTCAGATGTGCAGTCCTTCAGTCTGACGTACTGTGGTCTCTCTGTGAGGTAGTCCGTGATCCACCTCACCAGGTGCGAGTCCACCCTCATCTCGGTCAGCTTGTCTCTCAGTAGGAGGGGATGGATGGTGTCGAAAGCGCTTGAGAAATCAAAGAACAGGATTCTCATCACGCTGCTCCCTTTGTCCAGATGAGAGTAAGCCCTGTGTAGAAGATAGAGGATGGCATCGTCCACGCCCACCTTTGCCTGGTATGCAAACTGCAGGGGATCCTGTGCGTGTTGGACCTGGTAAATAAAAACTCTAAACAAAAATTATTATCTCCCCAGTGTCTGACTCTGTCCGCTGTCCTGCCTCTAAAATAAAGGAACATAAAAACGGAAAATAAATCTTTTATCAGAGCTGCTGTTGACTGTGTTGCTCGTCTTGCAACACAACCTGTAATTTGCCCCTTTAACACTGAGTGGCAGTAAAGGCTCACTGTAATTGTGTGTGTGTGGGTGTGTGTGTCAGCTCTGTGGCCTGACATTAACCAGCGGTTATAAATACTTAATGGCCTACCACTGTTACAGCAGAAGGGAAAGGTGTGCGAGCATTGCAGCCTGAATACAACAGCTCAATAAGATCCGACGATGTCGTGTTCACTTCCTCCACAGCCAGAGGCGAGCGCTCCAACCTGAGCAGTAAATAAAAGAGAGTGTGTGTAAGTGGTTGTGTCTATCTCCTGGAGCTCGGGGGTGTCTGACTCAGCAGCACAGGAGCTGCTCCTACTGCGGTGCTCTTTTTTATTCTGGAGCTACTTTTTAAAAATCATCAGCACACACTTATCAGTACTGCAATGACACTGCAAAGGACTCACGTCCTCAGCTCTGGAGAGGTTTCCTTTGCAGAGTTACCTCCCGTACGGAGGCCAGCTGGGACAGAAGAGCCCGTCCATACAGATGCACTATCAAACCAAACCACCAGGCGGCGACAGAGTAACATGAACGACAGCTTTATCAACAGTGCAGAAATTCAATATCGAAGTTAATTCCACCTCTGATACATCTGCAACACCTGAGGCTTGTTAAAGGATAACATTTAGTAATAACATATAGAGCCCCCCTAACCCCCCCCCCCCCCCCCCCCCCGATTGCTCACATCATACACACACACACACACACACACAGAGAAAGAGGACACGGTTGGTGCACACAGATTCATGACTCATCAGGTCATTGCAGCATCAGTGAGAAGAGATGAAGTGACCTTGTGCAGGTGATGTTTGGTACGTTTAAATAAAGACGTTGCAGACTAATTATTAGACAGTTAAACATCTGACCTCTTCACTTACTTCACCTATCAATAGAAATAATGTTTCTGTCAATGTAAGTGTCTTTGAAGTGCAGCATGTGTGACATCATTAAAAATGAATGCTCTGTGCCGATTATGTCTCAGTTAAATGGCTTTAACTTTTCTCTTTTTGTGTGTGTGTGTGTGTTTTTAAATCATTGTTATTTTCAACCTTGGTGTTGATGTGTCGTTTGTTCTGTTTCCAATCCTGACTGACGCCCTTTCTCTTTGACTTCTGGATGATCATGAAGGCTGTTGTTCTTCTTCAGGTGCCTTTTGTCCAGTGTCCTTCAAGTTATGAAACATGCAATGCTCCTTGAAAAAAAAAAAACCCAGCCATGACTCAGCAGCTCCTTTAAAAGCAGAATGTGAAACAAGAATTTAGAAAAATCCACACTGGTTCAGAAATATCAGCGTGACAGGAAGAAAACCTTCACACCCACCCACCCACCCACAGACTGCAGTGTTTTGACTCTCTCTGTGGGGGGCACTTCATCCTTGCTGCAGTGTGATGCTCGGACGTCTCTGAGCCACGCTGCGCACCCTGCTGCACATTGTACACTCACTGACACAGGGTGGAGGTGCTGGAAGTGTCCCATCCTGAGCTGCACAGTCTGTGTCCCACAGATCTGTGTGGGTGTGTGTGTGTATGTGTGTGTGTGTGTGGAGGAGACTAATATTTTGGCTGGGACTTCTTAGCTGCTCCTCCAGAACTGCAGGACTCTGGGACATCTGCAATGCAGAAGTCTATATATAGACATGGAGTAACAGAGAAGGAGAGGGAGGGAGACAGAGAGACACAGACAGACAGAGACAGGAGGAGGAAGAGAGACAGAGAGCGGGGGAAGTCATGACCGAGAGGCACAATGAATGAAAAGCGATTTTCTTGAACTGAAGATGAGCTGGAGACTAACACGAGTCTTTAATAAAGGCAGCTTTGTCTGTGAAGACAGATCCTAACTTCAGTTACTAATCCTCATCTTAAACTTCAAAGTTTCTGAAAACTAAACTCAAGGACACGTCTGAGGTCGTTTGCCACAGTGTCCGTGTTTTACTCACTTAGGAGAGGAAACAGAATAACGTGCCAGTGGACTCCCAGTAACAGCAACAGAGGTTGTTAAATGCTGAGGTGGAGAATTTATTGCTTCTGTCTTAAAGGGTCTCAGGAGGGCCCAGGAGGAGGAGGAGGCGAGCGGCTCAATTATGTATGCACCTCCACAACAACAGAATGTGCTGACAGCAGAGCTCAGCACGAGCACGCACACACACACACACACATGAGCATGCACGGACACGAGCACACACGCACATGAGCATGCACGGACATGAGCACACAGTAGCAGCAGCACGACCAAGGACGACCCGGCTGTCCGGCCAGCAGCGGGCCGCGGGCCTGCGGAGCTGTGGGATTGATCGAACTCTTGAATTTTCAATAAATCTGCCCTCTGACACGCTCCCCACCTGAATCTCTATCACAGGGGTCCAATGCCGAGTCATAACTCTGGAGGTGTCACGGCTGAAGGAGAGAGCATCAATCACAGCGAGCGAGGAAGACTCACACTGTATACTCCAAGAAACATTAACTGCATTGATTTACAATCAAGCAATCAGATTTTAGCATTAGTGAGTAACTCAGCATCAGAATAAGACGGGAGCTGAATCCTGCAGGTGAGGCAAAGTAACACAACACTTTCTGCAGACTCAGAGGGATTGGTGGATCAGACATCTTATTGACTGTTCTAAGCATGTTCAGAGAAGCTTTTGCAGACCTTTAACTTTGTTGTATCAGGTTTGTTTTTTCACTTCCTGAAACTCACCTCTGCCCCCTTTCACCTGATACTCCACTCGAAAAACATTTGTCTCATTGCCATCCTCCTCCTGCTTTTCTAGCCGTATTATTGATTGTCTTTTAGTGCTGATTATGTTTAGCCACTGTGCTCATTACCCAGCCAACACACACACACACACACACACACACACACACACACACACACACACACACACACACACACACACACACACACACACATATACAGGTGCAGATCGTGAGCAGGGAAGCAAACAGTCTGAGCTGTGATGAAGTTCTTGCTGGTGACAGCTGTGCTGGCGGGCGAGCGTTGGCAGCCACCATCCATCTTGGCCGGCCCCATCCTTCACCTCTGGGTGCAGGCGGGCCGATCACAGCAGAGGCTGAGATGAGGCTCACACCCAGAAGACATTATTCAGCCCCTCCCAGTAACGATGAGCTATCGACTGCAGCCTGAAGGGAGAGAGACGGCCGTGCATGTGGCTGCAGCCAACAGTATCTATTACTCTGGGTTAAAGTGAATAAATGAACACCTCTTGCTATGACGAATGTTGACAAAGAGCCTTCGAGCAAGACATTAACCCTTTAACCCCTGTGTTGACTTACAGGGTGAAAAATGACCCTTCGCCATCTTGAACAGCAGCAGATTAAAAACGTCGTGTTTATTAAACTTGAAATGTGATTACTTACTTCTGCAGGTCTCCAGATCACTTTTTGAAGGTCTCTGACTCGGTCTTGGCTCCATGTCAGACTGGCAGGACTCTGGATTTTAAATCAAGACCACCACTCATCCTTCCACGTCAGTCCTGTGATTAGTAAGAACACGCCGCCGCTCTCTGAAAAAACAAACAACTATCATTCCCCAGTTACGGCTTCAACCTTCCCAGTGTCACAGTCTAAGAGAGTGACACGCCCGCTGCACACAGGATCACATATTTATGGTAGATGGACTTGAGCTTGTATATTTCTTTTCTCGTCTTCTGACTACTCAAAGCTCTTTTACACTGCAGGTCACACCTACACACTCACACACTGATGGTAGAGGCTGCTGCTGTGTAGCTGTGTAACTCATCCCATTCACACACCTTCCAACACTGACAAAGCAGTGTGTTCCTCTCGTCTCCACTTCCTCGCCGTTGAGGTCGGAGCAGGCCGTGTATGGATGAGGACGGCGCTGGTTGTGTGGACGATACAGTCACATTCCTACACATTCATGCCTCAACAACAAAGCAGTGGGAGCGACTCGGTGGATGCAGGAGTTGGGGATCGAACCCCCGACCTTGGGTGGAGAAAAAGTTTGACTTTCCACATCCCCACTACTTTGTCGGGCTACACAAGTATCTGTTGCAGTAGGTTAGCGAGACGTGTGTGACTGAGACCGGACCCCTGACTTCTGCAGGTGCACTTTCACAGGAATGAACATCATCGATTTACACTTTTCTAGACTTCTCGATCAGGGATTCTCTGCCAGTCGAGCCTCAGTAATCAGATGAAGAGTTGTGCAGCTCGGACCTCAGACAGATGATTAGTCATGCACAGGTATTAATGTTCTGTTCAAATTCACTTATTGATCACTTCCTGCAGTTCAACTTCGCCTGATTTACTTTAAACTGGCCAGCGCTGCTTTTTTTTTTTTTTTCCAGCTCAGACATTGATGGATTCTGATCCTTTCAAACACCGGTTCTATCTCCCACAGCAGGCTTCCTCCCCAGTGATGATTTGGCCATCACCTCTATAATCCTTTTATGTCCCTCAGCCCTGACCTCTGCAGTCTTCATAACTCCTCCCACTGGACTTCGGCTTTAGCAGTTTAGTGGTTTTACTGATTGTTCTTGTTGAGTTAGTGAACAAAGTTGTAAGCCTTCTTCCTCATGCATGCTTTAACACCTCCCATTGTGGTTCAGGATAGCCATCTCTGGAGGTTAGCGGTTAGAATCCAGCTCCTGCTGTCCACATGCGGACGGGCACTTTAACATAGCAGCCTCTCAAGTGTGGGAGAATAGGACATGATGTTTAAAGGAGCTTTGAGAGGTTAAGTACTACAGAACTGTTCTCTAAGTAATAACTGTTGAAAACATCTCAGGAGAGATTAAGACATTTTATGTTAAAGGAAAAAGGACAAAGTACATTCTGATAAAATCAAAATTAAAAGCGACTCAAACCCTTTAAAGGTCACGTATTATAAAAATCCTCTTCTCCATATTCCTCTAACATGAGTCTCTAGTCTGTCTACAAACCCCCCACGATGAGAAAAGTCCATCCTCTCCGTCTTCTGCCTGCTCCACTTTTCAGAAAATGTGTGCTCAAACAGGCCGTTTGGAGATGTTCCCTTCATGACATCACAAAGGGCAGTAGCCCCTCCCCCAGGTGGGTGACACTCCCACAGCTAGGTGTTTGTTCTGCCCTCTGAGTCTGCCTTCTCACCGTAAACAATAGGACATGGAGCCAGAAAGCAGCGAGTACAGCCGAGCCCTTCCAGAGAGGGGGCGTGGTCAGACACAGCTCATTTACATATTTAAAGCTACAGACACAGAAACAGCCTGTTCTGAGCAGGGCTGAAATAGAGGGGTTTATAGACATGATCAAATACAGGATCAGAGTGGATTTACAACAACACACTTCACACACATGTTGACCTTAAACCCATCCCAGACCCCTGACAACTTAACCACAGAGCCCTGACTCACAGGAGCACTTTTTCTTTTCTTTTCTGCCGTCGGGTTGGAGATCCAGAACCCTGACCTGGAAGAGGCACGCTTTCTCCCCTCAGCGATCGAAAATGGTTCCACGCTGACTGGCCCCTTCTTTGTTATGAGTGTCTCCCTGCTGTTATATGTTTTCTTCATGTTTACCGACTTTGCTAAACTGTGAGTGCAAATTCCCCAGAGGTATTTTGTCATTATGTTTTATAAATTGTAAAAAAAATGTACCAAACTGTAAATTTGTCTCAAGCTTTGCAAAAGAGTTTCACACTGATTGGTCATATTGGTTTGCACTCCCCGTCTCCTGATATGAATGACCCAGACATGGCGTGGACGTTTGGTTAATAAATGTCTTTATTTGGCTTTGAGAGGAAATATCACTACATTCAGTCACAGTTGTACAGAAGAGGTCTGAAAAGTGTCAGCGCTCCTCAGACTCCCCAGGAACAAGTGAGATGCAGGTGAAAACATGTTTTATTTGAACTTTCATGGTCATGATTAAGGCAAGTTTTTTCTTTTTCTTTTTCTTTGTTTTAATTGAACACACAACAAGCAAAACATCGATCCCATCCAGCAGAGATTCAAGCTCCGAGAGTCAGGCCATGCATTCACGCCCGTTGGTTGATTCATTCGTATCGAGAGGAAAAGCTCAGGGGCGAGCGAGAAAATGAAACACAGCAGTGACATGATGCCAATCAAGGCGAAGCGAGGGGGGGGGGGGGGGGGGGGGGGGTAAAAATAGCCCTTATGTGCGACTCTGTACACTACAGCCATGACCCCTGATGGCCCCACCTGCCACTTACAGTTTGAGCTGAGAGCCGTCAGTGTCACCGTCAGCTGCCTGACACCGACAGCCTCGCTCGCCTTCATCTCGCCTCCTTTATTCAGCTAAATTAAAGAAAAACGAGGAGGAAGCAGGAGGAAGCAGATTGCGAGATGGCGGAAATTTCCTCGACAAATGAATCAATCAAAGGGGGGGAAAATTCATATTCCCAAGAACAAATAAAAGGATATATAGCTGCAATTTAAACTCTATATGTTTCATTCACTTAGATGCACTTCCTCTGTGCACGTTTCTATACACAGTGTTTCAGAGCTCCAAGTAGCCATTATTGCCGTGCTGTGACAGTGCAGTGACTTAAAGAGGGTAACGGGGGGGGGGGGTACATATCGTTTTGTCGTGGCGGAGATGAGATGAGCGGGACAGTAAGAGAGAGGAGGAGTCAGAGATTGGAGCTGTGTGGAAAGCGTTCACCTTACAGCTCACAAAGAAGCAGAAGTGTTTTTAAATGAGCTGGTGGAGGTTCAGTCTACGATGTGACCTTTGACCTGCGATGCTCCCCAACTTTTATATGTAAAAATCAAATAGCACCGTAAAAGTTGGACTGGCTGTTACTCATGCTCTGAGATCTGTGCGTTTCTCTTTGAGTTTGTGTGCTGATAATATTGTTACCTTCAACATGTTGATTGCTCTGAATGATATCATCGTCATCATTAATGGCACGTTTACTGGATATCAGATGAAGGAGAAAAAAAACAACGTTGTGACATGATGCGAACTTTCAACGACCTCTGCAGAGGAAGAAGAGGATTTAGATTCTTCCTTCTTCCCCGTCCTTTGTTTTACTAATCATGACTGAGTAACAGAGCCAACAGAGACAGAAAAACACAGACGATGTGAGGCATCCGGAGTGTGTGTGTGTGTGTGTGTGTGTGTGTGTGTGTGTGACAGAGAGCGTGTGATCAGATTCACAGAGGTGATTGATGGGATGAGGGATGTGTTACTGATAATGATGATGACGTTGACACAAGCTGTTTAGCTCTTGCTGGTCTTGACGGCGGGGGCGTCCTTCTCCTTCTTCTTCTCGTCCTTCTCTTTCTCCTCTTTCACCTTCTTCTCCTCCTCCTCCTCCTCCTCCTGGTCGTCTCCTTCCTCCTGGTCGTCTCCCTCCTCCTGGTCGTCTCCCTCCTCCTGGTCATCTCCCTCCTCCCCCTCTTCTCCCTCATCTCCTTCGTCTCCCTCCTCCTCATTCTCTTCCTCCTCTTCCTCGCCCTCTTCTTCCTCCTCCTCTGGCTTGGCTTCGGACTTCCTGTAGGCTCCCAGGGAGTAGCTGCGGGACGACATGTAGGAGAAGCCGGGGTAGCCGGACTGGACCATGGCTCCGCCCACAGAGCTGAGGCGACACTCCTCACCTTCCAGCAGCTTCCTGCACACAGAGAGAGAGAGAGAGAGAGAGAGAGAGAGGGAGAGAGAGAGAGAGGGAGAGAGAGAGAGAGAGAGAGAGAGAGAGAGAGAGAGAGACAGAGGGCGTCACCTCCAGTCTGCTTTTGTTTCTATAATTATCTCAGCGTATCTCTCCTGAGGGATCCAGTGTTCCCAGAGCGTCTGAGGTCACATGATCAGGGATGCTAATCATCAGCTTTCATACTGTTGCAAGAAATGATCAGTTTCCAAGAAAGAGAGATTGGACTGTGATTACAAATCTACTTTTCATTTATGAGTTCATTGTGAGAGTAATGGCAGCAGCCTCTGATCACAATCAGCGAATAAATGAGGATATGTTCATCTTAAAACCTGAAGACCTTTTTAAAAATCCAAAACAGAATTTTGATGTAGTTTCATGCTGGAGCTCAAGAGCGACATCTACTGGATCAAAAACAATTATCATTGCAAAACGTTCCATTAGGATTATGGCAAATTAATTTGATTTGTAGCCAAAATTAACAATATGTCAACATTTTATTTAATTCAGATTTTGAATCGGAAAACGTGTTTGGTTTTTTTCTACTGTCTTCTATATGTCTGAATGTAAACAGCCAAATGTTTCATTCAGACTTCACCCGGAGTTTCTCCTCCGACCTCTTCTTAATGCTTCTGCAGTAAGTGCGCGTGAGAGCGCAGCAGGATGTAATCAGGAGGACTCACCTGGAGCGAGGGGGAGAGGGTGCTGACATCATTTTCATTCTGGACATGAGACCTTTACAGAAGCTAAACGTGTGTTTCATGTGGCCCACCTGTAGGCTGCGATCTCGATGTCCAGCGCCATCTTGACATTCAACAGGTCCTGGTATTCACGGAGATGACGGGACATTTCTCCTTTGGTGCTGCGGAGAGCGGCCTCCAGCTGCTGAATGGTATCCTGTAAACACACAAAAAAAAAACCCAGAGGGACTGAGTGAGTATGAAACTGATTTAATAAGTACAACTGGTTAAATCATCAAACAAAACAAATGTTCTCTGCCCTGCAACATTCACACACCTGCATCTCTCCGATCTCGTTGTTATGGCGATCTTCCATCTCAGCAATCTGCCTCTCCAGAGCCTCGTTGTGGCCTCTGAGGGACTCGATCTCCAGGGTGCGGGACTGCACCTGCCTGCGGTACTCGCTCAGCTCCTCCTTGGAGTGCTTGACGGCGTCCTGGTTGCGGGCAGCCGCCTCAGTCACGCTGGCGAACTTGGAGCGGTACCAGTCCTCGGCCTGGGCCTGGTTCCTGGCTGACAGGTTCTCATACTGAGCCCGGATGTCCTTCAGGGCTGCAGTCAGGTCCGGTTTGCTCATGTCCATCTCCACAGACACCTGGATGGAGCAGAGGTCGGGGCCACAGAAAGGTGTTTTAGCATAAAAGATTATTAGAATTGTTTTAGACAAATAAGTTAACTCTGCTACAAAAAAAAAGGTAAATTAGTTTTTTACACTGGGAGCAGCCCACGCAGGCGCTGCTGAGCTGGTAGGATGAGGGGAGTTAAACGTCCTGCCCAAGGACAAATCGGACACAGCTGGGGATTGAACCCTTGACCTTCCAATTGGGAGACGGTGACTCTACCCGCTGTGCCACAGCTGTCCCAAACAGGTACTGCAGTCTAAACTCTACTCATCACAGAGAGCTGTCTGGCTCCGCCCCCTCAGCTTCAGTGTTTAGCCAGCTCTGCATGTGGTGGACACTGTAGCTTCAGTGTTTAGCCAGCTCTGCATGTGGTGGACACTGTAGCTTCAGTGTTTAGCCAGCTCTGCATGTGGTGGACACTGTAGCTTCAGTGTTTAGCCAGCTCTGCATGTGGTGGACACTGTAGCTTCAGTGTTTAGCCAGCTCTGCATGTGGTGGACACTGTAGCTTCAGTGTTTAGCCAGCTCTGCATGGGTCTGTAAAGCTTTCTGCGTTCTAACCTCTCTCCATGTTTCATCTCCAACATTGATCCTAGTTTGAGCAGCTTTCTGCTGCTGGAGCTTATTAGAAACATGCAGAGGCTTTTTAGCTCGGGTACAATCACTTCTATCTGAAGCAGTTCCACTGCCCGCTTCCATCGCTGCAACACCTGTTGACCTGATAACTGCTCTCATATCTGGCAAACCCAGGGGCGTCCAAAACGGCCTTCAAAGCCCCGCCTACCTTCTCTGGTCCAATCAGATCCAGAGCATTCAGGAGCAGAATCTAAAGTTAGAAGGAGGACATACTGGCTGCTGCATTGTTGTCAGAGAAGCTTCAACAAAGCAGGTTTCCTTCATGATCACAGAGGGAGAGAGCGTCACCATCTACACATCTTACTGATTGAACCTTTAAGAAATCAATAGTTCTATATTTTAAAAGAACACACTGACATTGCACCATGCATTATGATGATTTTAAGAGACTGTGTGTGCAGAATACAAAGAGCCTGCTGACTGTATGTGTGACATGAAGCTGCTGCAACACTCAGGTTTGATAAACTTATTAAATTTCACCACATAATCTCCTTAACAGTTGTGTATTAACCTATTTAAACTATTTGAAATGCTCGTTGTTGTTCAAATCTTTTTTTAATGCAGCACGTGCCGCTCGTTTTCTTTCTGCTGGCGACACACACTGAGCTGCAGTCCTGGTGAGGTCGACTCCTGCAGGACTGATGAATCGACTGCTGACTCAGGCTTCTCTGCTGCATGGTAAAAGCTGTGCTGTCAATAGCTTGCATTGCAATCCGTATTCCCTCCAGAGAGGAGGAGGAGGAGGAGGAAAGCTGGAGAGATCTACCCGGCAACCATCACCCCTCTGCATGGCTTAACCCCACCTATTCAATACATTGATTTCTGCTCCAAAGTTGCCGTAAAAAGTTGCAGTTGTTCCCCTTCTCTGTTTGCTGCTTCAGTATCAAGACGAGTTCTTAAAGTGTCTGATGGTCTCTCTGATTTCCTCAGAGAACTATATTTGTACACATGCGGATGTTATCGATCATTTTAAACTTTAAAGTTGTCCATCTGTGAGGTGCTCCTCGATGTGGAGCTGTTCTTCAAACAGTCTCACCGACAACAAAAATAATATGTTGCACCTCACAGGGTAGATGTTGCATCCCCCCCCCCCCCCCCCTCCCTCCCCCCTTTGGGAAGACCACACCCCTGGATTATGCGATATTTCTGCGCATCTTTCTCCCCCCTCCTCCCCCCTTATCCCGTCTCTCTTTACCTCTTAGTATGAAAACGCCAACATTACCCCCCAAAATAAAAGCTTGGTTTTCAAACGGCGGGCTCTGCTAGTCTATGATGACTTAGTTTGATTATTTACATTCTTATTTCCCACAGTCATGTGATGATTCTCTGCAGGAAACAGAATCGACGACCGGAGGCATTCCTGCATTTTCAGCCTTAACGGCTTTAAAGTTGGCACGGGGGCGTGACGGAGCGCGCGGGACTCTGCGGGGACGCTCAAGACCCCCAAAAGTGAATGTGCGGAGGAGGAGGAGGGACAGCGCATGGTGCTGAAACGGAACTGCAGTGCCATTAATTATCCAACTGCGCAGTTTCTCAGCTGAGCAGGACAGAGCGTGTCGTGCTCACAGAAAGAATACTTATTGTAGCCAAATCAAAGGATGCACCCTGAGGGGGCAAAATGTTATTTGATGAAAAGACTTATAAAGAATTATAACTGGTACAGCTTCACAAACAGTTTAAATGGCCCCGTGTTTTCTGGATCTCTGGAGGGGAACAGTGAACGGTCTCACGGGTTCAAAGTAAAGTTAAGCCAGACTTCAGTACTTTATCAAAGGGTTACTTTTGATGTGTGGACGTGACAAAAATACTGAAGGACGTAGCGATAGGGGACATAAGAAGGTATGTGACGGGATGCCTTTTGTAAATGTGACAGGTTGGCCAGAGCGCCACCTGTGAAACTACCCACAGGTCACCACAACACGGTGGGACGAGTACCTGAGTGGCCTGCAAAGACGCCTGCAGCTCCAGAAGCTCCTCTTCGTGAACTTTCCTGAGGAAGGCGATCTCATCCAGCAGCGCCTCAACTTTCTTCTCCAGCTCCAGGCGCGCGAGGGTGGCGTCGTCCACGTCCTTCCGGTAGCCCTTCAGAGTGTTCTCCGCCTCCTCGCGCAGCCTGGTCTCCTCCTCCAGCTTCTCCCTCACGCCCTCCAGCGTGTCGTTCATCTGCACGCAGTCCAGGTGCATCTGGCTCTTCTCGTGGGTCAGCTCTTCCACGCGTGCCCGCAGCTCGCGGATCTCCTGCTCGTAGAGCTCGTGCAGGCGCGAGGGCTCGTTGTTGCGCTGGCGCAGCATCGTGACCTCCGCCTCCAGGACTTTGTTCTGCTGCTCCAAGTTGTGCACTTTCTCAATGAAGGACACGAAGCGGTCGTTGAGGCCCTGCAGCTGCTCCTTCTCGTTGGTGCGGACGATCTTCAGCTCGTTGGTGACCGCGGTGGACTGGGTCAGGGTGGACTGGGTCAGGTCCATCGTGTCCTGCATGGAGGAGAAGACGCGGCCGGGTGCCGCGGACCTGCGGTAGGTGGTGGAGGACATCATGGAGGGTGAACCGTAGGTGCGGTGGCTGCTGCGGTATCCCGCAGGGTGCAGGCGGGACGGGCTGCTGCCCACAGCGACGCGGCCGGAGCGGGGGGCATCTCCGAAGATCTTCCTATAGGAGCTGCTGCTGTAAATGTCGCTGGAGTAACTCATGATGTATCCGGTCCTGGCGCTCTGTACGGGAGAGAGAGAGTGCGTGGAGTTCAGGAGAGTGTGAGGGTGAGTGTGTGTGTGTGTGAGAGAGAGAGCGAGAGAGAGAGTGAGATGCGAGTGAAGTCTGGCCAGGACAGGTGCTTATATAGTGAAGGAGCAGGCGCATCATTTGACGCAAGGACAACAGAAGATGAGGGGAAACCTGCAAGCTTTTGCAGAAAGCCTCCGCCCTCTGGGGAGACACGAAATCACTCATGCAGCTCCTCGTTCCTGCCTTGTAGCTCAAGCATCAACACACAGCAGCCCTGAATAATCACGTTTTGAAAAATGGCTGAGCGCTTTCACAGCCAGCACATATTGAACTCCACTTTTCATGAAGTTATACTCTCACGTTCTCCTCGTATGTGCAAATAAAGAACCTTTATAATGAAATCACAGGTGAAATCGGATCGCACATGTTCTCCCTCAGGACTGTGTCATGTTACACCAGTCCGTACTGTCATTGCAGTCTTTCTCTGCTGTCCCAGCAGAATGTCTAATGGGATCGATGTATAGAGTTGTGTTGTGTGCGGAGTGTTGTTTCGGTGCTGCAGTCTCATCCTCCCGACCTCCGCAATATCGGAATACAGGATGAGGCTGATTGAATATGTCCGATTCATCAGTCTCATCTGGAGCCTCGAGAAGTGGAAGCACGAGTGATGGATGGTAGTCAGTTAGAAACATGATCGTCTGTCCTGTTGGACTTGTTAGATCACAACATTTAGACGAAATTAAATGAGAACAATATCAAGTTATGTCTTACACACACACACACACACACACACACTGCAGCAGCAACAGCACATTAGAAAGTACACCTGATGTGGGTAAAGCCCGGGTAAACAACATATTATGTGTAAACCTCTGAGATGCAAACAATAACTCTGGTCCAAAGTCAGCAGCGTAAATTATTTAGTCTATAGGTCAAATATAGACCTGTGTGTGTGTGTGTGTGTGTGTGTGTGTGTGTGTGTGTGTGTGTGTGTGTGTGTGTGTGTGCGTGCGTGCGTGCGTGCGTGTGTGTGTGTGTGTGTGTGTGTGTGTGTGTGTGTGCTGCGCAGAGCTGTCGCTGGCCTTGGTGCTGATCCCGGCTGGAGGCGTGCTGGAGAGGGACAACGCCCCTGCGAAGGAGAGAGCAGCCACCCCCCCCCCCCCCCCCCCCCCCCCCCCCCCCCCCCCACACACACACACACACACACACACACACCCACCCACAGGACTGCAGCACCCACCACCTCTCTCGAGCAGCACGCGAGGCGCCTGTTTACACCGCGTGTTTGGAAAACAGCCCAAAACATGTGCAACACAGCAACCACTGGTCAACCTGCATCACCACACCAGCTCTGATGCTCGTTTCACAACGGATGACGATATTCTGACACTATAAGATAGATAGATAGATAGATAGATAGATAGATAGATAGATAGATAGATAGATAGATAGATAGATAGATAGATAGATAGATAGATAGATAGATAGATAGATAGATAGATAGATGCTGTTTTCACATCGCTCTGTGCTTATTGTGTCTTTATTGTGTTTGACTGTGCATCACGTGATCTGGGTAAATGAATACATTTGGATCGGATATGAACAGGACACTTTAAAGTTCAACTCAGTGCATATATAACACAGACAGTTACGTTCAGCATGTGACTCTCATGTCCGTGTCAGCCCCAGGTCACTCGTCCAGTCGGTCTGCAGGGCGTCACAAAGCCGATACACAAACACATGAAGATTAGCTCCTCCCACCTCCTGTTCCTGTAACAAACTGAGCTGGTCAAACTTCACAGATTAAACACACACCGTCACAGCTGAGTTTTCACCACAGACAATCATTGAATGCCCACCTCTACATTTAGCCTGTGTGTGTGTTTGAGGAAGACAAAGAGCTTTAGTTTAATCCTGACCAAACTGACCATCTGTGGTGCAAAAAGGTCCTTTTTTTTTAAAGCGAGAGGAAGCCAGTGACTCAGCAGGAAAAGAAATGACTCTGCTGGTGTGTGTCAGACTCAGCCTCAGTGTCCCAGACAAACCAGTAACAGGACAGACCTCAGATGTAATCATTTCATTCACAGCCCTCCTGCAGTCCATACAGTCAGACGACGTAAACACATTTTATAAACCTGCACCTGAAGCGGACTCTCGTGTCACACGATCAGTTCACGGTGTGTTTGTGACTTTCATATCGTGATTGAAATGACAAGCACGACCTTTGCTTGTATCCCTCAGCAGGAGGAGGACCTTCAGGACATTTTGCATCCAGACTGTGCAGCTGGCCTGATGTAGCGCATCCATAAAACAGGCAGGGGGCGCTGTTACAGCAGCAGAGACAGAAAGCAGGGCTGTCAGGAATTGTGGCGTTTTCAAATAGAGGAACAAGTGTGATGATCAATGGAAACAGATATATCAATATACTGTGTGTGTGTGTATCAATAGGTCAAAAACACACAAAGGCTTCCAGTGCACAGTAACAAGCTTAAGCACACGACGTTACGTCGACTACGTCTCATTTATTTTCCTTTAGGATTTGTATTCTTACTCAACCTGCTCTTCAGTACTAAACAGAGGATGAAATGAAGCACAGCACAGACTCAAGGGAGCAACATGATTATTGATTAAAGATAATCTTGACAGAATCGACAGTGAAAATGTTCAACAACCGTTCGTTCTCAGCTCTACTGTGGTAGAGGCTGCAGAGTGAAGAGTCCATCAGTATTAACTCATCCATTCACACACATTCACACACTGATGGTAGAGGCTGCAGGACTGACTTGGGGTTAAGTCTTGCCCCAAGGACACATCTGACATGTGGCTACAGGAGCTGGGAATCGAACCCTCGACCTTCCTGTTGAGAGCTAACGACTCTGCCAACTGATCCACAGCCACTCAGCAGTAAGAACACAGAAGGAGCTTAAACACAGATGTTGCCTGAAAGATTAAAAGGAACAAATGGCAATAAGAGTTTAAAAAAAAAAGAAATGAGGAAGCGACTTTATGAGAAGAGGTGGGTCACAGATTTGTCTTTAAGGCGCTCTTGATCATGAATTTACAAGAGCTGCAAGCGGAGGGCGAGGAGGGAACGCGGGGTGAGATGGATTAAAATGTCTTCTGATTCTGGTGCTTCAGTTGACGGCTCAGCATACATCATAAACAAAGACAGCCTTCAGTTGAAGCTGCTGTGAACAGTTTCCAGAGGGTGAGGAGTCGAGGGGAGCGGACTGGAGAATGGTCAAATAAATGTGAGAAGAAGCTCCCTGTGTATTAAGATGAACATACACACAGTTTTGAGTTTTGTTTTCATGATATATTTGATGCTAAAAGCAGCAGATGTAACAGCATGATTGACAGTGTGAAGTGCGCTGAACTGCTCTTTGTATAAAAGGCCCTATCTAGTCTTTATGCTAAGCTAATAGATTGCTAACTCAAGCTTAATGAGAGTTGTATCTTATTGCAGGAAGAATAACCTCCACACTGTGTTTTTTTTCAAAGAGCTATAAATAGCATCTGATGGCAGGAAGTTGAAGCCATGCAAAGAGTGTCACTCTGCACGCTGTGATGCTAACTCCTGAGGGCGAGGACACTGTTTACTCTCTCTCCTGACATTCAAACATGGTGAACCACCTTTCAGCTCTTTTCAGACCAATGAAGCTGAGCGCACTGCTGCACTGTGCTTTCATTTGACAGACGCTTTCCGAGCTCATTTCGGCTCTTTAGTTGTAGCTCAATGACAAAAATGAATGTGAGGTAGCGTGTAGGATGTATTAAAGAAGCAGTATGTCACTCTGACACCTAGTGTTTAAAACGGGTACTGCAGTTCGCACATCACAGAGAGCTGTCTGCATTCAGGAGCAGAATAGATAGACTCTACCAAGCTCTATAGAGCTGTCTGGCTCCGCCCCCTCCTCTCACACAGCTCTGCATGTGGTGGACACTGTAGCTTCAGTGTTTAGCCAGCTCTGCATGTGGTGGACACTGTAGCTTCAGTGTTTAGCCAGCTCTGCATGTAGAGACACTGTAGCTTCAGTGTTTAGCCAGCTCTGCATGTAGAGACACTGTAGCTTCAGTGTTTAGCCAGCTCTGCATGTGGTGGACACTGTAGCTTCAGTGTTTAGCCAGCTCTGCATGTGGTGGACACTGTAGCTTCAGTGTTTAGCCAGCTCTGCATGTGGTGGACACTGTAGCTTCAGTGTTTAGCCAGCTCTGCATGTGGTGGACACTGTAGCTTCAGTGTTTAGCCAGCTCTGCATGGGTCTGTAAAGCTTTCTGCGTTCTAACCTCTCTCCATGTTTCAAAAGCATCTCCAACATTGATCCTAGTTTGAGCAGCTTTCTGCTGCTGGAGCTTATTAGAAACATGCAGAGGCTTTTTAGCTCGGGTACAATCACTTCTATCTGAAGCAGTTCCACTGCCCGCTTCCATCGCTGCAACACCTGTTGACCTGATAACTGCTCTCATATCTGGCAAACCCAGGGGCGTCCAAAACGGCCTTCAAAGCCCCGCCTACCTTCTCTGGTCCAATCAGATCCAGAGCATTCAGGAGCAGAATCTAAAGTTAGAAGTAGGACATACTGGCTGCTGCATTGTTGTCAGAGAAGCTTCAACACAGCAGGTTTCCTTCATGTCTGATCACAGAGGAAGAGAGCTTATTCTACCACATGGTCTGTCAGCTCTATTCTAAAGATACATCTTTTCTGCACAGTGTCACATCTCCATAAAGTCCGTGATGCAGAAGTCTCTCACTCAGCCCTGCTCCTCTGAAACTCGCCTCCCGTTGCTGCTTTGATATGCCAGGTGTTACTCACAGAACGGAGCGAGGCTCTCTGTGAAGAACTTTACTACGAGTCACGAACAGGCCACTCGGCTCGCTCGCTTTTGTTCTATCTTGGATGCGCTGATCTCGTGTGATGTGCACTCTTCACTCCGGCCCTCCTGGGAACCTTCAATCCTGCATGTGCACGATCTGCTCCATCTGTCAGCGTACACACGTGCAAAGCAAACACACACTCTTGAATCTCTGTTGATCCGAGTTGTCAGCTGTAAAAGAGGATGCTCGTGTGAGGCTGTTGTCACTCAGCCTCTTCCTGCACGGACATTTTAATCAGATACAGAGACAAACTGAAACCGCCTGCTGCGGGATTTCTAATCATTTGATGAGATCCAGTGAAGGTCAGATAAATGCACGATGAGCGTCTCGTACTACTCCGATTTTATTCAAGTCCGTGTCCAGATTGATACTCATCCACCTTTGAATAGACAGGCGATACATTTAGACTGATGCAACAGGTTACAGAATCATTATAAATGTTTTGGCCCTCTTCTCTTTTGGGCTGTTTTAGGGACGCTCGAGTGGACGGAGCTCCCCCGACCTTCAGTCAGGTGATCTGATACTACGACCACCCGACGTCCAGCTTCCACTATCAGACTCTGTCGTCCTCACAACCACCACCGTCCTCCTTCATGCACGCTCAGCTTAAGGAAGTGATGACAACAGGAGGGAGAGGTACACAAGGGAGAAATTCTTTTCTGCATATCATCCTATTATCCTTATCATTGTTCTGTCGGTTTGGGGAGCTCCTCTTCTTTGCCCTTTATTTTCCTTTCCTGGTTTAGGGTCCCTTTATTGGCCTGGGGCCCCAAAGCAGTTGCCTGCTTGGTTTGTTGACGAGCAGCTCCTCGGGACAGAAAATGATTCAGTCTAGAATCAGCAAAGACAGAGGTGCTGTTGAGCATGAAACACATAAACACAGATACAAGTCAGCTCAGTGTCTTTGTCTTTAAGCCTTGGGACAAATCCCTCCATCTCAGAGTCTGAGGAATTCACTGTTCCTATTTTGTTGCCACTAGGGGGCAGCAGAACAAGCTATAAACCCAGCCTCTACATCCAGTAAACATTTTGTTTCATGAGCATCCATTCAGTGTCTTATGTCACTGTCAATGACCCGTCCAGCCAAATCATTGTCAATGCAGCAGCCAGTATGTCCTCCTTCTGACTTTAGATTCTGCTCCTGAATGCTCTGGATTTGTTTGGACCAGAGAAGGTTTGAAGGCCCACTACAGGGCAGTTTTGGACGCCCCTCCATTTGGCAATGAGGGTAGGAGGGCCCCCCAACTGTTTTTTACCTGAGGCCCGAACAGACTCTAGAATCGTCACTGATCTTTTCTGTGTCTTCTTCTAAAGAGGAGACCTGCAAACTTTACATTCATGTTCATGCTGGAGGAAGCTTTCGACACCTTTTCTGTTGATTATTCCTTTGAATCATTTTTAGCTTTTGATGCAAAAAACATGAAAACTGAAAACCTTCTGTGAGATCACAGAAGTATAATATGGCTTTCCCAAATCTTTCCTCTCGTGATCTACACCTCTGAAAAGGAATCATGTGATATCTGGAGAGATGGAGACGATTGGACCAGCTCCTAGTTATGCCACTATAGACCATCTCTCCCTCTATAGGAGCTCCTGAACTGTCGCAGGTTCCACTGGACCACTGGCAGGGTCAGCCTGCTACTATGGACCCCCCACCTCCTCATCTTTTTGTCCCTACACTTCCTGCAGGTCCCTCTGTCCCAGTGTTCAAAACCAGTTTCGGTCGATGGTTGATCATCGTGAGCTTTTCACTTCACTGTGACTTTTAGCTCGATGATGCTCAGGGATCATGATGGATTATCGTTGGGTCTCTGGGGCGACTGTAGCTCAGTGGGTAGAGTCGTCATCTCTCAGAATCCTGCAGCTACATGTCCGATGTGTCTCTTTGTTGGTGGTGCGTATGAATGAATGAATAAATACTCATGGTTTACTCTGGGAATGTGTGTGAATGGATGAGTTCATACTGATGGACTCTTTACTCTGCAGCAGCCTCTACCATCAGTGTGTGAATGTGTATGAATGGATGAGTTCATACTGATGGAGTAAGGTCTTTCAGCTGCTCACTCTGGTGTATTTACATTGAAATGGAGGATCAAACAGGGCTTAATGTCAGCCCACTTCTGATGCTGTCAAATTATCTTCATTCATCTGTCATAGGTGGTAGGAGGGTCAAAGGGGGCGGGGTCTGTGTGCTCTCCATTGGTTGCGTGCGACCTGTGTGTGATTGAATTGTACACACTCAGTGTTGTGGTGTGTTTCCATGGCGCATGCCATTGTTGTTCCAGGGTGTCTGTTTGTGTGTCAATACGAAGGTGTGTTTCCTGCCTTAAGTGTCTGCACAATCATGTGTGTGTGTGTGTGTGTGTTCTATGAGGATGTGTATGATTGGTTGGGGCTGTCTTGCGAGGTAAAGGGTGAAAGGTTAAACTGGGAGTGCTGGTCTCTTACAAACAGCTAGCTTTGCCTAATCTGAAAAGAAAGACTGTGAGAGGTGGGTCAGCAGGCCTGTGACACACACCCTCCAACACACACACACACACACACACCAGCAGGTACTGTCGGTACTCTCAGCTGGGACGTGTTGTGCTCGGGTCCGGCTACGCTGCATTGCGGTGGGTGTCTCATGTTTCGTGTGCAGATTAAACGTAATGTGTCGTTTAATGGCAGCAGATTGTGACTGGGGTTATTTATACAAACACTTCACACAGACACTTAAAGATCCTGTAAACAATCAGATTTAAAACTGATCCAGGTATGAACCTGAAAGGAAGGATGTGCAACATGTGACAATCCCGTGTGAGTGTGTGAGTCCTGACTGTCTACAGTGAGGGAGAAGCTGGAGTCCTGCTGGCTGTGTTGTTGTCAGAGCTGTGTTTACATGGACGGGACGGCCGGCTCCTATTGAAGGAAGCTATCTATCTATCTATCTATCTATCTATATCCATGTGAATTCCAGTATGGAGCATTTTGGGCAGATGAAAAAGACAGTGAAGGTCAGTCCTGGTGTAAGAAGTGAATGTGAGATCGTAGATCGTGTTAAAACGATGATGGAGCCCACCAGGTGTCTCAGGGCTCCCCGTGGTGGAGAGATGAATCCTTCATCTGTCACCCCTCCCCCTCCACAGCCTCAGAAAAGATGTAGGATGCTCATCCCCCCCCTCTCTCTCTCTCCCTCTCTCGCCCTTCATCTTCCTCACGCTTTGTTTGTGTTGGATATTGAGCAGTCAGATGGCTATTATCCCACAAACCTGGGATTTTAGCCAACGGATTACTCTGAAGCACAAACAGGGTGTACCTTCATCTGCTGAGTGAAAAACCCTCATTACTGTCGACTGAGCCTCTCCGTGCAGATTACTCATTGTGTGAGGAGCTGGTGGGCGGGGCTCCTTGGTTGCACAGTTCATGCTTCGTAAATAAAGACAGACGAGGTGATAGGTCGGTAAACAAGGGCTTCAAATGTTTTTATTGTTTTCATATCAATGCCAAATACAAATTGCTGCTCCACAATTCATATCCAAAGGGTTTGTTACCAACGTTTTTGTAAGAGGACGGTGTCCAAATTCTCCAATTCTTACAAAGTAAGTGCACAAAACGCTGTCCTTTATTAAACAGACGTTTGATCTTCCTGCGCGAAAAGGCAGGCGACGATGTTCATGGAGCTGTGATGCAGTGTTTGTGTGTTGACTGTGAGATGCATGGAGAGCACCACGCCTGAGACCGCCACATGAAAAAAGGAATGGCCTTCGTGATACAGATCAGAACGCGCTCCAACGTTCTCGCTTCCTTCTGCTAGCTCGTACATGTGCGTCTGTTTCAAGGCGTTATTCGCCGCTTGGTACGCAGGGAGACATTGTGCATAAAAACCCAAACATACACATGAAGAGGACTTTCCCCCTGATGCTGAAACCTGTAGCTTAAACAACTGGTCTGACTGTAGTCTTGTTCTTGGAGAGTTTCCACAGCTGCCTTTGAAGGCAGATGCTGAGAGCACCAGGGTCTTTGGAGAGGGGGGAGGGAGGACGGAGATGAGGAGCAATGGTTGCATCATTTTCACACACACACACACACACACACACACACACACACACACACACACACACACACACACACACACACACACACACACAACTGTTGGAAGACAGACGAGCATGGACAGAAAAAGGAGGAAAGTGGAGACTCCCGTGGACAGACGTTAATGCTTAGCTTAAATCGTTTTTGTTTGTTTTTTTTGCGTTTGACTAATGAAGTCATAAAACAGAAAAATAGCCGTACAATTTATTCTCACCCACGCACCACCTCCCCAAAAAAAGTCTCTCTGAAGACAGTGACGAGGTAAACACACACACACACACACGCACACGCACACTCGCCCATACTTCAAACACCTCTCCCCTGAGTCCCTCTCTGCTTGAACACGTTTCAGTTCGACACACAAAAAAACTAGAAGCAGCATTCCACACTCAACGACTAAACAACCCGTTAACTATTCTTCTGCTTCACCTTCATGCTTTAGCGGAGGTTTGCAGGCGGGGGGGTGACGGAGGAGGGAGCTTCCTTTGGCTCTGAGCCGCGCCGCTGCAGGCTGCACAGCGTCGAGCGTACATTCAAAAAAACCAGCTGCCGTCCTCCACCTGCACGTTACGCATCCGAGCCAAAGGCGCTACAATCTCAGCCATTCAGTGTCAGCTTCCTCCGCCTCACGCCGCCCACCGCCACCGCCTCTCACTTTTATACTTTTTAATTCACATTTTCAGAAATTATTCAGATTTTTTTTTTTTGTCCTTTTATTCCCAGTTATAGAAGCCGAGCGGCTTTGAAACAAACCAAAAATATAAGATCAATCACATAGAAAGTGTTTCGATTTCTCGGAGTGCCGTGCCGAAAACCGAACAGACATCAAAACCTGGAGGCACAAAAAGACGTTTGTAAAAAGCCCATAGATGGACGAGGCTGTGCCAACAAACTACACGAAGGAAAACTCTGAAGAAAGCTCACAAGAAGAACAAAAGCTTCATCTAATGAAATATATCCATATACTATATTCATCTATATATTGAAGTTATCTAATAAATACATTTGTTGATAGACATAGAGATCTTTCTTTGAACTATTTACATTACAAGGAGTACATCTCTGCACAAACAATAAATAGCTATAATGTAGGCAGAGGAGAGTCCGCACCTCACTGCTCTTCATCGACACCTCCTGCTTTCAGCTGACTCACCTCTGCCTTCACAAATCATTGGCAGAAGATAACGCTCTCTCTCTCCCCTGCCTGCCTCGACATCATGGAATGTGCTCGGCTCGCTCCTTTCCTCTGAACGCCTGGTGAGCAGCGAAGACGACGCGGCGCACAAAGTGTACCCTCACCTGCTGCACCAGTCACACACACGCTGTGAGAAGAGGATGCTGTAAAAACGCCACCGTCATCAGAGAGAGAGGCAGAAAACATCAAACCCACCCGCGGTACCCTCCCATCTCCCCGGCCCGTACACAATCTCATGCTGCTCTTTTTCCTGCTGGCGCTGAATGACGGGCTCGTTACACGTGTGCCCGTCAAAGCCTCAGCAGGTACAAAGGTACTAAAGGAGATATTGCTGTCGGCCCTGACCGTGTGACACCACGCCAACCCTGCACACACTCGCTTCATCTGGCAGCTTCACAGCTGCAGAGAGGGCGAGGGGGGAGCGGCGTTATGAAGAGACAAAAAAAAAATATCTATTAAGTGCTGGAGACCATGCACACGGTGAGCAGGGCAGAAAAAGGCCCCGCCTCACGTCACTGTCGCACCTTTGGACGACTGTCTCACTAGGACAACTATAGGAGCGATGCAGGTGTGTGTGTGTGTGTGTGTGCGTGTGTGTGTGTGTGAGGGTGAAATCTCATAAGTGCTTCCCATGGCTCTTGAGGCATAGAAAAAGAGGCAGTGGGATTGTGTGGTAACATTCTCTGAAAGGCTGAAAGTTGTGTTTCTGAAGGATTGACGGGGGGGGGGGGGGGGAAGGGAGTGTCTTTAAAAATCCTCCTTTGATTGATTGGCGGTGACACCCTAAAGACCGACCGCTGATGATGTGCTGGATGTGGCGGCCGTCTCGGAGGAGCTGCAGTCTGAATGGAAGTCAGAACAAGGACTGTAAGTCTGCAGGAGCTCGATCAGTCCTGGTGGGACGGGGGACAGGGGGGGGGGGGGGGGGGGGGGGGGGTTAGGGGGATCAGGGAGACAAGGTGGGTGAGGTCTGGCTGAGGGGAGGAGGAGGTGGGTGTTGGCTTTTTGACGCTGCTGTCTATAGGCTGCAGCCCAGCTGCTTGGCCGTCCCCTGAGTGTCCTGCAGGCGCTGCAGGCTGGCGCTGGAGTAGCCTTCATCGCTACAGCTGCTGCGCAGGCTGCCTCGCTCGTCCCCTGAGTCGCTCGTGCTCCACTCCAGGTCACCCAGCAGGTAGTCCGTCCCCTCCACGTCCACCTCCAGGTCCTCTGTTTTAACACAGAACAACAAAGACGGCACATGCACGGGGCTGAGCGATAACTTCACAAAGAGGCTTTTTGACCTGTGCACGAGTGAGCGTGTCATTGTGCAGCGACTTGTTTCTCTCTATTATCTGTGTGTGTGTGTGTGTGTGTGTGTGTGTGTGAGACTGACCTTGGTCAGAGTCGGACTTTTCGGACTGGGTGGAGCCGGTGCTGTCCATGCGGGTCCTCTCCACCCCCAGCTGCTCCAGACGCCTCCTCAGGTGTCTGTGCTCCCGCTGCAGCTGCTCCAGAGTGTGCTGAGATCTCCTGTCGCTCTCCTCTAACCTCTGCAGCACACACACACACACACACACAACACGTCAGGATGTGTGTGTGTGTGTGTGTGTGTGTGTGTGAGCAGCACCTGAAATGCTAACACATCATCCACCACAGCACGTAACAACTTGACCTCTTCACACAGATAAGGTGAGTTCAAATGAGACACACACACACACACACACACACACACACACACACACACACACACACACACACACACACACACACACACACACACACACACACACACACACACACACACACACACACACACACACACACACACACACACACACACACACACACACACACACACACACACACACCTTGATATGATCTTTGGCCTTCATCAGCAGGCTGAGCGTGGTGTGCCTGTTAGCGTCTGGTCCTAAGGGAACGAGGGACTTCAGGCGCTCTAAACACAGCCGCAGATTTGCCCGTCTGTGGAGGAGAAGAATCAGAGAAGTCCACGTCACACTTCACACACAGAACACAAGTCTTCAGCACGGACGCTGACTCAGGTCTCTATGAAGGTTTGACACTCCTGTCTGTCTTTCTGTCCCGCCTGGCGTCCTTCACCAGTGGACGCCGTTGTCTGAGGACACTGTGTTGAACTTATGCAGGGAGCCTCAGGTACGAGTATCCACACAAACAGATTCACCTTTCCCTCTCCACCAATCAAATGATCCGTTTGCTGCTGAGTATGCATGCATGTGGTGTCGCTCACAGCAGGGTTTGACCTTCTTAAAGCGACACAGCGTTAGAAGAAGACTGAGTGTGTGTGTGAGGTCTTACTGGTCATACACGGGTCTGTCCTTCATGGAGACCAGGACTTGAACCTGATCACATATTCTGCTGTTTTGCTGAATAACAAATTAAATGAGGATCAGAGTGATCAGCCCTCCCCTGCAGGCCGGAAGCTTCTGGGAGCCTTTGTGACCACTTGACCCAGCTGTTATACAACACACACACCTCCAGCTGCAGGAGTGTGTCTGTGTGTGTGTGTGTGTGTGTGTGTGAGCGGATGGAGAGAGGCTGTTGGGCAGCTGAGGACACGCTGGACGAGCGGCTCATGCAGCTGATCCTGATGCGACCGCAGACTCGTGGACAGAGGACGATTGGACAAACATATTCTCAGCTCATGGTGTTTTCTCACACACACACACACACACACACACACACACACACACACACACACACACACACACACACACACACACACACACACACACACACACACACACACACACACACACACACACACACACACACACACACACACACACACACACACACACACACACACACACACACACACACACACACACACACACACACACACACACACACACACAGAGAGAGCGGTAATGAGCGGCTGTTTGTCAGCTGACTGGGTCCAAAGGGCACGCTCACTCTTATTACATGCACTTGCCCTTGCCTGTCTGTCTGTCTGTGTTGTTCTGACATAATAAGGGATCAGCAGTGCAGGCTCATGTTTGTCAAACAACACTGACAAGCAGCACACTCAGCAGGTCACATGGTGTCTGAGAGCCAGGAAGTATCAGCGGGCGTGGCTGGGACACAGCAGCAGGTTATTCTGGTTCAGTGTGTGTGTGTGTGTGTGGAGCTACACCACAGGGTGTGTGTGACACTCCTCTGGCCTCACATGCAGACTGTGAGTCTGTTTGCTTTCTCTCATCAAACGGTGGAGAAGGTGGCCTGAGGCCGAGTGTGTTCTGAAGGAAGCAGGACACAGCCTGCGTCCACTGAGGGCGGGTTGTGTTATCTGAGCGTCCTCAAAGTTCAGCTGGGGAGGACTGGGGGGGCGGCAGGAGCTCAGCGGGCAGGACTGAGGCTGCACTCACCAGGACAAACAGAGGAGTCCTTTCACTTCCTGGTTTGATGAGGTCACAGTCGTGTGACTTCCTGGTGATAGTTTGAAACACAGTGGAGTGTTTGCTCTGAAGGATAGAGGGCTCCTCTCTCCAGGACCGATCCAGACATCTTCAAGGCCTCCTCTCAGCTTTTTATGCAACACTCGTTAATCATCTCATGTGCTGTTCATCACTAATACACACACACACACACACACACACATTTGAACATACCTGTTCTTCTCCATCTCATTGTGCGTAGACCTGCGGAGAGAAACAAAAAACAATGAGAGAGGACACACAGAAAGAGAGCAGCTGATTACACAGGGTAAGGTTTCCTCTCTGTGCAGTGTAGGCCTGACTGCAGGGGCGAGCGAGAGAGAGAGAGAGAGAGAGAGAGAGAGAGAGAGAGAAGGCTGTGTGGGAGTTTATGAGCAGTCAGAACGGCTGACTCAATGAGATTGGAGGAAACATAGAAGGAGAGGATGGGGCTTGTTTTGAAGAGCCTTACTGGGACGCAGGACGACGAGCACACAGGTAACCATGGCAACGGTCACCACCAACAGAAGGAAGGGACTGTGCCCCTTAATGCTGTGTGATTGTCCTGGTGTCCGGGGATGGGGGAAGGTGAGGTGAGGTGTGCCTCTGCCGAGTAAACACGCTGCTCGTGTGCTCACATGAAAAAGACGGACCGGACGGTGATCGGTGGAAGAAGGAGATCCCTGCACCACTCCTGAACTGTTATCCAGCCCCACATGACCTCCTGACCCCGACACCCCCACCAAGGGCCCAAAATAGCCTGTGGCCCTTCAGTGCTGCTGGGCCTCACTCCGTCTGCCTGCCATGAATCCTCAGAGGGCTCTCTCTCTCTCTCTGGTACAAAACCAAGCTTACAGATTGGGTCTCTCACTATCAGTGGCAGCTCACTGAGCCGTGGCGTGCGTCGAGTCCCTGTGTGTGCTGGGGGATTAAATTTGAGCTCTGCTCTTCTTGGGTCCATGTCTCCTCCAGCCGCTGTGCGATCCAGTGGCAGGCAGACAGCCGCTGGTGACATAACAGTGCTAGCAGGGCAATGATCCCAGTTATTCAGCCCACATTTCAGACAGCCCTCCACCCTGCACCCTCCAACCTGCACCCCTCCACCCTGCACCCTCCACTCCTCCACCCTGCACCCTCCAACCTGCACCCCTCCACCCTGCACCCTCCACTCCTCCACCCTGCACCCTCCAACCTGCACCCCTCCACCCTGCACCCTCCACTCCTCCACCCTGCTCCACCCTCTACCCCTCCAGCTCATTCACTCACTCATACAGTGGTGATACGTGCGGCTCCATCTTATTCTGCTGGATTCTACACCCACATGAAACCCACCTGGACCCTCTGATCACGTCTCACCATCACACTAAAACCTTTCACACTCCTCACACGTGTCCGAGCAGCTCCACAGACAGGACGCAGCTCGCAGCGGGACACTTCCTGTTAGACAGGACATGATGCCATTCACACACTTTGTGTCTTCGTGTCAAAGCGTGGTGTCCACGTCGTCACGGTTTCACCAAACGAGTGGTGAGGACAGGAGACGTGACGTCGGTTTTAAACGTTGGTGTTACACTCCAAACAGGAAGCACAAGTGTTAGAACTGACTGTCATTCACAAAGAAGGAACTGCTCTATCTGGAGAGACCGTCGTCATGGAGACGACGTGTGGACACATCTCCAAAGTGTAGCATGAGTTTGACCGTCAGGCTGATCAGTCACACCTCCACTCGAAGACAAACGAGTTCAGCGTCTTCATTCACATGAGTCGCCTGTTTGACCTGAGAGCATCACATGATGCAGACAACACCAGGAAGACCACTCAACCATCTCCACACTGCACTGGACTGGAACTGAGCGTGTGTGTGTGTGTGTGTGTGTGTGTGCGTGTGTGTGTGTGTGGGGGAGCACTCTCCATCGATGTAATGGAGGAGCTGGTGTTCTCCTCTGCCTGCCAAGAGTGAGGAAAAGCAAAGAGAGGAGGAGAGAGAGAGAGGAGGGGGAGGGACACACACACACACACACACACACAGTGACTCCCTTCCCCCACTGCTCATAGGTCCAGGCTCGGGGAAACAACAGAGTGTGGGAGGGCTGCTATGATGGCTGCCTGGCCTACATTTCCATCATTAAAGAATCACTTCTCCACCAATGAGAAGAGAGCTGCTTGTGAACGCTCAGCAGAAAGGCGTCTTCATATCACCAGTGCTGATGATGAAGTGCTCACAGCTGCAGCCCCACATAACCTCCGACTTAAACAAGAGGAAACGCTCGACGTGAAGGCCGCTAAGCTCCCAGCTTTAATTACAGCCAACAAGGAGGAGTCTGCAGAGAGTGGAGTCCTACACACGCACACACACACACACACACACACACAGGGAGCTGGTCACACATACACACAGGGAGCTGGTCACACATACACACACACACACAGGAAGCTGGTCCCACACACCACGCGTGTCTAAAAATAAAGGAAAGCTTCCTGAGGCGTCTTTGAGCTCGTCCGTTCTGCTCTCACGGCGAGCTGAACGCCACCACAGGAGCTCTCCTGCATGACGCCTGTGACAGAGCACTCTCTGAAATGATCACCTGATTGGTCAGTTCATAGGCTTGATGTCATTCCCCTGCAGTGGGCGTGGTTTCACCTGGTTTGTTCAGAATCATTGTTTTCAAATCGACAAAGGTAATCTGGACGTGGACTTGTACTCCGATATGAAGGAGTCCCACGCCTCTGTGCGGCGTTCTCCCACCTCAGCCGCCACAGTACTTATCGTCTGGTCCAGTCAGCTCCACGCCTCCACCGATGTGAAGCTGTGCACCTGGCATGTCAGGACCAGTAACCTCCCTGTACATGATGGGTGACACGCGTCACCTCGAGTGCTCCACACGATGAACATACTGAACATTCAGCGAGGCCTCGGGACAGTCCTCAAACAAACTGAACTGGTGCGACCTGTCGTCCCAGTGTTGGCGCTAGAATGACGTGCAGCCGCAGAGATCAGGGATGGTGAAGCTGGATGTACATTAGGTTACACAAGGTAAGACGCCTATGGACGCCTATTTATAAGCTTCTGCTCATGTGCTGTACATACTTGAACACATGAAGCTGGAGCAGGAATGCCTTCAGTGGGACATGCGTGTGTGTGTGTGTGTGTGTGTGTGTGACAGAGCACGCTCGGCTGCACACGGCTCTGAAAGGGTTAACAGCTTCCCTCATATGACCTGACTGCTTCTGTAAAGCGCTCCTGTTGCTATGCTACATCCAAAGATTTCACTGCTGCTGCATCCCACCGAACAAGCTGTTTGGATTGTACTCAATGATAAAGCGCCTCCCCACGAGTGCTGCAGACCCGTTCTCCTTCTTTATCGCTCCGATTCAAGATGGTGAGGGGCAGCACGTCTTAATGTCGAGTCCCCCCCGTCACCTTCCTTCTTATCTCTTGCATCACACGTGCTCTCCTGTGCCTCCTTCTGAACGTTCAGATGTAACATGCAGACTGAGAGCTGATCAGCGAGCGCACACACTGATTGGCCGGCTGCTCACAGGTTCTGCATGTACACTATTTGTTCTGACGACATGTCTGGAGCTATCAGGACATGCCCCCCACCCACACACACACACACACACACACACTGACATGGCTTCTGCAGTCACCTTGACTGACCCACTTTGCCTTCAGCCAGTGGACACTCACTATGAGCCAGACTGATGTTTGCTGCTGTCAGTCACACACACTTCAAAGCCGGCGAGAGGAAGTGATAACACGGCTTTAAGAAGAGGACTCACGACACGCTCAAAATGTTTGTGCATGTGTGAGAATACTATGCTGTTTCATGTTATTCTTATAAACTAGGACTTCTTCATCCCAACCTGAAAATGAGACAAACAGGGGACCAAATGGTGGGAATAATAGATGAATCGTTCTGCACTCAGTGGGGACACAGCTGAATCTGAATGGGGGGGGGGGGGGGGGGTGATCAGCGGTTTGTTTTTGCAGAGCTGAATAATGTTGTCTTGCATACAAGAAGCCAAATGGTCTTTACCTGCTACTTGTGTTTTTCTTGCTTTTGCTTTTCCTCTTCAAGCTCTCCGTCTCTCTGCTGCTGATGAAGGGTGGCATGGAGGCATAGCCGTGTTCAGCTTCTGCAAACAAACAAACATCGTAGTGGTCACATGTTTGTTATATCAGGCAATGCAACATAGAGCCACAGCAAGGCAAACAGAGTGTGCCATGTTTTCATCTTGATCTTTCTTTATTTTAAAACTCAGTCACAACGCTGTCTGCTTCAGCGCAGGAATGCAATGAATGAATTCCCTGCAGTCGCTTTCTCTCCGGTGTTTTCTCCCTCAGCCTGGACCATGATGTCATCTTGAACTGAAATAAACCCCAGCAGCAAACCACAACAGAGGGAAAGGAGGGGCCATCATGAAAACAATGTCTCCCTGCACATCTGACTGCAGCTGATGTGCAGAAAAGACGTGCACAAAACAACACGTGTATTATTTTTCCTTTTGCTTTTTACCCCCGGAACACGTCTGCACACTGATGAGCACATACTGTGTGGAGGTGGATTGTTCTGCTCTATTGGTGTGCACAATCCTCCAACATGTCTTCATCTGATGCATGACCCGATTCTTTCATTTAATATACAAACAGCTGCGCCTGTTTTAAGAAGTAACACGACGTGTGTACGAACATGTGGGCTGTTTTGCATGCTCGCTATTTGACAGGAAAACACAGAGCCACAGAAGGACACTTTACCTCGTTCCCTGCGATCAAGGTACTCTGCTGCTTCGATCAACATCTGCACCAGTCCGATCGCCGCCATTTTTAACAATAAAACAGATATTATTATGATGATAATCAAAAATAAAATCCGATGAGGGATCCCGTGGATGAGCTTCAGGTCCTGTGACTGACTGATCTGGGTGTCTTCTCAGTGAGATATTTCTTTCAAAGTGAAAGCTTGTACCAAACGTCACGACATCAGTTTGAAAAAAAGATTAGGATTATTTCAGTCCAGCTAACACAACTCTGCCTTCTTTAGGAGATCAATGCTGAATATTGTCGCTTTGATTTAAATTCAATAAAAACACAGCGAGCTGTCAGATAGAAACAGGAAGGTAGCCTGTCATGTAAAATAAATAATAATAATAATAATAATAAGCCGGTTGTTGTTCTGTTTGAATGTTGTCAGTGACCAGCTGTCCAAAAGTTCTTTGCTAGCTCGGCCGTATTGTTGTGAAGATTTTGTCAGTTAAAAAAAGAGAAATAAAAACTGTTGTCAGGTCGGTTGCTATGCTCGGTTGTCACGGACGACGAGCCTGAAAAAGAAAAACGAGCTAGCTGTTAAAAAGTTCAACCGTCGATTTCTTCTTCAAACTGTAAGACGACGTGGCCGGCTTCACTTCCTGTTTGTTTGTTTGTTATTTTTGTTTCTTTATCGATGGTCACGTCTTGCTGAGCTCGTAGATAAAGCGACTGACATCAACGGAGAACTAGCTGGTGTTTATCAAACTGCTTCGGAAATAGTGGCTTGTTGATCTGGACGACAGCACAACTACTGTACCACAAAGCTTCCGTGTGCTCCGATTTCATTGGCTACTGGAAATAGCATCGCAAGATCCTATTGGTCGTCAAAGACGTCGATCGCTGAGAGGGGCCGCCGTTAACTGCAACTGGGGGCCTGTTTCGGCCATTTTGGTTCAGATTCACATTGGATGAACTTCACTCGTGAGAGCCACAATGGATACATACTCGAGAAATGCCATTGGTTGCTTTCTGATTATCTCGTTCGCTATTGGTCACAATGCCCACGAGCTAAATGCTACATTCATGTGCTGCTCGGGTGGTTCAAGTTTCCGACTTAAGGAGTCGTTCTGTTGGCTTCAGTTCGAAAAGTCTTAATATTGTATCAATCGCATAAAAAGTGTTAATGGATCGTTGATGCTACGAAGAAGAAAAGTGAAATGTATCTGTTAAAAGCAAAAGTTGATGCGTAATACGTGAAATAATAAAAAGGTATTTTAACATTAACAAAACATTTGGCCCCCAAGTTGGTGACGTTTCTGACGTCAAGTCGGGATGTCAGGCACCTAATTGTTTTCCGACTTTCCGAGTTGTTGTTCGGACTTCAGCAGGCGTTCGTGTGCGTTTTACAAATTAGAAACTCGCTTTTCCGACAGTACATGAACGCACTATTAGAGACAACGCCCGCTGACTGAAGCCACGCCCCCTCTGCCATGCTGTTCCTTTCGCGGTGTATTGCAATGATTGGCTTCTCCGGTGTTTTCTTATTTCCCGTTCAGCGATTGGCCAGAATCACATGCTTGTTTGCTATTGGTGCGTGGGTTCTCATACATTCGCACATGCGCAGTAAGCGTCTTCCCCGTGATGGTGGCATTAAAATGCCTGCTTCAACCAGAGGTATATCAAATCCACAGAACACGTCAACAACAACCAGTTCATCCCTGAAATATTTGACCATCCATTCATCTGGATCTACATTGGATGACATAAAGCTAATCCAGCTATCTGGACCATACAAAACCATCTGAATCCTCAGATTGAAGCCTGCTCCCAATCATATAATGAGACATCTACAGTGAGGCTGTAAGAGGTCAAAAATATAAAATAATATTTCTCATATGAAGGACTGGAACCACACACGTTTAAAAGGGGTTTATTTCAAAGAATCCAGACACTACAGCTCTCCTGTCAGTAATATCCAGCTGTGACAAACAGCAAGCACTTATTTACAAGATTACCTCAAAAGTTATAAACAGCTCAAATGCACAACACAACACAGGCTGGGCTTAACAAAAACAAAAACATGAAACAAGAGTTCATTATTCCCGACTTTGAGGGAACAAAGGAAACGATCTCCTCGGGGGTCACAGTGATGCTTCTAAGCGATGAAGTCCAGCGGCCTGTTGAATCCACCTTTCCTGTTCATGTACTGCCTGAAAGAAGAAAAAAAACATTGCATCACTGTCACCCTCGCAACACTTGCAGATGACATCACCGAGCACCAATGGGAGAGCTGGGATGTCTGCATAGAAACACCTGCAGAGGTGATTGGCTTGACGTGCAGAGCCCCCCCCCACGTTATCGAAGAATTATTTTGTGTGCAGTTAAGACGCTCGAGTCGGACACCGTCACAAACACTTTCTCGGGTCTTGTTGACGTACCTGTACTTCCTCTTCATGCTCACGTTGATGGCGTGTGCGTTGGCTGCCGCAGCGCTTTTCTTCCCCTGTTTGGAGACAACGTTGCCATAGAAACGGTTAAAACTGGACTTTTTCAACCTTTAAATCAAATCAAGCAAACAGAGTAACACCTGTAGAAACGTGCGTACGCAGATTAGCTCCATGCTCCTCCCCCTACACGCCCACTTTCAACCATAAACAGTCGATGCAAAGCAGCTCGTGAATGAAAACGTATACAAACGAGGGGGCAGATCAAAGGTCTCCAGCGCCGAAAACCAGAAGTTTAGACGAAGAAAATGATCTTTCTGAGCGAGAGAAGGACGAGCTCGTGAATGAAGTGAAGGTTAGAAAGCCCATATCGGGAGCTCGCTGCAGCAGGAGGCTCACAAGACTTAAGAAAACTCTGAGAATGACACCGCGTTGCAGAAACATCCACCGGTAATCATGACGAGTAAATCTGCAATGTTTCTAAAATTACAGGACCCACAATGACTTCACAGACTGGAACACACGTGGCTCTTTAACGCTCTGATGTCACAGACTGCTGGGTCTGTTTGATGATTTTGCCGTCGATGCTGACGTTCTTTCACACTCGCAGAAAAGGATCCATGGAGCGCACGTGTAAGAACGGCTTTAAAATCAACAACGTCTGAAGTGACCGTGGAAGTTTTGTGATTGGCAAACTGGTTTGTTTTCTGTCGCCTTCAATCTTTCTTTTAGTGAGCGGCTGACGAAGTGTTGAGATACGCTCATAGCTTCTTTCATGTTCAGACTGTTTACGTTGTTCCACTCACTTCCTGGTCTTTGAGCCGTCAGATTAAACTTTACCCACAGCTCTCCGCGGTGCACGTCATCCTCTGGATTGGACCTTTCGTGCACCCCTGGTTTTCAAAGTTCAAACTGCACCGACGACTAAGAGCTTGAAATTCAGATTGTCGTTTCCGGCTGACGCTCAGGATGACGTGTCAAAGGAAGGAGCTCCATGAGGCTGCTGATCAAACGCGTCGAGGGCAGGAACACACGCTCTGATGTCACAGACTTTCACCTCGTTTGTTTGAAATCAGAGTTCACGCTCACAAGTGGCACGGACACAGTAAACTGCACCCCCTTGTGGCGGTACCACATATGACAGCCTCACCTTGGTGCTGTCAAACGTAGAGAAGCCCATCAGTTTCATCATCTCTATCTCCTCCTCCGTCTTGCCTTGCATGTCTTCAGCTGTCCAACACAAACAGGTGATTTTAAACTTGTTGTTAGATTTATTTCGTCCCTTATTTACAAAACAACGAAGACGCATCACACGTATCCAATACCTGAGATCTGAATGGGCTTCGACGTCTTTTCCTTCCCGTCTTTGCGCTCGTCGTCACGTCGATCTTTTTGTCTCGACGGAGAGAGGGAGGAGGAGCGGTGACGTCGAGGAGGAGACCTGCGGAGGGAACACAAAGATGGCGGCAGGACGGGTTACCAAGACGACCAGAGCAGAACGCTTGCTGATTGAGGGTGAATGTGACAGACGAACTACAGCATGCAGCGTGTCTGATGTTTGCTCACAACCATCACGCCATTGTTTGTTAAAGACTGCATTAAAAAAAAAAAAAAAAAAGCCTATTCACCTTGAACGCCTCCTGTGAGGAGAGCGGGAGCGACTTCTCCGACGCTCGCGGTCCCGATCACGAGAACGAGAGCGTTCCCTCTCCCTCCGCCTCCGCTCACGGTCCCGTGACGCTGAGCGGGAACGCCTTCTTTCTGCGGGAACGGGAACAGGCAGTTAAAGAAAACCCTGGAAGGTCGTAGATCTCGTCTAGCTTCAAGACCCACCACCGACTCCTCAGGGAAAAATCGTGACCCAGAAGTCTGATATCTTACGAGCAGTCACGTTTATTTACTGACAAAGTGCAGAAACAAAACAAACGTGTTCCCAGTTTATTATCCGGGCACACATTCGACGACATACTGAAAACAGCTTCATGATCCACGCCTGGGTCCTGACCCCCCTGTACAGAGGAAGCCACAGCGGGGGTAAGGCCTAAAAACTAGATCTCCGATTTTTTCACACCAAACTAGAGTTATGATTTTCATCGATTTTTTTCACTTCTTAAAAAAAAGGAAAAAGAAACTACAAAAAGAAAAACTTTAAAACTTTTAATTTTATAAAAAAATTAAAATAAATCAACAATGAAATACTAGAAACTAATTTCTCTTCTTGGGTAAAAGTGTGAGCTGTTAATTAAATAAAACCGGTTCAAACGACGATGACCCTTCAGCCCCCAAACACACAGTCCAGTTCAGACCAGTCTAGTACAGTCCAGTCTAGTACAGTCCAGTGTGCTCCAGTCCAGTCTAGTACAGTCCAGTGTGCTCCAGTTCAGACCAGTCTAGTACAGTCCAGTGTGGTCCAGATCAGTCCAGTGTGGTCCAGTTCAGACCAGTCCAGTTTGGCATGGTCTTCATTTATTGACGTTTCCAAAGGTTGGTCATGGAGTGGCAGTGGTTCAGTCTGTAGGGACTTGGGTTGGGAACTGGAGGGTGGCTGGTCCGAGTCCCAGTATGGACCACATCTGAGAACTGTGGAGGTGCCCTTGAGACTGCTACTCTCTGTGTTCATATTACTGCATGTGATTATTAATTACTAAACACCGCTTCTTCTTTGAGCTCAGGAGAGCCCTCATGTCTGGTAGCTTCCTCAGGATCCATGGTGGACCCACATGGTGGACCCACCGTGGACCCACATGGTGGACCCACATGGTGGACCCACCGGGACCCACATGGTGGACCCACTGGGACCCGGTCAGTTTCATCATCTCGAATCTGCCTCTTAAAGCTGTTCCTCTCCACTCTAACTTTGATAAATGTTAAGTAAGGACGTAAGATGGAGATCCATCGATTCAGAGGTGTCAAAGTTCACTTCAGTACTCTCAGTAAATTAATCTCAGTAACATGATGAGCAGATGATTAGATGTGCAAGCATTTAGGTCAATAAATCCAAAATAACACACTGAGCATACACTTTATATTTAAGTCTCTTCAGTCATTTCAACGACAATATATCCGTGATGAAAACCACCTTACTTACTCTAATTGAAAGTAAGTTCATATTGATCTAATTTAAAGTTTAGATTAGCCACTCAGCTAACAATAACTGGATGTTTACGTCGCTAGCATGAAGCTAACAGGAGCTTCGTTTTTGTTTTTTTTACCTCGTCTTGGAGGAGTCCGACTTTTGCTTCTGCCCATCTTTTTATTGATTCTTCGTCGAGGTGAAAGTGAGTTATACAAACTAGATAATGGTGAAAAATGTTGACACAACGTTGTGATGTCGGAGAAAGTAAATGTCTGCCGCTGTTGTCTCTTTACGCTCACTTCCGGTGAGCTGTTTCCTTCAGCGCGCCCCCTACCGACCCGGAGGAGAAATGCATCCCTGCAGGGAGATGATCTGACACTACGACAACCTACAGGTACGTACGTCCCGTCATCGGACCCTCAACCACCGCCTGAGGAGATCATCTGTCGATATTTTATTGGGGGCTCCTCCAACCAGCGTCAGCAACATGATGTCTGCCAGTGTCCACACTCTTATTCATTTTTTCTTTTTGCACTCCCACACATACAGTTATTCCTCTCCATCTTCTTTCACTGCAGCAAGGCATGGTGAGTGAGCGGGGCCCCCTTACAGAGGTTTCTTACTGTCATTAAAACATCTGCACACACTGTTTAGGGGCCCCTACTGTCCTGGACCCCCTTAGAGAGGTTTCTTACTGTCATTAAAACATCTGCACACACTGTTTAGGGGCCCCTACTGTCCCGGACCCCCTTACAGAGGTTTCTTACTGTCATTAAAACATCTGCACACACTGTTTAGGGCCCCCTACTATCCTGGACCCCCTTAGAGAGGTTTCTTACTGTCATTAAAACATCTGCACACACTCAAGATTTTCAGTCGTTTAGGGCCCCCTGCTGTCCCGGAGCCCCTAACAGATGCTTGACTTGACAAGCAGCGCCTCTGCTCAGCCACCATCGGACGGGGTTGTCGACACTGATACGAAGCAGCGAAGTCGGACATGTGGCTGTAGGAGCTGGGGATCGAACCCTCGACTTCCCAGTTGGGAGACGACTGACTCCACCAAACTGATCCACAGCCGCCCTTTGTCCCCAATATGCATCTTTAAGGTACGATCAAAGTGTAGAGAAGAAACAGGCATGGAGCAGGTTTGAAATCAAAGTTGATCTTTAATGACTGATACATGGGAACACTCACATATACGTCCTAATGTCAAATAAATTAAATCAAACCATGAGCAAAACATCAGCACATCAGCAGTTTTTTCTTTTTTTTGCCAACAGCTACTTAAAACAGAAAATAAATATTACAACTGTTAAGAGGTATTTTGCATACACACGTACATTTCAAAGAAAACAAGAAAAGTGGAATATTTAGTACCTTCATACCTTCGTTTACGGGGAGAAACTGCATCGGCAAGCAACAGAATCCTTATGCATTGTCTTTGTTTTTTTTGTGTCTTTCAGAGCGGGTTTTTTTTTTTTTTTATGGCTAACCAGTATATTCCCCCGCTCTCCTTTTCATGGTTCATCCCTGCTGTAGTAACTTCAATAGGCTGATAGTTTAACACCGAACCAGCTTTCCGAGGAGCGACGAGTTTATCTCTACACAAACTGCAAATGTGCTCGCACAAAGGAGGCTACACCTGCAACACCTATCTGATAAGTAGAACCAAGGCCTGATGACAGAGGAGGGACAAACGCGACGCACTGAGATGTAAATCTACATGTGGTTAAGTGCCTGTGCACGGACAAAGGGTGCGTCATGTCACGAGATGTTCTGACTGCGACTTGTGAAGTTGTGGATAAAAAATGAAACGGATGAAACGAGTCGTCGGGATCACGAGTGTCGAGAGAAAAGCAACGTGTGTGAGCGTCTACACAGTGAAGTTAGGTAATGATAGTTTGAGACGTGAGTAGTTCAGGGACGATGTGTTTTGTTTGTGTGACGAGACGTGGGGCGTCGAAATGAAGCCTCAGACCTCAGTGAAAGAATCTGTGAAAGAGAAGCTTGGTGTTTGTTTCAGATGAATCACTGCAGAGATGTCATGAGAGATGTTACAGTGTTGAGAACGCCATGCGTCTGTGAACGACCACGTGTGACTGCATCTCCTCCGGCACACTGACAGTTCTTTCACCGAGGTCTGCGTCGTCTGCGCCCCTCAGGTCTCCATTTTCTCCTTCTGCTTTTTGCTCTTCTTCAGGAACGACGGAGGCTTGAACTTCTTCTTCTTCTTGGACGGGGACTTGGAGGGGGAGCCTTCAGGGGTGCCGCCTTGCGGTTTAGCAGGCGGAGCTGCCGGCGTGGAAGACGTGTCGTTGGTGGAGAGGGCCTTCATCCCTTTCTCCAGCTCCTCCGTCGTCTGCTTCTCCTCCTCGCCTCCGTTCTGTATGGCTGGAGGGTCGGGCTTTGCCTCTTCTGCTCAAAGCAAGAAAAATAGACAGATATGAAGTGAGAATAAAAACAGAGGCTCGTGTCAGCTGGAGCTGCGGCGCTACATGCTAGCAATGTCAGAGCAGATGAACATGCTTTATGACAAGCGGGGTGCCAAACTGATTCTTGTACTTCATATTCAGACGAGACCAAAGCAGCAGAAGTTTGCCCTACAGTATCTGAATGAATGTCACACAGAGAGCAGGTCCAGAGGGAGTCATGACGGATGGGATTCACGACACAGGGTTGAAAAACAGAGACTCAGACAGGCGGCTTGTAAAGACATTCTGACTCATAATGGTCAAATCTGCGCATGCCATTTATTGCGTTGCTCTTTTCGGGGTCATGTGTCTCGCTGGCGTCTGGAAACAACAAAACCTGACAACCGGTTTTGCACCTGAACGCCCATCTGAGGAACGTTTGGGCCTCGTGTGGTAAAAGTGCCGCCTCTCATCTTTCACAAATGATGTTCTTATGTTGTGTTCAATGGAGGCAGAAACAATCGGGCGAATGGATCGCTCTGTAAATGTTTAAACCTGCTGGTCAGCCTGTCTGTAAAGACGCACCGGGCTGCAGCAGATCCAGCAGAGCATCTCTTCCTGCCCCGTGAGGAGGTGTAACACGGTTGTCAGGGAGCATTTGAAGCACGGGAGGGCAGAGGCGGGTATGAGCGCGGCGTGCGAGGCGAGCAGGGCAGACGGTCTCACCTGAGAGGGGAGGGCCCTTTGTGGGGGAGGTAGCAGGGGGAGACTCCTTGTCACTTGCCACCTCCTCCCCTACTTACACAAAGACAGACACAGTGAGGGCTCGGCTGTGCAGGAAGTTAGATTAGTGATGAAGTCACAGCACTATATCAGACGGTCGTGAGGAGGAGGCTGTGTGTCACATTTAGAGCTTCAGATGACCATCACGACTTCGATATTTCACGACACTCACCCAACAGGAGTCGCCATGAGGAGCACTTGGCAAACGTTTGATTTCCTTCAAACGTTTGGATTAGGGCTGTCCACCAATACCGTTTTTTATTGTACTTATTCATCTTTTAAATTCAGAAGTTAATCGGCATTAATCTCACGCTTGACATTTTATTATTTAGCATTAAAAAATAAAACGTTTTAGGCTTTTGAAAAGATGGCCATCACTGAGATTTAAATGTTTCACACAGCTGCTTCAGGACGCTCAGAAGATCGTGTGCATGTCATTATCGTTGGAAGCGAGTCATCGAGTGAGACACGATGTCCACGAGGTCTGCAGACAGCCACATTATACGGTCCATAAAAACACCGACATGACACGTCAAGATGAAAGAACAGATACAAATCTTTAGTGAGAAACCTGAAGCGTTGAGTCGTCTTTTAAGATTTAAAGTTCCCCCTAACCTCAGCTCATTTATTGAAATCTGCCAAAGTCTGCAGGTGACCTTGCATGGTCATACGTCTTGATTGGACCGCGACCGTCCCCACAAAGATCTATGAAACACTAACACGTCCCCACAAAGATCTATGAAACACTAACATGTCCCCACAAAGATCTGTGAAACACTAACATGTCCCCACAAAGATCTGGGAAACACTAACACGTCCCCACAAAGATCTGGGAAACACTAACACGTCCCCACAAAGATCTGTGAAACACTAACATGTCCCCACAAAGATCTGTGAAACACTAACACGTCCCCACAAAGATCTGTGAAACACTAACACGTCCCCACAAAGATCTATGAAACACTAACACGTCCCCACAAAGATCTGTGAAACACTAACACGTCCCCACAAAGATCTGTGAAACACTAACATGTCCCCACAAAGATCTGTGAAACACTAACACGTCCCCACAAAGATCTGTGAAACACTAACACGTCCCCACAAAGATCTGTGAAACACTAACATGTCCCCACAAAGATCTGTGAAACACTAACACGTCCCCACAAAGATCTGTGAAACACTAACATGTCCCCACAAAGATCTGTGAAACACTAACACGTCCCCACAAATATCTGTGAAACACTAACATGTCCCCACAAAGATCTGTGAAACACTAACATGTCCCCACAAAGATCTGGGAAACACTAACACGTCCCCACAAAGATGTGTGAAACACTAACACGTCCCCACAAAGATCTATGAAACACTAACACGTCCCCACAAAGATCTATGAAACACTAACATGTCCCCACAAAGATCTGTGAAACACTAACATGTCCCCACAAAGATCTGTGAAACACTAACATGTCCCGCCAAAGATCTGTGAAACACTAACATGTCCCCACAAAGATCTGTGAAACACTAACATGTCCCCACAAAGATCTGTGAAACACTAACATGTCCCCACAAAGATCTGTGAAACACTAACATGTCCCCACAAAGATCTGTGAAACACTAACATGTCCCCACAAAGATGTGTGAAACACTAACATGTCCCCACAAAGATCTGTGAAACACTAACATGTCTCGCCAAAGATCTGTGAAACACTAACATGTCCCCACAAAGATCTATGAAACACTAACATGTCCCCACAAACGTCCCCGAACGCACAGCCAGAACGTTACCGCCCAGAGAAACGCCTTAATGCACCATGAGGCAAAGTTCAACACTGATTGGTCTGCAGGTGTGTCAATCGTCCAGTAGCTTCACGATACGGCATGTAGCTGACCTCAGTGACGAGCGCGGGCGGTGTTACAGTTTGTCAAGAAGCCTAAAACCCGCCTCAGCTCCAGCTCTCATCAACAGGACCTGACCACAGGTGAGCTCGCTGTTACACAGAAAAGGAACCGTTTGTGTTTGCTGGTTTTATTCTGGCTTTGTAAGTCAGCCTTTCCACCGTGGTCGACGTGAAAATGGACGCTAGCAGTGTATTCATTGGCTGCTACTTTTCAAAGACAGCGGTTACTCTCCTGGAGCTCTTTGGAAAAACGCTGACAGCTAGCCCACCTGTCATTATGCAGCAGGTTCTGTTAGCAAGATACGTTAGACTAGCTTAGCAACAACCACAACCCTGAGATTGATTGACACATGGACAGACCAATCAGTGTCGAGCTTTGACTCGTTAGTGAAGTTTCAGCACTGACACTGGCTGACATCCAGACAGGTCAGTGTAGTACGCATGATGTGCTGATTATACCCGGGACTTCTTAGTGCTTTATAGATAATACAGTCAGCTGAGCGGCTCTGAAGGTCATACCGTCGGTCCCTCCGTCCTGCTTCCTCTGCACCTCCTTGCGATACTCCTCCAGCTCATGGTCTGTCAGCTGGTTGAAGGGGTTCGGAGGTTCAGGCTCTGGTGGAAGTTTCGGCGGGCTGACTGGAGACTGCACAACGAGAAGAGACACAAAATCACAGCATTGACTCTGCAGCCCAGAGAGACGGGGAGTAAAGGAGAGAGAGACTGCAGCGTACCGGAGGACTGTCCACCGTTATTACGCTCGCCAGGACTTGGGACTGTGGTCCGGCTGTCTTCATGTCCTGACGATTTTGCTGTCGGATCTACAAAGGGGAACAACGGATTGGTTAACATCTCTGATGCATGTGACAGGGAGCACACTGCACAGATTGGGACTGTGGGGTCAAGAAGAAGAGGCCCAACCTTGTTCCGGGCCTCAATGACCTCTTGAGGGTTGGTGAAAAGAGGCACAAACTGGTTTGGAGTCTCGATCTTGATGGATGTACTGCCAGCCTGGGTCACCTCTTCTGCTTTCAACCACTAACACGAACAAAACAAAGGGCAGAACAACACGTCAGTGTTTATTAACTACCAGTGTTTGTGTGAAACACGTCCATGAATATTCTATCTGGGTTTTTACTCAGGCATGGACTCGCAGAAGTAAAGCAACTCGCTCGATTAAAGAAGTATTTGTTCTCCGTTTCATCATGCAGCCTCCACATGACGTTTGTCCACCAGAGGGCAGACTCTGCACTGCAGCAGTCAAAAACTAAAGCAGTGGGCTTTCCCCTGCAATGCAGAGAAGAGGAGAGAGAGGAGGGTGGGAGGGACTGAGGGGGAGAGTTAAGCTCCTCCCACTGATGTAAGGCGAGCAGGCTCGTGTTGTTTCTGTCTCCATGAGGACTCATCGCTGCAGCTCTGCTTCATCGCTCCTCCAACGTGCACAAAACAAACACATCAACCTCTGGAGGAATAAGAGATGCTGATGAAGCTCTGGTGGATTGTACATTTAATAAAACTGATTTCTGTGAAACACATCAGAGAGACGGCGAGTTCAGTACTCTGCTGCTGGGTCTCCTTCACACACGGGTCATAATTCTTAAAGTGGCTCCACACATTTGCATGCTAAGCCTTTTTTTTCCTTCTCATAGCTCATCAGTCTCTAGCTTCACTCTCCCCTCCAGTTTGCCCGCTTACTCAGCTGTGTCCTGTTAGCATGCTAATGTTAGCGCTCGTTAGTTAGCGTGTAGCTTCAAACTGAACAGAATGAGCGTGATCTGGATCATGATCATGAATCCTCTCCAACTTCCTCGTCACATGATCTGCACGTGACTGTGATCAGTCATCAGACGTTAGGACTGCTCTGTGACCTTCTTCCTCCTTTAACAAATCTAAAGCGAAGACTCCCGGAGGCTCACAGTGGTGCGCTGGTGTCCCGGGCTGGCCTGCTCCTGGTTGACTTTTTGGTAGGTGTTTGGGGTGTTGAGCCATCGGGTCCTCTCCTGCTGCTGGCGCTGAGCGAACGGGTGCTGCCTCAGAGCTGGGTGGACGCCGTCGTCATCAAACTGGTGAAAAGCCGTGGCGGTTGCGGGCACTTCCACCTCCCTCCTCGTCCGCGACCGCTCCAGCAGCACAGGGAAACGGTAGGTGTAGCCTGTACGATAGCCCTGAAACACACGAGGAGAAAGTCACACTCACACACTTCCTGTTTCTGAAGTTCGTGTCTCAACCTTCCATCGACCAGAGAGGCCTTACTTTATTTCTTACTAACTACGACTAGCTCCTAACGCGTGTTGGATTCAAGCAGGTTCCCTCAGCTTAAGAAAGTTAAAAAATCTAAATAAAACAAAAACTAGTTTGAAATGTTGCTGGTCAGTATGTACGCTCCATGTGAGGAGAATAAAGTCCTTCAAAGCAGATTTGACGTCCAACCTGTGGCTCCTCCCCCCTGTTCTGTCCTGCATCATTTTAAAGTCTTAAAGATGATCTTAATGTTCTGTTTGGTAACGGTGTCAGAACCTCGGTGTTGCTGTATGTATGAACGGCGCCACATAAATAAAGTTGAGTTTCGTGACCTCTCCGGCCCAAATGAACAATTCTTCCCCTTTTTCCATATAAAAGACATGGTTGAATCCAAACATCAAATAAAGTATTCTCAGCTGAAGACAGTGGAAAACATTCAAACACACTGATAGTAGAGGCTGCTGTGTGACGAGTCCATCAGAAGTAACTAATCCCATTTCATAATTCGGGGTTAAATGTGGAACCACGGACACAACGGACATGTTGCTGCAGGAGCTGGGCATCAAACCCAGAAGTGTTCCTGCTGGGGCCGCTGGCGTCCCATCCATGGCGGTCCTGGTCTCAGCTTAACTTTCACTCTTATCGTTCATAATAATAATAATAACAAAAAATCCCCCCCTCGTACAGTTTATCGATGGAGACAAGAGCTACCACGACCTAAACATGTAAAAACAGACTTTTTGAAACCTGACGTCTGCTCTTCTTCCTCTTTGTGTTTAATGTCGTTCATGTTTCCATGAAGCATGATGTTAAAAACATGACCCATGTCCTTTGTGTAACTAAACAGGGTTAAACATCGGGGCTGAGGCTGATTCCAATACTTTGATTTCAGGATTTCGTTGTAATGGCTTGTTTTTGGTCGGCGTTGTAAGATCACCACCCTGCAGACATTTTCTTTCATGTTCGATAATGAAAACAGACCAGAGTTTGTCCAACATGTGACCTCTTCTGCCCAATAAATAAAACTCTTTTCAGTATCAGCAGTTACTTCATATAAGTGGTGTTCATCTGTAAAGCTGAACTAAACAAACGCGTGTTTCACACAGAGATTATTGTTCTGCAATCATCCAAAATACAATGACAAATCCAAAAGGAGAATTCTCGTTTGAACCCGTGCTGAAGCTACTTCCAGGTTGGCCTGCTAAAATATGTCATCACTTTTCCAGTCTATTAGCTTGCAAGCATCAAATTAAAGTGAGACAACAGATAAACATCAGCTAATGGCATCGGTGTGAGACACATTATCAGCTGATGGGCCGACATTGGTCAATATTGGCTCGTACGGATGATCGACCGATACATCAAGCCTGAGCACGCTTCACCTCTAAAGTCCACTTCATCTGACTCATGTGAGTCCTTTCCTCCTTTCCTTGGACCTGATGGAGGAGGTGTGCTACAGTTTATGCACGAGCAGAAACACGTGCACACCGCGTGGACATGAAGTATAATCAATCCTGCAGCTTCACGTTGGCCAGATACGACAGACATGACTCAAAATCAGCCGTCAAGTCAGTACAGTAGCGCTCATGTTGTCTGTGTGGACCTGACTGCCTGTCCTTGTAGACTACGCTTCATGATCACGTGAAGTCGTGCATGTGTTGTCTGATGATGTAAGATGGAAGCGTGCTCAGGTCGGGTTAGTCCTGGAGCACAGTGTGAGTGCAGGCCAGCGGGGTGCAGTACAACAGTACTTCTGCACGGTACGGGAGACTGGGCCTGTAGTGTGAGTGCGACCATGACATGTGACCGTGTTTAATCTGTCAAATCATAAAAAGGGAATTTAACTCAATCATCACTGTTTTCGTATCTCTGTGTCCAGTAACACTGACTCGTACCAAGTTATCCAGAGTTCTCATGAGAGCTTCGAATTCATGCTCCCCAATGCGGCTCTTGTGCAGCGGTCCAAAGGTGGAGCCGGCCCAGCCCACGGTGCCGGCTATGTTGGGTTTATGGATGGTCCGGTCCAACAGGATCAAGTTCTGCTCACCGCCGGCACTGCACAAAGCCGTCACCTGGAGACAACATAAACCAGATTCAGAACAAGCCCCAGCTTCACTTGATTCAAGTTAAAGGAGCAGTATGTGACTCTGCCCCCTAGTGTTTAAAATGGGTACTGCAGTCTAAATTCTAAACTTTACAGAGAGCTGGCTCCGCCCCCTCCTCTCACACAGGTCAGCATGTGGTGGACACTGTAGCTTCAGTGTTTAGCCAGCTCTGCATGTGGTGGACACTGTAGCTTCAGTGTTTAGCCAGCTCTGCATGTGGTGGACACTGTAGCTTCAGTGTTTAGCCAGCTCTGCATGTGGTGGACACTGTAGCTTCAGTGTTTAGCCAGCTCTGCATGTGGTGGACACTGTAGCTTCAGTGTTTAGCCAGCTCTGCATGTGGTGGACACTGTAGCTTCAGTGTTTAGCCAGCTCTGCATGTGGTGGACACTGTAGCTTCAGTGTTTAGCCAGCTCTGCATGTGGTGGACACTGTAGCTTCAGTGTTTAGCCAGCTCTGCATGGGTCTGTAAAGCTTTCTGCGTTCTAACCTCTCTCCATGTTTCAAAAGCATCTCCAACATTGATCCTAGTTTGAGCAGCTTTCTGCTGCTGGAGCTTATTAGAAACATGCAGAGGCTTTTTAGCTCGGGTACAATCACTTCTATCTGAAGCAGTTCCACTGCCCGCTTCCATCGCTGCAACACCTGTTCACCTGATAACTGCTCTCATATCTGGCAAACCCAGGGGCGTCCAAAACGGCCTTCAAAGCCCTGCCTACCTTCTCTGGTCCAATCAGATCCAGAGCATTCAGGAGCAGAATCTAAAGTTAGAAGGAGGACATACTGGCTGCTGCATTGTTGTCAGAGAAGCTTCAACACAGCAGGTTTCCTTCATGATCACACAGGAAGAGAGCTGCTCTCTGATTAATCCCCTCCAGAACATCTGGACCTAATAGACTGTGAAAGAAGGACACGTAACACATCATCTCCCGTACATGTAAAGGGTCGATGATCCTTCCCCACAGGCCTAAGCTGGTCCTGAAGGATGACTGCACGCCACTCTTCTGTGAGGTGACATACTGCAGTGCAGAGGGCTGCCCAGGTGTACCTCCTCTATACACTCTCACTCTCCTACAGTCACAGGCAGGGCTAACACACACACTCCAGTCGCTCAGCTGCTGGTCTCTCCAGGCTGTGTGTGTGTGTGTGTGTGTGAGTGTGTGTGATGTACCTGGATCTGGCAGGCTGCCTGGATGTGATAGATGGTGTAGAAGGCCTCTTCAACAGACTCCCCCAGAGCCACAATGCCGTGATTCCTCAGCACCAGAACCTACACATCGTGACACCGACATTAACACAGACACAAAAACACACACTTTCATTTTTACAGAGGAGAGGACACAACACGACCAGCCAATCAGCTGCAGGAGTGCGGTCTGCTCACCTTACAGGTCGGCCCGAGGCTCTTCTGCAGCTCCACTCTGTCCTCCTCCTCCTCCATGACTCCATTGTAGTCGTAATAAGCTACATCACCAACCAGCAGAGCCTCGTGGGAGAGAGGCAGGAGGCCGCACTTCATGGCCGACACCTGGAGACAGTCGTGCATGTAGAAGGTACTTAGTCATGACATCATTATTTCTCTTCCGTCGTTAAGATTTGTTGTATGAATCGGATCCCTCGTTCTTCCTCATGTCAATGCCAAACCTGTCTGCTGGCCTCGCGGCCCACGCCGACTCACCGCAGCTGTGGACGGCGTGTGGAGGTGAAGCAGGCAGCGGACATCGGGCCGGGCCGAGTAGATGGCTGAGTGTAGGCTGAACTTCTCGGTGTCCACGGCGAGGTTGGTGCTGCCTTTCTCCACCACCTCCCCCAGGATGTTCACCTTCACCTGGGAAGCAAACAGGAGCCCGAGGAGTCACGCAGAGAACGCCGAGAGGGAACTTTCTGGAAACACTTCATGAAATCTCATCATCAGTGTGGACGGCCTTTAAAGCCCCAGCTTGAGAGATGTCTGGGTGTTCTCCTGTGAATGGCTGCACCCTGGTCACCAGCCAATCACAGAGCTGACACACAGAGACAGAGTCAGCAGGTAACCTGACGTTTGGACTGTGGGAGGACGCCCGAGTCCTCCCACAGGAGGAGAACATGCAGACTCCACACAGAGAGGCTCCTGTCAGACAGGGATTCAAACCAGCAACCTCCTCGCTGAGAGGCCACAGCACTCCACGTTTGTCCTCATGTAAACCGTCTCAGAGTAGTGTGTGTGTGATGATTTTTAAAGCCTGTTAGTATCAAGAAGGACCAATCAGTGTGAACTCATGTTCGCTGATCGGATGGCGTTATGGGGAATGTATCGCAGCTTTCTCTCCTGGACTGAACACCAATCAAAAACTAAGATCACTAATCTGCCCTCATCACGTCTGAGCCATGTTCCCTCTCCGTCCTTTCATTTACTCACCAGACTGGATCCGGTCACCTCGCTGTAGGCCAGCCCGTCTGGAAGCACCAGGAAGTGTTCCTGCTCTTTGCTAACACGCAGCTGTCAGGGAGAACATCAGTTAAGAAGTCAAAATCACTCATTATCAAATCCACTTCCTGTTCCTGCCTCTGATGTGCTCTGTTCACCAGGAGGACACTCACAGTCAGGCATGTGTGGCTGATCTGCACCCAGCCGAAGAGGTCGAACAGGCGGTGGGTGCTGGCCAGCTTGCAGCGCATCAACCTCTCTCCCTTCACCATGCTGCCGGGCTCCCAGCCGTGCAGGTCGTTGATGGGCGTCACCATCATCATGTCTGTGGGAGCGAGAGACAAACAAAGCAGGCAAGCTCAGCAAGGATTCATCACAGGTGGCAGCCCGACTGATTAATCGTCCAGCCGATAATATCATCTGATCAGTATCAGCTCATGTATTTATTTCACAATTCGTTTCATTTGAGTTTCACTGTATCACACGAGCAGTTCCCCGTCACCAGCAGAGGGCGCTGTACGGATTACATCCTCCCTCTGACCTCTCACATGCTCAGTGACTTCTTTTATCGGTCCCACCCAAACACCTCATGAATGACAAGCAGTGGCGTGGTGGTCTCTAAAGAAACGGGTAAACTCTTATGTTCCTCTTGGCCAATCAGAGTCAGAGCAGGGAGGCTGGTCTCGTCACCATCAGGGTAAAAAACTGCAGTATACTACTGAAGATGGTGTAAATGAGAGAGGAGTGTGTATACTCCCTGCACAGGCCACACATACTAAATAACATCTTAGGTTAGGATATTATGAGGGCAGATTGTTGATAGGGTAAAATGTCATGTCTTATTTCACTTCAGTCAAGTTGTCATCTGCTTGCACACTGACAGACGATTTTTTTCAACATAAGACGTTTGTGTCGACTCGTCAGGTTAATGTGGCTCATAAAAAGTAAAATAAGATATTTTAAAGGTTTATTTTGGTGCTTTATAAAGCTTTATTTGAAAGACATGACAGGGCGTAGAGAGAGAGAGACAGAGAGAGAGAGAGAGAGAGAGAGAGAGACAGAGAGAGAGAGAGAGGAATGACATGTGGGAAAGGAGCCACAGGTGACATTTAAACCCGCGAGTGCATTAGCCACCAGGCTACTAGCGCTAACAAAAAAGATGTTTTGACTAGAAATGAGACGGTCTGACTTGCTCAGATGTCAGTAAGTGCTGCGCTGTAGTAAATTATCTCCAGGTGAGTTCAGACATGCAGAGTGGATTGGATGCTTTGCAGACACACCCACCCAAATCAGAAATTGTGTCACTATCAGCGAACGAGTGTGCTTCTGCCATGCTTTATGATCGCACTTCCTTCATGTACACAAAGGATGAGGTGCGGGAGCAGATGTGTGTACGTACTGGACGGAGAGACGGGCAGGGCGGCCGGAGAGCCGTGTGAGGCCATGAAATCAGCCAGCTGTCTCAGTGCCCACAGGTTGGACGAGCTGCCACCCTTCTTCATCTGCTCCTGGATCAGCACGTCCAGCTCCTCCCTGAATGACTGTGCAAAAACACAAACGTACACACACACACCACACAGGGTTAACAAACACACACATGCACTCATAACAAGGCTCGGACTCTGCACCGAGCCGAGCTGTCCACTTGAGAACAGAGAGAAGAAAAGAGGAGCGGAGGAAGAGACGTCTCACCGGGCTCTGCAGGAGGCTGGAGATGCGTTTCTTGTGCTGGGGCCCGGAGCCCGGTGTGGAGTGCTGAGGAGACGGGAGGCTCTCGGGGACCCCGTCGCTGGGACTGCGCTGCACCGGGGTGCTTTTGGGGGTGGGAGACTTGCTCATCTTCGACTCTTTCGGGACTCACAACCGAGAAGCAGCGGGAAAATCTGTGAAGAGAGAGAAGGCATGTGAGCACTTTATTCTGCCATCACAATCAAATCAAAGTAGCTCCTACTTAGATCATCTAAACGAAGGGAGAGTCTCTCTGTGTCCCTCCTCCACATTAAGCCCTGTTTCCACCGAGCGGCCCGGTTTGGTTCAGGACAGTTTGAAGTTTCCACAGACTTGGCTAGCAAAGCGTAAGCCGGATGGTGATAGTGGCGTCAGCTTCATGATAGTGTTACATCAAAGCATCGCTACACATAGAAGAAGAAGAAGAAGAAGGTGACGCAGGTCGCCCATGGGGCGGAGCTACGAGCAGACATCAGTCGCAAGAAAAAACCAAAGCCTTGAAAAGACTCTTTGCCTTTCCACAGCAAATTACAAGAAGCCATGTTTTGTGTTTGTCCTTTATGACAGCTGTCGCACAGGAAGTCTGAGGGTCTTCAACAGAACAGACCCGGGTAACAGAGAGGGACCAGACTGAACTGGACTGGTCCTGCATCCTTCAACCTCAGTGTGAAGACTCCGCCTCACTATCAACAGGTGTAGCAGGACTCGTCTGACCAGGAGAGTCCAATGCTCAATCCACTCGAGCTTGTACAGCGCCCCCCAGTGTTACACCCACACATTCACACCCTGATGGTAGAGGCTGCATTCACACACACACACACACACACACACCCTGCTGACAAAACAGCAGCATCTCGGGGTTCAGTGTCTTTTCCTGAAGACACATTGGTCATCATCCGCTTAAGAAACAACAAAGTCCAGAGTCTAAAGGCCTGATGTCAAACGACCCACACAACACGCCACAAACACAGCCCTGATCTCTCTAATCCCAGACTTCTTTTCCAAACGATAATCATAAGAGAGCATGCAAAAGAGATGCATGTAAAGTGTTTGAGTAATGGCTCGCATAACACTGGGAGAAAATAACAGAATGGATTCTGTGCAGATTAAAAAAAGACGAGGATTATCTGAGGGAATAAAAGGGCAGTAAACAGAATATGTTTGATTCTTTTAGAGCCTGTGCTCAAAAGACTTCTCAAAGAGGATCGACGGTTACAAACCAGCCCAGAGGTCGTCAGCATCTACAGAGCTAACCAGCACACATGCTGGATCAAATACCAGCTGTCAGTTCAATCAATAAGATCAGATGTGCAGAAATTAACTCCAGCTAATCCGTTTAGTATCGTGCATGAAGACGATCTCGTCCTGCAGGGACAGAAACAAACATTTATTAAAGCATTAAGACTAAATAACCTACCCTCACATTAAGGAGGCCGTATCCCTCAGGGCAGCGGCTGCTGGAAATGCAGAGTTAAAGCAAATGGAGCATTAGCAGTAAGAGCTGCCGTGCCGACAGCGGCGTCACAACCACAGACAGGAAGTCAGCTCGTGATCCAGCTCGGTAATTGGAGAAAGAGTCAAGAGTTACCGTAAGGATGTTTCTGAAAAGAGAGGGCCCCACCCCTCACACACACACACACACACACACACACACACACACACACAGTGCTGCAGGGAGCAGATAAGGTCCCACACACACCCCACCCTCTCTCCTGTGCTACAGCTTCTCAATGACATGATATTCTGCAGAACAGGAAGCTGCTGTAAACATTAAATGAATGTTGCTCTGTGAAGCTCGATAAAGTCAGCTCTCAGAGATCATGTTAACGTGGTTTAGTTTTGTATTTGTATTAAACTGAGATTGCTCTGAGGCTGCAGGGAGTGAGTCGTTCGTGAGGTTGCTGGTTTGAATCCCCGTCTGAGTGGAGTCTGCATGTTCTCCCCGTGTATGTGTGAGTACTCGGGCTTCCTCCTACAGTCCAAACACATTCTGGTTAGGTTACCTGCTGACTGTAAATGGTCTGTAGGTGTGACTGTGAGTGTCTGTCTCTGTATGTCAGCTCTGTGATTGGCTGGTGACCAGTCCAGGGTGTAGCCCCGCCTCTCACCCAATGACAGCCGGGATTGGTCCAGCCCCCAATGATCCTGAACGGGTAAGGCGGTTTACATAATGGATGAATGGATGGATGTTTGATCCCTCTGTTCCCCTTTTATCTTCAGTGTTTCCTGTTGTATTTTGTAGTTATTACTGTGTTTCCTGCTGTATTTTGTAGTTCTTATTGTGTTTCCTGTTGTATTCTGTAGTTCTTATTTCCTGTTGTATTTTGTAGTTTTTATCCAGTGTTTCCTGTTGTATTTTGTAGTTCTTATCCAGTGTTTCCTGTTGTATTCTGTAGTTCTTATTCAGTGTTTCCTGTTGTATTTTGTAGTTATTACTGTTTCCTGCTGTGTTTTGTAGTTCTTATCCAGTGCTTCCTGTTGTATTTTGTAGTTATTACTGTGTTTCCTGCTGTATTTTGTAGTTCTTATTGTGTTTCCTGTTATATTCTGTAGTTCTTGTGTTTCCTGTTGTATTTTGTAGTTCTTATTGTGTTTCCTGTTGTATTTTGTAGTTCTTATCCAGTGTTTCCTGTTGTATTCTGTAGTTCTTATTGTGTTTCCTGTTGTATTCTGTAGTTCTTATTGTTTCCTGTTGTATTTTGTAGTTCTTATCCAGTGTTTCCTGTTGTATTTTGTAGTTCTTATCCAGTGTTTCCCTGTTGTGTATTTTGTAGTTCTTATCCAGTGCTTCCTGTTGTATTTTGTTGTTCTTATCCAGTATTTCCTGTTGTATTTTGTAGTTCTTATCCAGTGCTTCCTGTTGTATTTTGTAGTTCTTATCCAGTGCTTCCTGTTGTATTTTGTAGTTCTTATCCAGTGTTTCCTGCCTGGTGTTTACTGATTTATGTCTCAAACCTTTAAGAGGATCACTCAGCAGCAGGACATAAAGTCCCATCACATTGTTGGGAAGGACTTGGTGTGATGGCGTGTGAGACGAGCTGACAGATGACTAAACCTTTAATGGACCTTCTGGATAAAGTGCACGTGATCCCGACTACGTCAGAAGCCACACTGGATAAAGAAACAACTCAGAAAACACACACGTACGATCGACGTCATCGTGTGTCCCTCAGCTTCACGTGTTTCATATCCAGCTGTTTTCACTCGCTTATTTCTGCTTATGTGTACACACTTTCATTTGAAGCAGCAGCTCTCTCTATCTCTCTCTCGGTGGGGTGGAGACGGGCCCCAGCTGCTGACAGGCAGCAGACAGAAAGCCTCTCTCTCCAGGGACGGCTCTAATGATGGAGGGGAGACATGGAGAGCTGCCTCGTCCTCCACTCAGTCCTCCATCACAGCGCGCTGCATCATCATTTCACTAAACATCTCCTCGGCCCCTGAACGGCCCCGCCTCGTATCGTGAATCGTATGGTGAGATGAATCGTGACATCGTTGGCGAGCATGAAGTTGTGTGATGCACATCACTCCCTCGCACTCGGAGCATCCTGCAGCAGCTGAGAGGCGGATCGCTTTCATGACCCGACGAGCTCCAGATTGATTTCCCTCATCTTCCCTTTCATGAGCTTAAAGTTAGTGGATCACATTCAGATCATGAGACTGCTTCTGGACGATCAAGGTTTCCAGCACCAGACAAAGGGGGAACATTTTAAAAGTTAGGATCATACAGATTATCTACACAAAGGTCACAAAGTGCTTTACATAAAACCCAGAGACTGAAAACAAGAGCGGAGCAAGAAAACAAGAACACAGAGAGAATAAAACAGAAACTACTTAGTTCTTGTGTTCTCACTCTCTTCACACACATAATTAAATTATGACTTTATTAATGTTTTTGTCTGTCACAGAATAATGCTGGGTTAAAAAACAAGCTAGCTCGGTTTTAACAACACTGCTGGGTAAAGGTACAGCGGGCTAAATTCTGGGTGTCCTGCTTTTTAAAAAATAATAATAATAATCATACAAAGTGCTTTAAGAGGACAGCGATGATAAAGCAAATGTAAAAACAGCCAGAAAAACAATAAAATGATGCTAAATTAATGTAATACTAATTCAGCTAAAAGCAGGACAGGCTCATGGGTAAGCGTGTCTTAAGAAGTGATGTAACAGAGATGACAGGTCGGTTCACAGCGAACGCTCTGTAGAGTCCACTCATACAGTACTTAAAGGTCTGACATGTAGCTGGGAGAAAAAGCTTTTTAAAGTAATCAGTAAAATCTTTAAATCAATTCTAAAACACAGAGAGAGATAAAAAGGAGGGATGTGGTTAAAAGGCTGCCAGCTGAGTGCTGCACCAAAGGGAGGAAATCTGAATTCAGATGCATTACTGCTCAATGTGTATCGTAAAAACTTTGAGCTGAATAGTCTTATCCTGAGTTCACCCACAGAAGAAGAAGCCGTGATGGTGTGCAGACATCCTACGAGGGTGGTTGAGCTGTTCCAGGACGCCTTCCCTCTGAACACGGAGCAGACGCAGCTGAGTGCTTTGCAGAAATGCTGCATGCACAGGATGGAAATGCATCGATGCATAAATGATGTAAAGAGAGAATACATTTTGTTGACTGTGCAAAGTTACATTTCACGCTCTACGCTGACTTTCACCTCAGAGGATTGAGCTCTGAATGAATCTTTAAAGGTCACACACGGAGTTTACAGTTCCCCGTGCTGCGACACACACGCGAGCGCACGTGGACGGACCATCGTGTGGTAAACACAAGTCCATCTGCGTAAACACACGGCCGTGTCATCATCATGTATTAGCCCTATTAGCTTCATCCCACTCGACTGAGTCCCTGTCAGTTTGGATTGACTCTCTGAGTCCACAGGTGGACATTTGTGGACTACAAAACAACCAAGTGTCCCCCTTTGCTAACGGTACATCATTTAGCTCCGGCTAACAGGAGGAAGTGGAGCGAAGAAAGGTCAAAAGTTCATCGCGTGCTGCACACACTGGCCAAGTCTTGTGTTGGTTTTATTTTTTTAAACATGTTTTCAATTTATAAATGATAACCTGAAGTATTCATTGAAGATGGTCAATAAAGCACAGACATGTTGTGGGATGCTATGTCTCCATGGTCACATGTTCCTCTAGCTCTAACATGTGTCTGTCTACAAACCCTCCCTGATGAGAACAGCATATCCTCTCTTTTTTCAGTCTCATCTTGGAAAAAGAAGCACATATACTCAGTCTCTGACTTGTCGGATCTATTTCTCCACGTCATGATGTGGTTAGAAGGAAAACATCTCTTTCTCAAAGAATACATAAATTCATTCATAATATGATCTTTATCCCCGGCCTCCCCGTATTACGGTCTTAGTGAGTGACTCCTGCACACAACGTGATGATTTATCTGAGATACTGAGGTTTTGCTCTTGTCCTGTCTCGCCCGGCCTTGGTCTTGGTCTTGTCTCAGTCTTGGAGCCCTCTAGTCTCAGTCCCTGGAAGCGTGGTCTTAACTACAACACTATTAAATCCACTTCTAAATAATAACTGATTACTTAAACTGCAAAACAAATACACTGTGTAACTTGTGTAAAAAGCGATCTCTCTGCCTTCAGACTGTTGGCCTCTTACAAAATCTGCTCCTCTTCTTCAGCTGATGTTAGCTTGATCACAATCCTCTCCTCCTGTAAGCAGCAGAAGTTGAATGTGTAAATATAAAAGGCTCGTCTGTTGGCTGAACTGAAGAGGAGAGCTCTCCTTGCAGGGCCTTGACTTTCACATCACCGTCCTACCCCAACAGCTGAGCCTGACGCTGCCTTCTCTGCCTGCCACATGGGGGGGGGGAGCACGAGCCGTTATTGACAACATGTGTGTGTGTGTTTGCAGCGCCATTTTCAACGTGATTTGCGGTGTGTAAGGTTTTTGTTTTTGTTGGGTTTTTTTTGGTAGCATCCCTCGCGCAGCTCGCGCGCTGCATGGCTGCCTAGCAACACGCGCACGCGCTGCAGCCTCAGCACCAGCAGAGCGAGGATAAGGCAATGGCCCACCCGCAATCCCGCATCATACAGAGGCCAGCAGCGACGACATCGCACTGGCCTCCTCTTACAACAACACAACAGCAAAGAAAAGCGCGTTCATGCCCATCAGCGCGCACCTTTCAGGCCACGTCGTGTTCATCTGTACCAGCGAGCACGAGCTCAACATCACGACAAACCATCAGTGGATCTCTAATTAACGAGATTAGAGCCATCATGGCTTAAACACTGCCACCAGTCTCTGAAAACACAACAGCCTGTTCACACTGAACCTCAGATGCACAACAGAGACGCACAAGCACGCGCTGTGAGGAGAGGCTGCTGTGCGACGAACACCTACATGACATGAATCTTTTTTAACACAATCACAAACTAAAACCTTTGCACAGAAAGCCGTGGGGTGCACGGTACGACATCATGAGTGTAAACATCAGACAGTACGGACGGTGCAGTCAGACAGACATCACGCGCACACACCGCTCATGCACGCGGCTGCAGGGAGGAACGCCCAGCCATTTCACCGTGTTTGCTTGTTCCCCTCTTCGACACAAATATGAGCATGCATTGTGGGCCACTCACCTCAGTGCATCCTCAGGAGGGTCTCCTCTGCGTGGGTACGGCACACCCACTGCCCACGAACGCCCTCAGAATCAGCTGTGGTGAAATCAAAGCGGTCTCCCAACACCAGGTTTCCTTTGTCGGATGTTTCAGGGCCTCAGCTGATTCCAACTCAATGGGTCCTGATGTATTTCATCTCTCTGTGCGCCTGGACCAGCCCACTGCCACGCCTGTCCACGGTCTGACACCCCCTCCCCCAGAAAGCCCCCCCCCGCTCGTGCAGTGTAGGATTCGATCAAAGGTAGTGATTGGTTTTGGAGTATGCGAGGAACACGCGCAGCTCGAGGATTTCGGTTTGTCCTTAAATGTTGTCTTTTTTTTTTTCAAGGCCCAGTTCAAGTCGGACTGTGATTGCAACGCATCAAACAGGCGCCACCTGCTGTTCAAATGGTGAACAGCATGTTGACTATAAAACGTACAGGCTGCAGCGCATTTCAGCTACAAAGTGCTTCACACAAAGAAAGAGAAAAAAAACCCTAATATTTTCAACCATTAACGATCACAGAGACCATTAAATATGACAACATATTATAAATAATACAAATAAAATACAGAAATCTGACATTAAGCAAAAATAAGATTAAAAAAAAACATTCTAATTTTGGCTGTAGTAGGTGATGTGCTCTGAGTCTTTCACTGTTATCGAGCTCTGAAGTCCCAACCACAGTCTTATCTTCCAGACAGACACCTGCTGGTTTGATCCAAATACCCACTTCCTGAGGATTCAGGCTCACAGTGTGGTCCTGTTTGCCTTGGAAACCACCCAGGGGTGCTGTGGTGGTGAGACACCCGCAGTCCTTCCACTTTAAAACTACACTAGTATGTTATTTAGGTAGAGTCTTGCTGTCCGGTCTGTCCGTGTCGGGCTCAGACCTCCAGATACTCCCCGCAGGTCCGGGACACCTGACACAGCCCAACTCTCACCAAACAAGTTCTTTGATAGATAGACTTTATTGATCCCGAGGGAAATTCAGGGCATCCAGTAGCAGTATACAGACAGGCAGGACACAAGACATTGGTTACAATACACACCCGCTGTCCCCCCTCCCAGCGGGTGTGTATTGTAACCAATGTCTTGTGTCCTGCCTGTCTGTATACTGCTACTGGATGCCCTGAATTTCACTCAAGGTCAAACAACACGTTTCACAAACATGACATTATGTTCGTCATTTCACACTTCAGTGAAGCCCTTTGGCCTCCTATCCAGAGATCACACTAGATTACATCTGGATTATGAAGTCCAGATCGATTACTTTTTTTTACTCTTCTTCCTTTGTTGTCCCAGCCTTAAAACAGTCAAAAATAAAGGATTAGACTGGAACCATGTGGGAAAAACATACTTTAAGTGGCAGACATTTTGGGCAGATATCTCCCAAAACAGCAACGGATTTGGGAAATGTGGCAGATGCAGGAAGAGAAGAAATAAGGATGTTTGTGTGTGTGGGGAGAGGGAGAGAGAGAGGGAGAGGGAGAGGGAGAGGGAGAGGGAGAGAGAGAGAGAGAGAGAGAGAGAGAGAGACAGAGAGAGAGGGAGAGACAGAGAGAGAGACAGAGAGAGAGAGACAGAGAGAGAGAGAGAGAGAGAGAGAGAAACAGAGAGAGAGAGAGAGAGAAACAGAGAGAGAGAGAAAGACAGAGAGAGACAGAGACAGAGAGAGAGAGAGACAGAGAGAGAGACAGAGAGAGAGAGAGAGAGAGGGAGAGAGAGAGAGAGAGAGAGAGAGACAGAGAGACACAGAGAGAGAGAGAGACAGAGAGAGAGAGACAGAGAGAGAGAGAGAGAGAGACAGAGAGAGAGAGAGAGAGAGAAACAGAGAGAGAGACAGAGAGACAGAGAGAGAGAGAGAGAGAGAGAGAAACAGAGAGAGAGAGAGAGAGACAGAGAGAGAGAGAGACAGAGACAGAGAGAGAGAGAGAGAGAGAGAGAGAGAGAGAGAGAGAGAGAGAGAGGGAGAGAGAGAGAGAGACAGAGAGAGAGAGAGAGACAGAGAGAGACAGAGAGAGAGACAGAGAGAGAGACAGAGACAGAGAGAGAGAGAGAGAGATCCTCCAGCAGTCAAAGCCAATGACCTGGTCTGATCCAGCCCTGACTATGAGCTTTATTAAAAAGGAACATTTGAAGTCTATATAGTGTGTCTGCATCCCAGACCCAGACCAGCCCAGGTCTGATAACTGCAGACTCTACCTCCTGTAGGACTTTTTTTTAGTGAAATGATGGGAAATGTAAAATAGAAAATCCAAGAGAAACTTTAAAACAGAAGCAGATTTTAAGTATTTATTTCAGGGCTGTCCAGGTTACACTTTTACATAAATGAAAATAAAAGCACATAAATATCGGCTCAAACAAAATTTTAAACTTGAAAAGTGAAAATAAAATAAAATTTTCTTCAAGGAACAATCGGTTTCTTCAAAGCAACAGGCCCCTAGAAGTGAATCAACAAACAGCTTTAATGAAAAGAACACCAATCAGCGAGTTATTAACCACTTCCTGTCCGCATCATCAACAACTTTACACACATCATGTTACCCGCCTGACTCCACATACAGTGATGGACCAGCAGAGGGCGCTCTAACAATGTGTATCATAGCAGCTCCTGTGTGGTTGAAAATAAAGTGTGACTGAGGGCCTTTCTCAGTTCCCTTATTTGCACCGAGTGTCCTCCGAGTTGTCTCCTCCACTTGCGTCTTAGTCCCGCCCACCAGAGATGCACGGAGGAAACGAAGCCGAGGAGAGAGGACCGAGGAAATCAGCTTTAAGACACATGAGACGTCGTTTCCTCGACAGCGTCACATGACGCAACATCAGCTGATCACGTTCAGCTGTCAATCAGCCGAACAGCTGTTTATGTCCACATACACACAAACACTGTATTATTTCTCATCAAACACACACTGTATTATTTCTAATCAAACACAGTTACAGTGTTTAGTTTCTTTACCTGATAAAAAAAACACCTGAAGAACAACCTGCAGTCCACTCATAACCAAAAGGACAGTTTCTACTGACTCAAAGATTTCATTTTGAATTGTCTATAATTATTGATTATTATTAAACAGTTTGGACTGAACCTAGCCTGTATTTAGACAACCAACTCTGTATTTTATAAACACAGATATTTATGTGTCAAGATACTGAAAATGATTGATTAGAATCTAAATGATGAAACTTTGTGAAGATAAATAAGTGAGAATATAAAAAGGACTCCTCTTCGTCAGACTCTTTTTAATCCCAGCTCATCACAGAGCGACTCTTTACAAACTCACTGATGTTCATCATCTGTTTAAATGTCCCACGCTCCGTTTAGCCTCTTTTTAATGTCCGTCTTTTCTCCCCTATTAAACTCTGTTTCACTGAAGTCTGATCCTGTGCAGCGTCCAATCAGTGAGTGATATACGAGAAGGGGGCGTGTCTGTCAGTGAAAAGACTTCCGTGAAGTCAGCTCTCGTGTCTCCTCGGTCATCGCTCCTCGGATCAGCCTCCTCTCTCCTCGATCCTCTCTCCTCCGTTCGCTATTAGAGCTTTGGGACGATCCTCAACATGGCGGCTTTGGAACTACTTCCGGTTCGGCCGAGGACCGAGGAGACTGCAAATAACGAAAGTGAGACGTACCCTGAGTCTGATGTGGAGGAAACAGACCTTTGACCTCTGAGTCAGGATCCTTTAGGATTACAGGACGTGATGGAGTGACGTACACAGAGGACACAATGTCATCACTTCCAGGTTCGACCGCTCATCTCCGGTTCATCGTTCAAAACACTCATCGACACCGTGTTCAGAGTTCTGCCGTCTGCAGCAGTGACCACGTCTACCCCGTCCTTCATAACTGGCTACGCCTCCTCCAGTGGATCAGCTCCAAACTCTTTATCACCTCCCATGACCTGGCTGCCCCCCCCCCCCCCCCCCCAACCTGCCACAGCTCCTTCCCCTTCTCCATTTTGGTAGTGAGACTGAGTCAAGCTCCATAGCAAGGCAGGACGAGGCAGAGACCATAGAAATCTATGACAAATCTTCACACGTGAACCTCCGGCGGGACTACAGGAGGCAGTCAGCCTGTGTCTCTGCAGTCTGACATGTTGCTGTTCACTCATGTGTACTGACCCTAACACAAAGAAAGGACTCGATCCTTTCAGACCACACGGGGGCAGCATTTACACACTTCCTGCAGCTGCTTACACTACGATACATGTGAATCCAAACTACGACTCCATGAGCTCCCTGTGTGTGTCCTGTTGGACTTCACAACAGTTGGTGTGATTTTTAAGGTGTCTGGATTTGACCTGAGAATAATTGGATGTTCCTGCTGATTGATTCACGGTCGTGATGATGCATTATTTAAAGAAAAGAAAAAGAAAAAAAAACTACCTGCCAGATATTTAGTATTGATCCAAGACTTCTGCTGGTCCCCGGTCAGAAAGGTTGAGACATCTGTGGAGACGAGGACAGGTTGATGATTATTACTATGAAGTTTCTTTTTCTGACGTTTTATTTCACATCATCTCTTGGACACAAACATTGGCTCTGTCTGACCAAATCTGGAAATCAAGCTGCTATCTGGAGAGCGCTGCTGCAGGTGCTGTTTAAATGTCAACAGCTCGCCGTACTGATGGCGTGAGAAGGCATGACGACCCACGAGGGGGGGGGAATAAGGTTGTTTATCACTCAACCTCGCCACCGTGATTTAACAATCAGAGGAACCGGGAACTTGTGTGGACAGTTGTCTGTGCTTCGGATGTTACAAAGCTGAAGAAAATGGAACAGTTGGTGTTGATTGCAGATGTGATTATATATCATTTCAGAGACTTTATCTTCGCCTGATTGTGTCTTGTTGAAGGGCCTCGCAGGGGAAGGATAGGATGCCTGTGTTGTGTTTGAAAAGGTTCACGTACAACTGCTGCATGAAGACTCACTGAAGGAGACAAACATGATTACATTTTATCCAATTATTTCTCCGTTAAAGAACAGGCTGCTGGTCATATTTGTGCATTTCCCCCCCCGAGGCGTTCTGGAGAAAACACGTTTCTGTTCGCTCTTGATAAAGCGACGTAAGACGTTAACTGGAATAGATGCCTGGAAGGAACCTTGAATGTTATGATTGAAATTTTAACCTCGCTTCAATGAAATGTGGACTCGCACCACTTGTTTGACATGGTAGAAACAGGCAGAAATCATGGAGTAACAGATGCAATACAAAGGAGCTTCATGTCTGTCGATGCAGGTTTCCACATGCATGTCTGACATTAATTATTTCTTCACTGCACTCCAGCTTGAGGATCAGAAGCAGCTACAGTCCAATATTAGTGGGAAGAGTTACCGAGCTTTGATCAGGAGCCACCTGGATGATAAACTGGTATGAAGGCATCACACAGTGTTGCAGCACCAGTCTGCTCATGTCCCCGTCCTCTGGTACCGGTATTGGGGCCAAAGTGAATCCATCTGCCATGTGGTCCTCCGACATGTTCAGCAACTGTCAGGAAAAAGCATAGAATTAAAACATAGCCTGCCACCCTGATTCATCGCCGTGAAGACGGAGAATCCATGACAGAGTGAGCTGATGACGCTCTCGTCCTGTGTGATCAATCAGCCAATCAGAGAGCTGCTCTCTTCCTGTGTGATCATGAAGGAAACCTGCAGTGTTGAAGCTTCTCTGACAACAATGCAGCAGCCAGTATGTCCTCCTTCTAACTTTAGATTCTGCTCCTGAATGCTCTGGATTTGATTGGACCAGAGAAGGTAGGCGGGGCTTTGAAGGCCGTTTTGGACGCCCCTCTGTTTGTCAGATATGAGAGCAGTTATCAGGTCAACAGGTGTTGCAGCGATGGAAGCGGGCAGTGGAACTGCTTCAGATAGAAGTGATTGTACCCGAGCTAAAAAGCCTCTGCATGTTTCTAATAAGCTCCAGCAGCAGAAAGCTGCTCAAACTAGGATCAATGTTGGAGATGCTTTTGAAACATGGAGAGAGGTTAGAACGCAGAAAGCTTTACAGACCCATGCAGAGCTGGCTAAACACTGAAGCTACAGTGTCTCTACATGTAGAGCTGGCTAAACACTGAAGCTACAGTGGCCACCACATGCAGAGCTGGCTAAACACTGAAGCTACAGTGTCCACCACATGCAGAGCTGGCTAAACACTGAAGCTACAGTGTCCACCACATGGTGACCTGTGTGAGAGGAGGGGGCGGAGCCAGCTGTCTATGATGGTTACAATTTAGATTGCAGTTCCCATTTTAAACACTAGGCGTCAGAGTCACATACTGCTCGTTTAAGGGCGGCAGCTTATACTCAGGTCAAATATAGTAAAGTCAGTTGAATTCATAAAACACCAAATCACAACACAAGTGTTTTCAGGGCTGTATTCATGCAGGGTAGGACAAAGGCCCAGCTAAGACACAAACAGAAAGGGAGCAGAGAGTCATTATCCACAAAGAGGGACGAAGAAGGAGGGGGATCTACATGGCACTGACACTCGCTCAACAGAGCTCGTTAACTGGTTTTACATATTGGAGATAACGGTGCACAAATTACATCCACATCCGTGACGGCGAAAAAACGGAGAAAAACTTTTTTCCTGCTCAAGGAGAACCGTTTATTGGCGAGCCTCTAAGTGCCGTGATGTGAGTCGACAGCTCGCCAAAGTACCACACTTCAGTTTGTCCACCTTCAAAATAAAATCACTCAATGTCACATTGTTTCCCAGGGGAGACAGAGAATTATTAATGTGATTATTTAAGCTGGGGTCAAACCGCCTGGATGATGAGTCATGAGCTTCAAAGAGGAAACAGCAAACACTCACATCATCGACTCTCCAAAGGTCACTTCCCAAGCCTTCGGTCTGGCCATAAGTGATTGCATTCTTTAAGAAATCAGTCCCGCTGCCATCATCCTAAAAAAACCCACAATGACACAAATCAACATTTCAGAGTGCAGGGCGCAGGTAAGTGGCCGTGCTGTCCTTGGCAGAGCAGATTTTTTGATTCTTTAACAAAGAGTGGTGATAATTGCTGCACTTACGCTGTCATGCTCCTGCAGAACTGCAACAAGCAATCGAATGTATTCAGTGGCTGCTTTGAGTGTGTCCACTTTACTCGGCTTGCGGTCTGGGCGCATCAGCGGGACCATTCGCTTCAAGCGGGAGAACATCGTGTTCAGGTTCCTTATCTGTGAAAGATGCATCGTGACACATTAATACAGAACAATAACACACTCAATCAAACCTGGATTTGTGAAACGTGAATCCATCATGAGCAACATTCAGCACGGAGGAAATGTCCTTGAAGTGGCCGCAAACTCAACAAGAACCAGACTCATCTGACAAAACGCTCTCACACTCAGGAACTGACCTCTGAACGCTCGCACCGTTAAAAAACGAGTGCGACTGCTCAACGGACATCGACAACATTATCGGCAGGTGACAAGGACACAGGAAAAGGAAAGGTGGAGCAGAGAGGGGAGAATAAGAAAGACGTAGGCTCTTCAATAAAGTGCTTCAAAATAAGTGACGTGTTGGCCAAAAGAAAGCTGAGACTGAAGGACCTGGAGCATCGGCAGTATTAAAGGCAAATACCAGGAGTCAGGTCATCCATAGGGGGCGCCCTGACACCCGAAATAAGTGAGTGTGCGTCCATGAGGACATTAACTAATCAGACCTATTTGGTGGACCGGGTTCAAATCTGACCTGTGGCTCCCCACTCTCGTCTGTCTCATCCTGGTCCACTTTGCATCCTGACTCCATGTCCGATATATAAAAAGCTTTAAGAGCATAAAAACTAATTTAGAAAATTTTGGACCCTCCTAAAAAAAAAAAGTTTCTTTTAATCTTGTCGAGTTTTATTCTGAAAAACCTTCCTACCAAACATGTTTGTCTGAATAGGTCAGGGGATCTCAAACGTCATTATTGTCACGTTGATAAGCATATATTAATGTATTATATTAATGTATTATGAAGTAGTTTGCAACAACAGAATTGGGCTGCATTTATACTTTACATGTAATTCCTTCTATAAACTTTGAGGAAATGTTTTTGTTATCTTTGTGACTATGAAGTGACAGACATGTCTCAATCACATCAGAGGTGATCTGCTGACACGAAACTAAAGCGGACAAAATAGCGGATTTTATTGGCGCAAGAAGATCCAGTTTGTATTTATATGCTTTTTCAATGACTTGAGCCCACTTTGAGAATGACTGCTGTGGACCACAGGCATTCACAGATTAAGTTATGTGCATGACAGTAGGAGAGAAAAATAAACTCCAACAGATGTTAAAGCAGTGACGTTTAAGCCGGTCTATAGTGGACCTGGATCATGTGCTGAGTGTAGACTAGTTCCCGTCCTGTCACACAGAACTGAACTCCAGTATCCTAGAATATGTCATTTCCAACACACACTCACTCTTAGCCGCTCCTTGGCGTTGACCAATTCTCGCTTTTTCACGGTTTCATTGAAGTCTTCAGCCACAAAGTAGGAGCCTTCCTTCCCTCGTTTGAACTTCTCGATGTTGCTGTACGCAGGTAGAGCCGACTCACCTGTCAGCCGCTTCAAAATGTCGCCCATAAGTTCCTCCTCCGGTACCTTCATGTTTAACAAGTGAAGCCTGACACTTATATTAGTTACATGTTTGTCTGACGCCGACACAGCAGGAGAGGAAGCGGTCCAGCGGAGCGAGCGCAAACACACACACACACACACCTGTGATGAGTGTCTGATTAGGTCCCTGAGGTGAGTTCAGGTGTCTCAGCCAATCAGAAGTCATTTTATCACCCCGCTTCTTTCCTCTGCTACACTCGCCACTCTTACAGATGAGAGAAGTGTGGGCCTAATGGAAGCTGAGTTTACCATCATAAAATAAATTAATGATAGAATGATAGAAAAAACCATGGGCTTTATATCTGAAGCCTGTCTGTGTCTGTTCCTAGGATTTTCTTGATTACCTAAATTCCGCTAGGCCTAGTTTCACAGTTAAAACACATTTTTTAATTGCACGTTGGACATTCCATTAATTTACATTTATAAATAAAAAGTGTCGCCTAAGGCTTTTATTTCGGCTCTGACACACCAGAGTAAACGGCAAAGAACTAGTGTGGCGTCGCCTCAAGCCAAAAAGAGGCACCTGAACACACCACAAAGACCGCAGCCCACGGCCAACCACCAGGTACGTTCTGTGCATGAGAGGCAATAACTCTCCATGTCCACAGGGGGCAGTAGTCCTTTGTTATGATACAAGCAGACCATTTTCACTCCGCTGTCTGTCACCACTTGTATTATAGATCACTAATTGAGGTGTCTGATAAAAAGTTGTAAATTGCGCTTTCTTTGTCAGCGCTTGGTCTTTGTAAAAAAAATAATAATAAAAAAAGAAGAGGTGGAGGCAGCGGATAAGGGGGAGGGGTTACTGCCCTTTGTGATGTCATGAAGGGAAAAGCACACATTTTCTGCAGGCAGAAGACGGAGAGGATGGACTTTTCTTTGTAGTCAGATGAGAGACACATATTAGTTGTAGTGGTTTCTTCAATAATTTTCTTTGGTATTTCTTTAGTTCTTAAACTTACATATTTCTTAAACACTCTTGAGTGATGACACAACAGGGTTTACATGTTGAGCTGGCACATCCAAGCCCGCACTACCGTGCTGCTCACTCGTTTATTTCACCATGACAACAAAAAACAACAAAGGTCACTTCCTGTTTTCTAATGGAAGTCTCACAAATTATCACAAACCTTCAAAATAAAATATGAATTATCCCAGTAAATATTCTCCACATAAACAAAAACATTATCTTTTACACGCCATCAAAATACAACCCAAGAAATAATAATCAAACTTATGACTGGAAAAAGGCGCATACATTAGTGTTTTAACAACATGAGAAAGTGTATTTTGCATCTTATGTGACCTCTGAATCCTTTTGTTTTAATCCTAAAAACCAAGACAGGGACATTTCCACACAGCAGTCCAGTACGGATCGGTACAGTTTGGTGCGGTTTAGTTCGATTAAGCCCGATCCTGTTTGTGTTTCCACAGCCACCCGTGCCCTATTTGGTAGGTGGCGTGTGAGCCTGATGACGATAGCCACTATGTAAATAGCATCATATGATAGCAGCTAACAGCTAACCGCTAACAGCTAACCGCTAACCGCTAACTAATAAATTCAACAAAGGAGAAAAATGCTACACAAATAAAACCAACACTGGAGACATCCAGCAGTTCATCTCCTCTGTCACTGTCATGTGACTCTTTATTACACAAACTCATCCAGCTTTGTTTCAGAGAAGGCTGTGAGCGGCGAGGACAAATACACACGTAAACAATCAGCTGTGTGTTAGAGTCAATGTTTAAACACGGCAGAGTTTTGTTTGCTGACGTAACACGGGAAGTGACGATTCTTTCAACCAATCAGCGGACTGCAGTGTTTAGCTCCGCCTTTTCGGGTCGGCTCCACATTCTTGGCACCCCAACAGAAGGGTCCCAAAAAGTGGGACGGTACAGATCGGTTATTTGGGAATCTTTCCCGGGATTAGTCTATGGAAACGCCGCAAAATGCCCGACGAACCGAGCCGGACCGCTCGGTGGAAACAGGGTTTTAGATTGTCAAGGTCTGAGCCTACAGGAAACAAGATTGCATTTTTGTTCTCCTGTTTCTTTAGTTTTCCTCTCTCCCTTGTGTTTCTTGTTGTCTCTCTGACTTTGTTCAGACTGCCGCCCAAATCTGATCCGAATCTGATCTGACTGACTGACTGTCCACTTTGCAAATTGTAAGCAACCAGATCTAATCTGCGTGTCCGTATTGAAAAACACAAAGCAAAACGGATGACAGAGAAGTGTGAGAAGCAGTCAGTTTTCTTATCTTTCACTGACCAAAGTTAACTTCCGGCCTGTCGGATCCATGTCATTGTTGTTGTTCGATGGCGTCGCGTTGAGAGTGACAGAGGAGGCGCATTGAAGTGACCGAAACGTTCAGATTGAGTCGGAACTGTAGGAATCAGATTTGAAACCACCTCCATGTGGTTTGAATCAGATTTGGAAAAACCAGATCTCATGTGGCTTTTTGAGTCCAGTCAAAAAAAAAAAAAAACTAGATCAAATCTGGATGAGTTAAAAGTCAGATTTGCAGGTGCAGCGTGAACAAGGCTGGCCATCCTCAGTCCTCCTCACCTGCTCAGACTCCTGATTACTTCAGCCGTAGTGTGTCACAATTCTCTATATAAGGTAGCAACCTTTGTTACTGGTCATCGGTTCCACCTGGAAGGGCGAAACAGTTTTTGACCGCTAAAGCAGTGGAGAGCATGGTTACCTGTGGTGATAATTGTTGGTAAAATATGGAAATGATGAACCAAATAAGAAGAAACAAGTGGACTTTCATTCATGAAACAAGCTAACACCAGCGCATCAATTATTAACCCAGGTGCAGCGCCTCACTGGCTGAAAGCGTCGGCTTAGCCTCTACAGTGTTAAAGCAACGAGTATATCTTGTGCTGTGATGGAGATTATTTCCTTGCGGGCAGACAGTGTATTGATCTGTATGTATTCCTGCTCAGGATCACCAACCTGCTCCCCTTTAGCTCAACACACTCATCAATTCAGCCCCCCTCCGCCTGCTCACCTCCCCAGGCTTACTCTCCAAACAGCATCCTGCTGTGCTGTGTTTGGACTTATAGATGCCCTGCTGAGATAATGATGCCACAGCATCATTCACACACACGAACACACACACACACACACATCTGCTATACATCCCATCAAATGGAATATTTGTTGTGCGTATTTGTTATATTTTTGCTGTTCAATAAATAAAAGGCATTCAGAATTAATTGCTGGTCTTTTCTAAGCTTCCTCTGCTCGCTGAGTCTTTGCTTGTTTGTGCTCGCATCTTAACATTAAAGCTTTTTATCTCGGCAGCCACAAACTGCATTGCAAAACATTTAAATCAAGATGAAAGCCAGTCATAGTCATCTTTGAATGAGGACATGCTGATTAAATGGGGTGGAGAGATAGTCTTGTGATGAAACAGACTCTATTGCACTGCCCGAACAATGGACACAGCACACAGTAGTATCCCTGTTTGTCTCTTTACCCCGATGTACAGGTCGACGACAACAAAGAAAATAAACATTTGATCTGAGAAGGACAAATAAAACACTCAGAGCAATACCTGTCCACATCAAATGCCCGATGAATCACATCTCCTGTACTGCGTGCAGGAAGCAGTCTTTCATTGGCTCTTTGAGAAATCCATTTTGCAACCACATCGTGAACCTTTAATGATACCCACAGAGAAATGAAGATATGGGGTCTACTAAAGTAAGATCATGAGTGAATTACATTGGATGCTGATGCTTTAATTAATTAGTGAAATCCAAAACACAGGAGATGATGTTGAATTTACTTGTGAATATTTGGGACTCATGGAAACTGCTCAAAAGCTGGAAGAGAGTCTTTAGTATTGTACATATTAGTCTTTACTTGTTTATATTGTTATTATTTAATGTTTACTTTGTACGAGCGCAGTCTACCACAGTTAAACATGCCTGACCAATAAAGCTGATTCTGATTGTCAGCACGTGACGGTGCAGGAGAATGGGGGCGCCAATTGTCCCGGAGGTGATTAAAACGTACACTATGTTTATCGAAAGACCGGAATTAAAACAACACACTAAAGAAAATGTGTTTTCTTTCTACAATAATGGGGAAAATATGTCATTTTAAACAATTTTAAATGATTTTTTGAAAGAGTCTCGCGACCCCCTCAAGGGGTCCCGACCTCCACTTTGGAAAGTCATGGGTTAGGGTGAAGCCTATCTCAAGTCAATAATCACAGTTTGGTTTTTTGGTTTTTTTTGCACCAAACACTTATGGAAAAATTACGGGGCCCTGGAGGTGACATGGTGATTTTTTTTTTTTTTATCTTGCACGCGCCAGTTAAATCAGTGACGCTGGGCTGGACCTGAGGCCTGGACTACAGAGAGAGTTCAACATATCCAGGGTCTCTTTGGGTGATCTGGCTTAACAAACCCTGACATACGAGATCGTGATTATCAGTCCTACGATGCCGTTTATCAACCTGATCCATCAACCCAGGGTTACCAAGAGCGCGTTCACGTAAAAGGGGCGGAGTTAGCGTCATTTAACCTATTACAACCATAACTGCGTCTGCCGTCAGCAGATCGTCATATCTACAAACATCTTTACAAAAACTACAAACTATATTAACGATATAAATACGTTAAGACAAACAGGCTCCCAAGAGACACAGCTGCAGGAACAAATGCAGGAAGAACAAAAAAAAGGAAAATCTGTGAGTAAAAAGTGCAGCTCATATTTGTCCCATGGTTAGTTCACCTTAGAACTGACTCTAATAACTCGTTTCTGCTCTGAACTGAATGTGCTGCTCTGACTCTTTAAAGTGGAGAGTAGAAAAGGTTTTAGAAGTTAAACTGCAGCTCTGACCATCACAAACAGAGCAGCATGGACACATTGAACATGAATATACAATTCAAAGCCACAAGAAAATATTTGTAATTTTACATCTTCAACTAAAATGTCACGGCGCTTTTTTCAGCCTCTGTTGAAGGATATCAGTGAAACATAGACAAGGCAGTTTATTTGTATAGTACATTTCAACAACAAGGCAAAGTGCTTTACACAAGACATCAAAAGCATCATGATAGAAGAAAGAAAAGATACGTTATAAAATCTGGTATTGCTTATTCAGAACGATGATAGGTTCTTAAAATCCTGTTGGGTCTGTTTATAACGAACGACGACAGGTGATCAGCTCAGTGTGCACACACATCTTGTTGCTTTAAAGTCCCTGTGACTGTTAAAGTCTTACATCCCGCCGGACACAGATTCACCTGCTGGTCCTACTCGTACCGAAATGAATTCCTAATAATCCCCCCCGGGACGTCTCCCCGAGGACACGAGTTCACAGTTGGATCTTATCTGTGTGGAGTCACAGCTCAGACCTCCGAGACGCCCCCGCACGATGCTCCACAGCCCAACTATCACCAATGTGAAAATACTCAGCAGATGAATACATAAATCTGTGATTTACAATCACTATAAAAAGTTAAAAATCACTGAAATTATTAAAACTTAAAATTTGTTCAAGTAAAAACAATTCAAATAAAATTAATTTAAGGAAGAATATAAAAAGGATTTAAAAGTTACAGTGCATTAAAACCTTTATTAAAATATTTTAGTTAAAGGCAGCTGTAAACAGGTGAGTCTTTAACCTGGATTTAAAAGAGCTGAGAGATTCAGCTGACCTACAGAGAGTTTGTTCCAGATATACAAAGCATAGAAGCTGAAGGCTGCTTCTCCATGTTTGGTTCTGACTCTGGGGACAGAGGGCAGACCTGGACCAGACCAGCTGAGCGGTCTGGGCGGTTCGTAGTGAATCAGCAGGTCACTCATGTATTTTGGCCCTGAACCATTAAGCGCTTTATAAACCATCAGCAGGATTTTAAAGTCTAATCTCTGACAGACTGGCAGCCAGTGTAAAGACCTCAGAACTGGACTGATGTGATCCAGGTTCTTGGTTTTGGTGAGGACTCTAGCAGCAGCGTTCTGGATCAGCTGGAGTTGTCTGACTGATGTTTTAGGCAGACCTGTAAAGACACTGTTACAGTAATCAAGACGACTGAAGATAAAAGCATGGACGTGTGTTTCCAGGTCCTGCTGAGACATAAGTCCTCTAATTCTTGAAATCTTCTTCAGGTGATAGTAGGCTGATTTTATAATTGTCTTGATGTGGTTTTTAAAATGTAGGTCTGAGTCCATCACTACGCCCAGATTTCTTGCCTGGTCTGTAGTTTTGAGTTTAACTGACTCTAGCTGTGTGCTGACTCTTAGTCGCTCTTCCTTTGCTCCAAAAACAACAACCTCTGTTTTGTCTTTGTTCAGCTGGAGAAAGTTTTTGCACATCCACTCATTGATTTGATCTATGCATTTACGCAGTGTTTTGATAGGACTGTGATCTCCTGGAGACATTGTAATATATATTTGTGTGTCGTCTGCGTAGTTATGATAACTTATTTCATTGTTTTTTATAATCTGAGCTAGTGGGAGCATGTAGACGTTAAACAGAAGAGGTCCCAGGATGGAACCTTGGGGAACTCCACAAGTAATTTTTGTTTGCTCAGATTCGAAGTTACCTATAAGACACGAAGAAGTCCCTGTTCTTTAGATAGGACTCAAACCAGTTTAGTGCTGTCCCAATATATCACTGAACCGACTGTTTTCCAGTCGGTTGAGTGATATATTGTGGTCAACTGTGTTGAACGCAGCACTGAGCTCAAGTAAGACTAAGACTGAGGTTCTGTTTGTGTTTAAACAGTCATTAAACACCTTGAGATGTCTCAGTGCTGTGATTTTGTCTAAAACCTGACTGGAAAACATCGAAACAGTCGCTCAATGTCAAAAAGTTATTTAACTGCTTTTTTTTTTTTCTGATTAATTTACCTAAAAAAGGAAGATTTGATATCGGCCTGTAATTGTTCATTATTGACTTGTCTCGATTGTTCTTTTTTAATAGTGGCTTGATGACTGCTGTTTTCAGCGCCTGTGGGAAGACACCTGAGGACAGAGACATGTTTACAATCTGTAACAGATCTGGGGCCATGACGCGAGAAACTTTTTGGAAAAAACCTGTTTGCAGGATATCAAGACATAATCAATAACTTAACGGACTAACAAAAGATCTGATTGGTCAGTGGGCGGAGATTTTCACAGTTTGATCTCTTATCTCCAACATAACCTGCTCCGGAGCAGGTCAGGTGTGCAGCATCAGTTACCGTGGCGATATACCCAGGTAAAAAGTAATCGACCCTCGTAGGACTGAAAACCCAGAGTTAACCCTGAAGTGACCTCGCTAAGCTCAAATCCTGCCTCGTAGTTCAGAGGAGTGATAACCCAGTGAAAACCAAGATAAAGGATTAAGGCGGGATACGTTGGTTATCCTGGCTGAATTTAGCCTGAAGCCGATGAAAGCATGAAAGCAGATCAAACTTAACTCATGTGTTTTACAGCATGTCTTTCTAAGTATGTTGCATCATTTTAATTATACTGCATCAAAATATTAACCATATATTGTCATTTCTCATTTCATTTAAATCTAATGGCTGTTTGTAATTGCAACAGTCTTTTTTATATTGATTCAAGTGGTAGTATTAGTACTCAGGCCAAGTGTTCTGTTTCTATGCTAATGAAGACTGCTTGTCAAATTTCTGTCAAAGGTTTCATAAATGTGTTTTATTGTCGAGCATTCAGGCATGAAAGAGTCTTCTGGGACAGCTCAGACCCACTGACTGTCTCATTGAGAGATACAGATTCTCAGGTGATGGACTAAGGTATTCATGTAGGCTGCTGGGTCAAAGTATAGAGCACCAGACGGCACAAAGCTGGCACAAAGCCATGCTCTCACTGTACCACAGATGTCTGTGTTACATTCAGATTTTTTGCAAGTGGGAGCATCCTTTATTCTGTTGGGGAAGCAGAGAAACTGAATATAAAGGAACTATTTGCTGCACAATAAGAGGCGTTTGTCTGGCACGAAAATCATTCATCAACATATTCATCACCTTCCCTGGTCACAGAAGACCCCTGGTACATCAAGGAGGTAACCTGAATTTCAACAGGCAACCATTAGTTTGTAAGGTCACAGTTGGATACTGCTCAGGAGAACATGAGGGAGATGACATTAACAGGAAATCCTTCCACAGCATCAGTGTTCAGGAAAGAGTCATTTGTGGTTACTATGACCTAATTAAATTAATTCTGTGCAGTAAATGACCTTAATAGGTTATAACCTAACATTTCAGATGATCTGTGACGCTGACTGCCTTGTCAGCTGTTTATTTGGCCTGGCTCAGTGCATGACTCCAGAGTCGGGTTAGTCCATTGTACGAGAGACTTTGCCCAGGTATGCAACACTTTTTATTTGTACTCTGCCGTGCAGTCTTCTAAATGATCTCTCGTATTATCAGGTGAATTCTCTGGTGTGCTGCTGGGAGACAAAGGCCACGCCTGCAAGTCATTCCTCTTGACTCCCCTTGCCGACCCCCGAACCCCACCACAGCAGGCCTACAACCATGCACACCACAAAACAAGGGCTCGAATCGAGATGACCTTGGGCCTTCTGAAATCTCAGTTTCAGCGCCTGCACCACCGGAGGGTTTCCCCGGACGGGCCCTGTAATGTCATTGCTGCAATGTGCAGTACTGCATAACATTGCAAGCCTAAGAAAGGAGATTTCCAGGTCCAGTTTGTGTCCGGCGTTTAATCTCAAGATCCAGCTCCGTTTCTTGGAGTGTTCTCTTCTTGAGTGAATCTGCCAGCTGTGTCCGTCTCTCCAGGTGCTCTGCATATAGTCGTCAGACAGTTTGTGACGTCTGTAAAAGAAATGGCAATTAGCACAGCAGGATTTGTAAACAATATAGATTTACTTTTACTTTTAGATTTAGTTTTTGCAAATACTCACAATGTTAACAGGCTGCTTGGGAGACAGCATCGGTCCTGTTACACATATATGTTCTACTAGCACCACGTCACTGACTTTATATCCTTCATGGACTAAATAAGCAGGTTATTGGAGTCCAATGACACAGTCTCCTCATCTGCAGAAGTGCATTCTGCAGCTGCACATGTGCCGTCCCCCTGCCATATACACGCATGTATTGAGAAAACTTGAATTAATGTTCCACAGGCCATACCAAGCCTATGATTTCAAGACAATGTACTAACCGGATCATCTTCTGGTGGCTCCAAAAGCACAAGCGTGTTCCCAGACACTGCAAGGAAATCTAAAGTAAGACAGTGTGATATACTTATTTTATTGTGTTCCATGTGCAGTAGTGCTGAAATATGTACCTTAAATGAAGCGGACAGTTTCTATGGCCAGTCAGAGTCAGTTACTGTTCCTCCCTGGATCCCCTCCATCACTGGCCTCCCTTTATTTAAATGGAGTGCCAGCTCCTCCGCTGGAGTCATATCCTGGCTTGGTGGGTCTGCCCCCTGTGCCAGTGCTTAACAATCATACAGACATTCAACATGTCAGCAGGCGCCTCATCTATTCACCTCATGCGTTCACCGTTATCTACTTTAAAGTCACCAGCCTTACCAGCCTGCAAAATGTTCTTGTATTTAATTTTAACTTGCTGCCAGGTCCTTTAATGGCCATACAAGTTTGTTCTTCAGAATAGAAAGATAAAATAGATAAAAACGTAACATGAGAAAAATATATTAAATGACACACATTATGAATAAGTATTTAATCATACTCTACATTTCTCCTTTCGTCCTTTAATTGCAGCCTAACTACGACAGTTCCAGTGCTCTTTATTAAATTGTGCAGTTTTGGAATACTTAAGCCGGTCCGCTATAGTCTACCAGGTTTTTTTCTTTAATTATGCCCCTTGTATTGCCCTTTTTCCTTAAAGTCTCTTTCACCTCTTCATAGAACTACATCAGGAGCTCTTGTTCAGCGGCCGTTAAATACGAAACGTGACTTTGTCCATTTTCACATCAGTGATTCTGTGAGCGATGGCGAGGTCTATTTAAAGGGATACTTCACCCATTTGCATGAAGCTTTGTATCATTAGAAACATGGTAGTCATGTTGAATGGTCATGAATCCAGCCCTCATTTTGTAGATCATCACACACACATCAAAGATTCACCTGGAAGTCCACGGCTAACATGCCTTTCTATTTAAAGGTTAATGTATGTGTGCCTACATACAACATACTGTGTGTGTGTGTTTATTATTCATTGTTAGTCACTGCCATGGCTTTGTTGCTTGATTTGTTTACCTATATGCCAATAATCATCATTATAATAATCCTACTTATGAAGCACGTTTAAAATAACAAGTTTACAAGGTGATTTGAAAAGTCAAACAAACAGGTGAATGTTAAGTAAGGAGCAGATCACAGCCTCACTGTCCTTCTGTTGTACCACTGAATCTTAAAATGAAACTAATGGAGTTCATTAAAGTTAGAGGAGCACATTACTTCCATGTTAACCCCTCACATGAGGTTAATGTAAAGAGTAGTCCTTTATGACTTAAAGCCTCATCTTAAGTTTTAAGTTCAATAAAAACAAGATGATTCTTAAATAACAGAAATGAATATCCTGATCGACACTACATGGCTTGATTAAAGGTCATGGGAAAGGTGAAGGTGATGTTTTTAGATGTCTTTGTTTAAGGTCAAGATTTCCCTTGTTTTTATTTTTGAAGCTGAACATGCCTCTCCTTTTTAAAGTCAGAGGAGTAAGTCGAGCCTCTGTAAGGTGACAGCTGGCTAGAAAAATAAGTGGAGACAAGAAGTGGTATTATTTTATGCTTCTTATTCAAAAGGGATGTCCTTTCTGTGGAGTATTCAAACAAGCAATGTGTCATTTTGCTAAATTCAATTCTCATAATAACCCTTTCCTGTCTTTTTTTCCAAAGCCTGATGGGCGGGTGGTGAACAGAGTGTCCAGGATGTGATGCGTCCCTCCTGATGTTTGAGGCTCAGCAGGGCCAAAATAAAGTTGAACAGAACTTTGTACCATTTTTCCCCTTTTTATACACTTAATAATTCACTTTGAGAACACACACAGAGGGGTTTGAACACACACAGGAGTTCATGTATTTTGAAATTAGCCCCCCTCATCGACACAGACAGGTGGTCCAACGGCACAAGATAAGAAACGAGAAATGGAGCAAAATACTGAATGGTGGTGAGGATTAAAAATATCCAATAAAATGCACATGGTAAGATCAAACTATGACAACAACACCTTGAATTTCCCTCGGGATCACTTGAATTTCCCTCGGGATCAATAAAGTATCTATCTATCTATCTATCTATCTATCTATCTATCTATCTATCTATCTATCTATCTATCTATCTATCTATCTATCTATCTATCTACCAATCTATCTATCTATCTATCTAACAAATAAAAGTTGAAGCAGAGATTTCAGTCAATCTTGCCATGTGTGAGAGTGAAACTATCCCTTTATGAAGGAGTGCAGCAGAACTTCCTGTTGTGAAGCATATCAAGAGAATGGACCATGAAAAATAGGCCTATTATACATATGAAGCTGTCGTACCATAGTGAAGGGACTCAGTGTTGAGAGAAACTTGCCTTCTATGGATGCAAACGTTGCTTTAAGTATTTATTGGCTTCACTTTCAATGTATTCAGATTTATGAAAAAGTTATTTACAATCATTTTATATGTATTCAGTAGAGGGATGAATAGGAGCGTGAGTTAAATCTGTAGTAAAGGCTATCTTCTCAGGAAAACATCTCGTTCAAAGTTTCCTCTTCAAATATCAAAGGTCAGTATTTAAGTTCAGTTAGTCTTCTTTCATATTTTAGGACAGAAAAGGTTTAAATCCACCTGCAATCCAAAACTGAAAGAGATTGAAGCCAACTAATACTTAGAGCAACGTTTGCGTCCATGGAAGGCAGGGATAGTAAGTTGCACGCGCGAGGTAAAAAACAATTCACCATGTCACCTCCAGGGCTCCATAAAAAACAATTCACCATGTCACCTCCAGGGCTCCATAAAAAATTAAACAGCAATAATAACGTTTTATTTTTGCCTGGCTGACGCAGAGTCTTACTACACAAACTTTATTTTAGCAGGAAACTGAGGATTATGTCACCGCGCCTTCTGTCAACTGACCAATCAGCGCTGTCAGTTCAGAATGACGTCACAGAACAACCAACTCCAGGAAGCTGGAAGTGACTTTTGGGTGCGAGTTTGTGTTTGTCTTCTTTGTTTAATTTCGCCGGTTTTTAGGTGACTGAATTGTTGTAGTTTTATTGTCGTGAAACGTTGAGTGAGCACTCAGCAGGACGTCACCGACTTTAAGATGTCAGCGTCGAGTTTAATGGCGAACTACTGTCCGGAGCAACACGACGAGGAGGCGCTGAAGGTGAGAGTGTAAAGTCTGAAACTTGTATATATGATGCTTTCAGACGGGACCTTTGTGCGTGTTTCTCACTGTACCTATAAAAAAAGTAAAGTAAAAGTAAAGCTAGGAGTCAGGCACGTAGCACAACGTGTCAAAGCACCGTGATGTCATCACGTCACCTGTGTGGTACGTGTAGGTAGATATGATCACATCAGTTTGTTAACATGTAGTAAAGCCTGTTTTAAGGAGGCTGCTGTAACAATCAGGACCAGCTGATCTCAATATGAGCATTCATATGAACGCACCATGAAAGTACGGTGGCTGGGAAGTGCAAACAGTGTTACACACTTTTACAAAGGCGAACGTTATGGACAAACACTTCTTTGAGCGCTGAAAACAATTTAGAGCTATGAACTGTTAACCTTGGCGTGACAGCGGAGCTTCTTTATGCTGATGACAGGATCTTTGGGGGCTTTGTTCAAGAATATCTTGAGCCAGCGATGCAAACAGAGCTGCTTTCACGCAAAGGTTTATTTTGCACATTTCAAACTACGCTCCTAACACACAGTGTATACCATAGGTCTGACAACAAACACTTCAGACACTGTTCAAAATCTAAAGCCCTTAGAAAGAACGATGGCCATGTTTTCTGTTAGTAAACCGCTGAACCCTCCTGGGCCCAAGAGTCACAGTTTCTCCTGTCTTTAAATGGTTCAGGTGGACAGATACCTGCCCCATCTTCAGCTGTCCGATCAGACCATCATGGATGTGTCTGTGAGATTTCGACGGGAGATGGACAAAGGCCTGTGCAGAGACACCAACCCTGCAGCCGCTGTGAAGATGCTGCCCACATATGTGCTCTCAACTCCTGATGGAACAGGTAACTTTCTGTACGTTACACCTGAACAAGGGCAGGTGCTGAGTGGAGCAAAAGACAACACTCAAAACAGAAGACGGAGGACTTTTGATGACTTTTCACTGGAAATTAATTGCACAGTTAACATTTCTTAAAGCACCAATCAGTGAGCTGTGTAGAGAGTGAAACGATGAAGCTCTCTCCCTCTGTGATCATGAAGGAAACATGCTGTGTTGAAGCTTCTCTGACAACAATGCAGCAGCCAGTATGTCCTCCTTCTAACTTTAGATTCTGCTCCTGAATGCTCTGGATTTGTTTGGACCAGAGAAGGTAGACGGTTTTAAGGCCCCCCACACGGCTGTTTTGGACGCCCCTCAGTTTGCCAGATATGAGAGCAGTTATCAGGTGAACAGGTGTTGCAGCGATGGAAGCGGGCAGTGGAACTGCTTCAGATAGAAGTGATTGTACCCGAGCTAAAAAGCCTCTGCATGTTTCTAATAAGCTCCAGCAGCAGAAAGCTGCTCAAACTAGGATCAATGTTGGAGATGAAACATGGAGAGAGGTTAGAACGCAGAAAGCTTTACAGACCCATGCAGAGCTGGCTAAACATTGAAGCTACAGTGTCCACCACATGCTGACCTGTGTGAGAGGAGGGGGCGGAGCCAGCTCTCTGTGATGATTAGAGTTTAGACTGCAGTACAGATTTTAAACACTAGGGGGCATACTGTTCCTTTACAGTTTATCAATCAATTGAGAGAATAGTTCACAAAAGTATCAAATGTAATTGATTGTTGTGGATAGAGAAGACTACTAGCTTAACTTCCTGTCTGTGACTCATTCGATTGTTTGATTGTCACTAGTTCTGAATGAGTAATATCTGAAACTGTATATTGTGTTTTTTTTTGTTTCTGTTAAGAACAAGGTGAATTTCTGGCCCTTGACCTCGGTGGCTCTAACTTCCGAGTGCTCCTGGTCAAAGTCATCAGTAACGGCAAGCAAGAAGTGGAGATGGAAAATCAGATTTATGCTATTCCTGAAAACCTGATGAGAGGCTGTGGGTCTGAGGTGAGAGGCATGTCTTCATCTGTGGTCACCCACCTGTGAGAGGACGCCAACATATACCTATATACTGTATATATATATGTGTGTAGAGAGAGAGCTTTTAACTAATTATGATCGCCCTTGTCTCTCCTGTAGTTGTTTGATCACATTGCAGAGTGTCTGGCTGATTTCATGGACAAACTGGGAATAAAGGACAAAAAGTTTCCTCTGGGCTTCACCTTCTCGTTCCCCTGTCAGCAGACTAAGTTGGATGAGGTGAGTTACTTTTTAACCACGGCTCGAACTTGACTGGCATTATTTTGTAAATCCACACGGGTGAAAACGTTGGCCAAGATAATAGGAAGATAATTTTTTAGTTTTCAGGATTCAAAGGAGTTAAAAGGATAAAAAAAGAGAAACATGCGAACAGGTCTTTCACATCTGCACTCCTGAAACTATTCAGACAGTTTCAGGAGGACTGCTCCTGGCGTGGTTGTTCACACATGCACCTCCCTGTCGGAGGTTTTCCTTATTGAGCACGAAGGGGGGGTTGGGGGTGAAATGAGTTAAGAAGAAGTAGCGGATGAAGCAACAGTGTCGCCTGTAATACAAGGCTATGATGAGAATGTGTGTCTTTCTATCAACACTGCGTGTAGTTGAACAGAATCCCAATCTGCACTGAAGAACATGGTGGAGAACAGGATCATCAACCTGTTTCCATAAAGCGGTTCAGTACGGTTCGACACGCACTTTGTGGCGTTTCCATTTACCGACCCGAGCGCCCTAAAAAAAAAATCACTGCATTCCGTTGATTGGTCGAAAGAATCGTCACTTCCCGTGCGACAGCTACCCCGCCATCTTGAAATGCTCTGTCGAGGGTTTTTTTTCGGCTGTATTTCTCACAGGATTCAAACGTCACTCCCACTGGCTCTCGCCTCATCAGTTCACTTGGACTTTCTGCAGAATAAATACGAGGCAGGAGAGATCAGAAGATATGGCAGTTCGCACGTTCAGCTCCTCCTGGAAGTGGCAGGAGATTTGTGCAGGGTGAAAAAAGCGCTAGTAAGAGCATGCAACGATCCTGCATGAGCAACCAGTCAGCCAGCGACAGCAACCTAACTGAACCTGTTTACATTACATTTGAACGAGGGCGGGGCTTCCTCATACTCCCCTCACCTCTCGCCATGTCAAAGTGTAATCTGACATCTGTGTTGTCAGCTTCCCCCAGCTCAGGGGGATTGGACTTTAAGGCACGCACAAGCAGCCGTTTCAGAGAGACATTTTTTAATAGAAGATAGCAGTTTGCAAAACAGGAAATACTTCAGCTGTCAAGAGCGTAGATGCTGTACCGAACGGTCTGATAGGCTCATGAGAATCGTTGCATACCTTGTTGACTCGCAGCACTGCGGCTTTCAAAGATGCACTCTTCATCAGGGATGCATAAGGTGTGTGCAAATCAGAGCTGAGGAATGGAACCAGCCCTGCATGCTTCACCAGACTGTAGGTATGAGACCGTGTCCATCCATATTTATGTGTACAGCAAATAAATTGTGTCTAAAGGGCCACTTGCCAGTTATCAGAGAGAACTAGTGTTCTGTCACGTCAGCCGTTATCTACCAGCTCGCTGTTTCTCAACTCGACTTTATTTATAAAGCGCTTTAAACAGCCGTCGCTGTGACAAAGTGCTGTACATACATGAAGAGCACGAAACATGAGTAAAACACTAACAGGGTTAAAACAATAAAAACACTAAAACAAGAACAGAGTCTCATGCTGGGTTGAAAGCCAAAGAATAAAAATGTGTTTTAAGATGAGTTTTAAAAAATGGACAGTGAGGGGGCGTGTCTTATGTGCAGTGGGAGATCAGCAGTGCTGTCTATTCCTCTGATAAAGCTCTGTCTTTTTAGCTAACAGGAGAAACTCCGGGTGAAGTCACACACTGCTCTTGTCGTGCTTTCACTGACTCGCCTGACTCGCTCGTGTATGTGTGAACGCAAACAGCCGGAGTCCTGCTGTTCTTTGACGCTGCGAGTTGGACTGAGCTGATGTGACGACGCAGCAGGATGAAATGAGGAGGAGTCATGTTTACATCCTGTGACTGCTACACGGTGCACGCCACCGCTACCACCTCCGTGCTCTCTCATGAACCTGCTGCGTTCTGTTTCCGTTTCTCCACCATGTTCTGCTCCACTCTTTGGTTCTGATTGTGATTCTGTTGAACTGCTCAGTGGTTAACACTGCTGCCTCACAGCGAGGAGGTTCCTGGTTCGAGGAGCGTCTCTGCGTGGAGTTTTGCAGGTCCTCTCCGTGCATGCGGCTTCCTCCCACAGCCCAAACACACGCTGGTTAGATGAGCTGGTTGCAGCTGGGATCTGGTCCAGATCATGGATGGATCCGACTGTTTATTGGGGGCGGGTCTCGCAGGTCTGTGATCTCTGTTTCTGCTTCCTGTAGAGCGTTTTGCTGTCGTGGACCAAAACTTTCAAGGCAAGCGGAGTGGAGGGGAAAGATGTGGTCAGCCTTCTGAGGAGGTCCATCAAGAAACGAGGGGTGAGTGTCTCCCAGGCGGCGTGGAGGTACATCATGTATTTGTAGGTTTCTACACAGAGGACACTTTTTGAAGTCAAGGTAATGCACTTAAAGAATGTTAACGTCAACGATAACCCGCACCGCTGCAGACTGAACATGACGCTGCATGTTGTGGGCGACAACAAAGTTTGACAATAGAAAATTAGTGAAAGAAAATGAAGCCGACGGTTCAGTTTATGTTAAAAAGGCCAGCTCAAGTTGGACTGTCCCAAACCTCCCCTACAACAGTGGTAGGTTCCGGCTCCGTAGTGTCTGTCAGTGTTTTGACGGAGAGAGACCGGAGAGTTTGAAGTTTAGTTTTAAGGATGACAATGTAACAGAAAGGGTGCTACTTTGTTCTTTTTCACGTTTTGTGTGCGTCCACTGAATGTGAGTATATTTAAAAGTTAATCAATGCTAAATCATCGAAAGTGAGAGTTAGCCACTTGATGTCTGATGTTTGTATGGATCTTAATGATCACGTGAGTTTCAAGTTTGTAATGAGCCTCTGCTTATTTGATTGCTTCATTGAATTGTTTAGTGCACCTTTCCAACATTATTTGTTATCTTAAGCATGTTATGTTGGAAGATAATGTTTAGTTTAGTTTCTTATACTGAAAGGAATTCGTTAGCTTAACACTTTGTATATTTCTCTTGTTTATTTCCTTTCAGAAACTACACACACACATACACACACACACACACACACACACACACACACACACACACACACACACACAGCCAAGAGATTTTACACATTCCTGTGTATGTACACCCTTTCAACCCATTAAACCATTATAACTGGAACCTGCGACTCTTGCGTGATTCACACAGTCAAACCAGTAGTGGTTGGATTTTTTTCTGAACCCAAGTTTTGAGAGAAGCCTCAGTCAGCTGATCTTTCTTTTAGTTTAAGTCGGACTAGCAGCTCAGTCGGTGAGGACTTGGGAACCAGGGAGTCTCTGGTTAAAGTCCGGGTGCAGACCAAGTCTGGAAATTTACCTGGTAGCTGAAGAGAAGACAGTTGACTTCCTAAGCACTGCCAAGGTGCCCTTAAGCAAGGGCACCATCAGCGCCAACAGCAGTGCCCTGTTCACAGACAGCAGCGTGGACCCCCCCCCCCCCCCCCCCCTGCTGTGTTTACAGAAAGCAAACATGCATCGGGAGAACTGTGAGCTGTGGCACATCCCATCTCCATCCCTGATTACAGTGGACCATTTGGTCCCTTCATCCAGACACGGATGTCTCTGCTCGACGCTGAGCTTTGCTGGCCACTGTTGGTGGACAGAAGTGATTCAGTTTGAACAGGATTATAGAGCAACGTTTGAGAGCTCAAATCCTCAACATCTCAAACCCCCCAGATAAATCCTTTTCAAACCCGAGATTCAGCCTCACCCAGTGAAAGATTTGCAGCTTGAGACGAATGTAAAGGTCCGGATTAGTCAGGATTGTGTTTCTCCCTCGTCTGAACCAACGGGGATGTTTTTAGTTCAGACACATGAGTCTCCTCTTTGTCTACAAGCCTCCCGATGAGGAGAAAAGTCCGCCCTCCCGTCTGCTCCACTTTTCAGAAAATGTGATCTACCCTTCATGACATCACAAAGGGCAGTAGCCCCTCCCCCAGGTGGGTGACACTCCCACAGCTAGGTGTTTGTTCTGCCCTCTGAGTCTGCCTTCTCACCGTAAACAATAGGACATGGAGCCAGAAAGCAGCGAGTACACCCGAGCCCTTCCAGAGAGGGGGTCAGACACAGCTCATTTACATATTTAAAGCTACAGACACACAGAAACAGCCTGTTCTGAGAATATAGTGACCTTTAAGGTTACAGGTGAAACAATATCTGATATTTGGTGTTTGGTTGATGCTGTTAATCGATACATGATTGTCTCTTTGCAGGACTTAAATATTGACATTCTAGCTGTGATCAATGACACGGTGGGAACCATGATGACCTGTGGCTTCGATGATCATCTCTGTGAAATTGGACTCATTGTGGGTGAGTCCGGTCTTTACTCTTTGGAAATCACTACCTACTCAGAGTCAGTCCAGAAGAGTAAGACCCGCCTCCCAAGACAGAGAGAGCGCATGTATTTAAATGAAGGACTTCATCCATCCCACCATGGATAAGAATAACAATGTTTTCCAGCTACTGACGGGGGTTTCAGCGTCGGGCATTCCCCGACAAGACGGGATATATAATCCTCCAGCGAACTCTGGCTCCAGCACAGTTGGTGCCTCAGGAGAGGAAAGCATGGGTGGCAGTCTTTTAAAATATATATAAAAGGAATGATTAACCCTTTATAAGACTGCACATTCACAGTTCTGACCGCCTGTTTCTGGCGTCTGTCTGCCATCTGTCAACGCCAAGGAGACCTCCCTGTGTGACCTTTCCTTCAGCCAGTCACAACGTGGCTTCCTGTCACATTTTTCCCCTCTTTGTTTTTGCCTTCAAGGATCTGTCATGTGCTCTGCTTTTAATGCTTTCTATGGATCCTACTCAGAAACTGTAAGGTGGCACAAGCAGCAGTGCTGTGAGGTCTTTGCATGAGTGCACCGGTCTCAGGCTGACACACTCTGGATTTTAAATCAAGACCAGCCAAGACCACTACGGATTGGCGAGATTTCCACGTCATTACTAAGATTAGGAGGGACACGCCGTAACAAGTAACTTCAGTGTATTTGTCCTTTGATATTCATCCCCCGGTTACGGCTACAACCGTCCGGATGTTGTTGTGCACAAAATAGCATATTTCAGTCTCGGTCTCGTTTAGTCTGGTCTTGACTACAACACATCCGAGTTGGAGTAAAAGACGCTGATGAAACATGGCGTGCGTGGACTCTGTGGAAATGGTGTTTAAATCTGGATGAATATTCATTCTTATTGTCCTTTGAATTCTTCCCTGAAGGAAACGGGACCAACGCCTGCTACATGGAGCAGATGAGAAATCTTGAGCTGCTGGATGGAGACGAGGGGCGGATGTGTGTGAATACAGAGTGGGGAGCGTTTGGAGATGACGGCGCCTTGGAGGACCTGCGCACTGATATTGACCGCGAAATAGACGCCGGCTCTTTGAACCCTGGGACGCAGCTGTAAGTGCCCGAGATTATCTGTCACAGCTTCAGAAGCCCTTTTCTCATTTGCACTCCTGAACACATCACCGTGTGGGTGTGAAGATGGTTTCATGTTGGAGTTAAATAGCACACCCTCAAAAAACACGGTGACTGGGTTTGACTCTACAGGAAGCGAGGACGAAGTATTCAGAGATCCAGAGTCTTATTAAAGACGATTCACCTCTGAAGAACTTCATGTTCAGACTCTGACACGTCATAAAGAAGATTATTTTTCACAGTCATTATCTCTCTCTCTCTCTCTCTCTCTCCCTCCCTCTCCCCTGTCTCTGTCTCTCTCTCTCCCCCCTGTCTCTCTCTCTGTCTCTGTCTCTGTCTCTCTCTCTCTGTCTCTCTCTCTCTCTCTCTCTCTCTCTGCTTCCGGTGTGTGTGAGCGTGAGTGGAGGTGGTGGTAGTGAGAGTGGCGCGGCGTTTGAATGGGTTTCAATTCCTGGTTTTTTGGGTTTTCCTCCTGATCTCTTCATCTGTCACGAGTACATGGTCAGGTAAGTTTATTTCTGTGTTTATTGCGTGTTGGCTGAGTGAACTGAGGTGTTTTCGGCGGGTTTTTCGGGAGGAATGGCGTCTTCCGAGACGCCACCTCCGTCTATCCGGCAGGGAGTTCGGATAGCCCCGCCGGATACTAACATCACTGTAGAGGAGGTTCTGCTGGCCGTCGGTGAGCAGGTAGGACATGATAAATGCTCCTTTGCATCGCGGATGAATAAAGCTGTGGTCGTGTTCTTGAAGGAGGAGGCCTACGTGTATCAGCTGATAGAGAGCGGTGGGATTGTCAGGGACGCTTTTGTGCAGATGTCCCCGCTGTCAGTCCCCTCCACGCGGATCACCGTGTCCGGTGTCCCGCCGTTTATCCCGGATGAGTCGCTACTGAGCGAGTTACGTAGGTTCGGCAAGTTTGCTAGCGGGTTTAGGACGGTGAGTCTGGGATGTAAGGATCCTAGACTGAAGCACGTGCAGTCTCTGAGACGGCAGGTGTTCATGTTCTTGGATTCACCTGCTCAAACTCTGGAGGTGTCTTTCAGAGTGAAATACGGGGATGGCTCCTACATGGTGTATGCCAGCTCAGGACAGTTTAAATGTTTCGAGTGTGGAGATGTGGGACATAAACGTGCTGCGTGTCCACATAAGAGACAGGGCGCGACGGGCGGTTCGCCTGTTGCCCGTGCGGCCCCCCCCGAGGCAGCTGGTGCCCTGAGCGGCGCTGAGCTGGCGGCTCGTGCCGCGCCGGGTGCCGCGCCGGGTGCCGCGCCGGGTGCCGCGGTGACGGATGGCGTCACCTCCGACGCTGCATCCAATGGCGCCGCGACCCTTGAGCCTGTGGCTTCTGGTGCAGCTGCGGAGCGCGTTGATGTGCGGGCCGGTATTAGTGATGAATCTATCCAGGCTGAGCAGCAGGCTCCTGCAGAGGCAGAAAACCCTGAGAGCTCTCAGTCTGCAGAGGCAGCAGCATCTGCGAGCTCTGCGGGTGTAGACAACATCAGTGAAAGTGAAGTGCTTCATAGTCAGGCATCATGTGAGAGAGAGGAGATGGACTGTGTTTCAGAGTCAGACACAGTATCATTGTGTGAAAGTAACAGGAATATAGATGATCTCTATTCTTTAGATGACATCAATAACTTCCTTGATGTTACTTTTAATAAACCTACACAAGTGAGGGATTACTTTGATAACACAGAAAAATTCATCAAATCTGTGACTATGCTGAAAAGACTGGTTGGTTTTGATGTTTTAGATGGAAAAAAACGTTTCCGCCTGAAGAGGCACATCGCCATTCTGAGGAAAGCTAAAGGAAAGAAAGCTGTCAGACCTGTTAGAAACAGCAGGAAAGCAAAATGATCATGTACCACTTGGTGTTTTCTTCTCTTCACTGTCCTTTGATTGTTTCTCTGTGCTTGTTAATCTTCTCACATCTTCCTATGCAGAACCTTAAAATAGGGTCTTTGAATATTAATGGTGGGAGCAGTGATTTAGGCAGAAATGGGAAAACAGGGGGTGCAAAAAAAAATACAGGGGGTGCAAATTTTTTTCAGTGTCACTCACGGCGGCGCGGCACGCCGGAGCGGAGGTTATGTGCTCCCTAACACACTGGTTTTGAATAAGTCTCTAAATGGTGCATTCTGTTTAATAAGATGCATTGTTACACATTTTAGTTTTCCCAAGCTTGATAATGTTGATTTACTGTACAGCCCCTGCCCTGACACACCCCTTTGTCATTTGACTGCAACTCACTTGGTTCATGTTGTCTAACCCTTTTGTTGGCCCACTACTTCTATCTGCACTTTCTTTAAAAAACAAACAAACACATAAATTCATAATATTACATGTGTCATCCAGTAATAATAGATCCCTAGACCTTGATAAGTCAATCATCCTTCAACATGTTCGAATGTGGCGCTGACCCGACAAGGTGGAGCTAAACCCTGCAGTCCGTTGATTGGTTGAAAAAATCGTCACTTCCCGTGTTACGTCGGTAAACAAAACTCCGCCGTGTTTAAAGCATTGAGTGTAACACAGCTGATTGTTTACGTGTGTATTTCTCCTCGCCGATCACAGCCTTCTCTGAAACAAAGCTTGATTGAGTTCTTGTAATAAAGAGTCACATGACAGTGACAGAGGAGATGACCTGCTGGATGTCTTCCAGCGTTGGTTTTGTTTATGTTGCGTTTTTCTCCTTTGTTGAATTCATTAGTTAGCGGTTAGCTGTTAGCGGTTAGCTGCTATCATATGACGCTATTTACATAGCGGCTATCGTCATCCGGCTGACACGCCGTCTACCAAATAGGGCACAGGTGGCTGTAGAAACGCAAACAGGATCAGGTTTAAGCTTTTCAGTACCGGTATTCGGCAAACATATTCTTTGCCAGAATTAGAATGTAGCCTAATCAGATATTCAGCGCACCTGTGTAGTAAGCACGTCTATTAAATGTAGATATTTGCACGGCCTAGGTCAAGCCGTGCAATAATTTCAAGGCCGTGTTTTTTTTAAATAGGCCGTGCAAAAAGCGGTTTCGCGGTAGGCTACCTAAATCTATGGGTGGGAGGGACAGACAGAAAAGAGCTTTAATTTCTGAAGTAGCTTCTCAGAAAAGGTTAGATGTGCTTTTTCTGCAAGAGACTCACACTAATCCAGCAGATGAGGTAGACTGGGGGTTATGGTGGGAGGGCCCACATACCCTGAGCCATGGCACCAGTCTCAGTGCAGGAGTAGCTGTTCTGTTTAGACCGACTGCAAACGCAACAGTTCTGTCCTTTACTGAAGTGGTGAAGGGTCGACTGCTGGTGGTTCAAGCTCAGATAGAAGGTTCTGTGTTTTCTTTTGTTAATGTTTATGCCCCAAATGAAGGACCAGCAAGAGTGAGTTTTTATGCCATGTTGAAAAACGAGCTGATCAATTATCACCAGGACCAATTAATTATTGGTGGTGATTTTAACTGCACTCTGGATTTTACCATAGACCGGACAGGGGAGGAGCCCCACCCACAGTCATCTCAAAGCCTTCATAATGTCATCTCACATTTAGACATGATAGACGCCTGGAGGACCAAACATCCACAGTCCAGACAATACACCTGGGTGAGGGCTAACAACAGGACGAGTGCAGCCAGGTTAGACAGGTTTTACATTTCTCTGAATCTCACCTCCAGATTAACTCACAGCAAGATCTCCCCAGTTGGCTTCACTGACCACCATCTAGTCACCATAGACTTGGTCAGCTCGCCAGGGAAGAGGGTTAAGTCTCACTGGTTTTTTAATAATAAATTACTTCAGGACAGCAGCTTCTGTCAGGGCTTTCAGCACTTCTGGCAGCAATGGAAAGGGAAGAAAAGCAGTTGTAGCTCATTGAAACAGTGGTGGGAGGTTGGGAAGACACAAATTCGTGTTTTTTGCCAACAGTACACCTCCCATTCAACTGCTAAAATCAAGGCAGCGGTTCAGGAGCTTGAGATCAGTATATAGAACCTTGAGAAAGGGTTAAATAGGGACTCTGATCCTGCTGTGGGCCGTCTGCTGAAGGACAAGAAGTCCGAGTTGAGCTCCCTCCTGCAGGAAAGAGTGAAGGGAGTGCTTGTCAGGTCTCGCTTCCTTCAGCTCAAAGACATGGATGCCCCGACGTCTTTCTTCTTTAATCTGGAGAGGTCGGTGGCACAAAGGATGACCTGCTTGAAGCTTCCAGGAGGAAGGGTGACCACAAGCCTGGACGAGATCAGGAGCCATGCCGTGGATTTCTATGCTGAACTCTTCGGGGCGGAGCAGTGCGACATGGAGAGTCGGGAGGAGCTGCTGGAGGGGCTTCCTCAGCTCAGCCCGGAGGAGAAAGCTGTACTGGACTATGAGCTGACTTTGGAGGAGCTGACTGCTGCTGTGAACCAGTTGGCTTCAGGACGGGCACCTGGGATTGATGGTCTCTCTGCTGACTTTTTTAAACGTTTCTGGAATATTCTTGGACCTGATTTGCACGCTGTTTTTATGGAGTGTTTTAAAACAGGATCTCTTCCTGTCTCCTGTCAACGAGCGGTACTGTCCCTGCTGCCCAAGAAGGGGGACCTGGCCTTACTTAAGAACTGGAGGCCAGTGGCCCTCCTCTGCACAGACTATAAAATACTCTCCAGAGCCCTGTCAAACAGACTGAAGTCTTCCTTGGGTATGATCGTGCACACAGATCAAACATACTGTGTGCCTGACAGGACAATCATGGACAACATTTTCCTCATGCGAGACGTTATTGATGTTTGTAGGTCTTTTAATAATGTTGATTTTGGTGTTGTATGTCTGGATCAGGAGAAGGCGTTTGATAAAGTTGACCACTCTTACCTGTTCTCTACTCTCAGGGCTTTTGGTTTTGGGGATAGCTTTCTGTCATGGATTAGCATTCTGTACAGTGGAGCTCAGTGTTTGGTGAAGACAGGGGCCGGGCTGAGTCGGCCCGTCCCTGTGCAGCGTGGAATCAGGCAAGGCTGTCCAGTTTCAGGTCAGCTCTACAGCTTAGCCATTGAGCCTCTGCTGTGTAGGCTGAGGGACCGTCTCAGTGGTCTCTCTTTACCCGGGTCTGTGGATCCTGACCAGCCCCTGATTGTCTCCGCCTATGCGGACGACGTTAACATTTTTATTACAAGCCAGGGGGATGTCAAATGTCTGCAGGACGCCCTGTCCCTGTACGAAAAGGCCTCATCTGCACGGGTGAACTGGTCCAAAAGTGAAGCACTTCTGGTGGGACTTTGGAGGAATCGGACAGTGCCCAGTCTGCCTGGAGGACTTCAATGGGGGAAAGAGGGGCTGAAAGTTCTGGGAGTGTTTTTAGGCACTGAGGGTTTTCAGGTAAAGAACTGGGAGGGTGTTAAGGAAAAGGTGTGCGCGAGGTTGTCTCGATGGAAATGGTTGCTACCTCAGTTGTCATATAGGGGAAGAGTCCTCGTTGTCAATAACTTGGTCGCCTCGGCTCTCTGGCACAGATTCATCGCCGTGACGCCACCAAGGAGTCTGATAGAGGACATTCAGAAGGCTATTGTGGATTTCTTTTGGTCTGGAAAGCACTGGGTGCGGGCTGCATCTCTTTACCTACCAGTGGCGGAAGGGGGACAGGGACTGATCGACATCCAGTCCAAAATCGCCTCCTTCAGACTCCAGACTGCACAAAGAGTCCTGTACGATTGTGGCCCAGCTTGGCTCGATACAGCTCGACTGTTGCTGAGGAGAGCTGGGCGGTTGGAGTATGACAAACAGCTTTTCCTTTTGGAGCAGGAGAAGGTGGATTATACTGGACTTACAAGTTTTTACAGCTCTGTGTTGCAGGCATGGCGGGTTTTTAAGATTGCACGAACTTCTTCTGAAAGACCCGGAATGTGGTTGTTTGAGGAACCTTTGTTTTTTAATGACTTTCTGCCGAGTCAGGCGTTGCAGTCCGCTAGTCTACGTGCGAGCCTCAGACAAGCTGGCTGCACCAAACTGGGCCACCTCATGAAAATGACGAGTACATCTGTGGACAATCTGAGAGCGAGGAGCAACATCACCTCTGTCAGGCTCATCAACAGGGTGGTGAAGGAAGTCTGTGCTGCCCTACCACAAAGCCTGAGACTGTTTGCAGCGGACCGAACTCTGTGGGACCAGTGGACAGAAAAGGGGGAGTACAGCTTCCCGCGTCTGCTCATCACCCCAGCAGTGGGGGAGTGGCAGGAAGGAGGGGCCAGCTGCTGTCTTTCACAACCCCTCAGCTGGACACTTTTAAGGAGCTGGGGAAGAAACCACTCTACCACGTCTGCGTGAAGGTTTTGAACCTGAACTCTTTGTCCGGCCAGAAAGAGTCGAGGTGGGCCGAGTTTTTTGGCAGAGGTGTTTTCCCCGAAAGGCAGCTGGAGGCCCCTGTACAAGATGCCCGTTGAAAAGCGGACAGCAGACCTCCAGTGGAGGGTCGTACATGGGGCAATAGCTACGAACAGATACAGAGCGCACCTGGATCCAGGGGTGGGAGACCAGTGTCTTTTTTTGTGGTCAGACTGAGACTTTGATTCACTTGTTTGTACAATGTCCCCGACTATCTGCACTGTTTGGACTTTTAAAAAGGTGGGCTCAAGGGTTCGGGGAGGTGTTCTCTTTCAGTCTGTTCATCTTTGGCCCAAAGTACTGTGCACAGAAGAAGAGTGAGCACACGCTAATAAACTTCTTGTTTGGTTCTGCTAAGTTAGCCATTTGGCTGACTCGTAAGAATCGGTCTCTGGGCGTGGGCAGCGTGGAGCCGCTGTCAGTTCTGGAGGGCTTGTTAAAAGCTAAGCTAAGAGTGGAGCATGCCTATTATAAGATGATGGACAATATGCGGACATTTTGTGAAATATGGGCTGTTGGGGGGGTTCTGTGTTCTGTGGGGCAGGATGATGAGTTCACTATACATGTATGATTGAAGTTATTTTTCTTTGTTGTTGTTTTTTTCTGATTTGACGGTTTTGGTTATTGTTGTAAAGTAGTTTTCTGCAACGGTTTATTAAAGGGATTTTGAAAATCAAATCAAATCTCTCTCTCTGTCTCTCTCTCTGTCTCTCTCTCTCTGTCTCTCTCTGTCTCTCTCTCTCTGTCTCTCTCTCTGTCTGTCTCTCTCTCTCTCTCTCTCTCTCTCTCTCTCTCTCTGTCTCTCTCTCTCTCTCTCTCTCTCTGTCTCTCTCTGTCTCTCTCTCTCTCTCGAGCGTTTTCACTGACTTCATTTAGGAGTTTCTCGAGCTGACATCAGAGCGCAGCAGGATATAATCAGTCACTAATCAACACAGTGACACAGAGGAACAAGCAGCCATGCACCACACACACACACACATACACACACACTGACACACACACACACACTGACACACACACACAGTATCAGCACACTTCAGGGTTGGGATTAAAGCTCAGTTTATATAATACTTAGATTTAGACTTAGGCTGAACTTTATTGATCCTTTTGGGATGACTCCCTCAAGGAAATTTAGGTTCCAGCAGCATATACAATAAAAATAAAAATGTAGCAGGTAACAAAAGGTAACAATATAAAGAATAATATAGCATAAATAATAGAACACTCTTCCGTTGGAAAAAATATACAAAAAATATGCATGGAAGAAGCAGAAAAAAAAAAGGCTATGATTATCGGTTGAGATTATTATTGCACATACAAGTGAAAGTGTCCATGTGTTATTGAAGGAAAGACGCTCCAACTCCTACCCCTCTGTCCCGTGTGCTCTAGTCCTCCTCCCCCCAAGTGAGGAGTTGTAGAGCGTGATGGCATGATGGACAAAGGAGTTCTTAAGTCTGTTGGTTCTGCACTTGGGAAGGAGCAGTCTCTCACTGAACTTATAAGCATTGACCACCTCCACCACTGTTCCTTTAATGGTAGTGATGTGAGGAGCCGGGGGCTTCACCTGGAGTCTGTGACCATGTCACCACTGTTCCTTTAATGGTAGTGATGTGAGGAGCCGGGGGCTTCACCTGGAGTCTGTGACCATGTCACCTTCGCTGCAGGCAGGCTGTGTCGCACTGTATTGTAAAGTCATCTAAGACAGGACCATGGAGGAGGCCGACGATCGCAGAGTCATCAGCAGCTCTTAGGATGTCTGTTGTCATGGCGACTGTGACAATCGTCGGTGTACTGAATGTAGACAACAAACCCCTCACCCCGACTCTCTGAGTTCTGCAGGTTAATAAATGGAGGATCCAGCCCACCAGGTTAAAACCTCAGTGAGACGTCTTTTAAAAGCTTGTGGACCAAAATGTGAAGGTAGAATTGTGTTAAAAGCAGACGAAACGTCAACAAATAAAATCCTTGCATGCGTTTCAGAAGCTTCAAGATGTCTGAGTATCGGGTTGAACAGAGCCTCGCTGGGCTCTCTGTTTACACCAGGAGCACCCACACAGTGAGACTTAATGAAGAAGTGTCATGCAGTTATTGAGAAGTGTGAAACACATCGATGACACTCTCCAGGGTAGAGTTTGGATCAGTGTCTGCGAGTCGCAGGTCGATGCATAATCAGTGTGTGGAGGGCTTCTCTGGTGTGTGACGGTGGGTTTCTGTCTTGGCTGCACGCAGGTTTGAGAAGATGATCAGCGGCCTGTACATGGGGGAGATGGTGCGTGTCATCCTGGTGAGGATGACCAAAGACAAGCTGCTGTTTCGAGGAAAGACGACGGCTCAGCTGCTCACAACCGGCCGCTTCAACACCAGCTACATCTACAGCATCGACTCCGACAAGTAAGAGCTGATTCACAAAGTGCTGCACGCGTGTTCTGCGGGTCAGAGTTCAGCAGCTCCCCCTCTGCTCTCTGTGCAGGGAGGAAGACGGCCTGCTGAGTGCTGAACAGGTGCTTCGGAGCCTGGGCCTGGAGCCCTCGGTTGAGGACTGCGTCGCCACTCAGAGGGTGTGTCAGATCGTGTCCACGCGGGCTGCACACTTGTGTGCTGCGACTCTCGTGGCGGTGCTGCGGCAGATCCGTGATAACAAAGCGGCGGAGAAGCTGCGCACCACTATCGGAGTGGACGGCTCTGTGTACAAAAACCATGCAGAGTAAGTGTTCCCGTGTGTGTGTGTGTGTGTGTGTGTGTGTGTGTGTGTGTGTGTGTGTGTGTGTGTGTGTGTGTGTGTGTGTGTGTGTGTGTGTGTGTGTGTGTGTGTGTGTGTGTGTGTGTGTGTGTGTGTGTGTGTGTGTGTGTGTGTGTGTGTGTGTAAGCGAGCGAGCGAGCAGGCTGCAGGTTCAAGTGCCCATCTGCTAAATAGAGCGGAGCAGATCTGAACCAATAAAACAAGTCTGACGAACCTGCGTGTCGAGGGTTCGATCCCCAGCAGCTACATGTCCAACTTGTCCTCGTGAAGACGCTGAACCCCGAGTTGCTTCTGCAGCTGTTTGAAAACACGTACACAGATGTGTGTTAGCAACATGTTAGCTGATTTAATCATGAAGAAAAGTTTTATTTTTTTCGCTGTTAATCCTAAAAAATTCAAACGAATCATCGCTTACGACGGAGGCGGGCCTCTACACTGGCCGCCATTTTACGTGTGACTTTTACACCACTGGTGGCGTGCGTGTGGATCTGTGTGTAGTTTAGCCACCTGGCTAACATTTCATGTAAATACTGTGGCGTGTGTTAAAGAGCATAGCGCAGGTTAAATTGTTTAGTAAATGAACACACATTATTTTTTCAATGGGCTCTGATTTAATTTAGAGGAGGAAGTGGCTGTTTTGGGGTTTTTTTTCAACAAAGCGTCATATGACGTAAGGGAGTGGTGTCTGTCACTCTGCTTTGATCGGCTCTATGTGTTCATGAATGAATGGAACCACGTGGTGAAAAAGCAGGTGATCGTTAAAGGTAACCGCCGAGGCAGACGGCGAGCACTTCATCAGATGTTTCTTTCTTCTGTTGAAGGTTTTCCCGGAGGCTCCACAAGATGGTGCGGCGACTCGTGCCGGACTGTGACGTGCGTTTCTTGACATCGCCGTGCGGCAGTGGGAAAGGTGCCGCCATGGTAACGGCAGTGGCCTATCGTCTGGCGGCTCAAAATGCTGAGCGGCAGAGCATACTGGACACGCTGCGTCTGAGCAGCGAGCAGCTGCTGGAGGTGAAGAGGCGACTGAGTGCAGAGATGGTGCGAGGCCTGTCGAGGCAAACCCATGAACAGACGAGCCTTAAGATGCTTCCCACCTACGTGAGATCCACACCTGATGGAACAGGTAGCTTCATTGGACTCACGCTTTTCACCTGCTTGTTGCTAACATACACGACACACCTGTTTAGGATTATTGTTGTTTTTTTTGTCCCTCTTAGAGAATGGCGACTTCTTGGCGTTGGATCTTGGTGGATCCAGCTTTCGGGTGCTGCTGGTGCATTTGAAAAGTGGAAAGAAACACACGGTGGACATGCACCAAAAGATCTACAGCATCCCCCAGGAGACCATGCAGAGCACGGGGGAAGAGGTGAACCGTCTCTCAGGGATGCATTTAGTCAAGCTCAGCAAAGCTTGTACTGCAGCCACCCGCCACTAGTAGGCGCTGTAGCCCCCGGTCAGAGGCTGCTGTCCTCCGGCTCTGAGGCCGTCCTTTTGAATCCATGTTCGAATATTCAGACTGGGGGGCGATAAGACTAAGAATGTGATCACTGGATATCAATAATTATCATGATAAATGTGAAATCATTGATTCTTTGAATGTAAAATCTGTGTGAGAAGCATTTCTGTAAAAAAAAGAACCAGAATCACTCATTTGTCATTAAAAATGTACATTAGCGCCCCCCTGTTTCCCAGTGTTCGGACGGTGTAACTACAGTATCAAACAGGATTTATTATGTAGAAAAATGTACATCTTGATAGTTATTGTTATTGTTTTGTCGCCCAGACCTGCACCTGCTAATACCTGTGTGAACCAGGAACCTCTGCACGCTGGGAGTGCTTGTTCTTATCAGCAGGATCATACTGTGAGGAAACATAGAGCTGCACTCGATACCGATCAGGTTGATAGGCTCGTGTTTGTGGGAAGTAATAATAAACACATTGACTTCAGCTCATGCTCTGAGTGTGGGCTCGTAAACGCCAAGAATAGAGAGCGAGCGGGGAGACGGGGAGGCTGTGATTGGTTCATCAGAGAGCAGGGAGGCTGTGATTGGTTCATCAGAGAGCAGCGAGACAGGGAGGCTGTGATTGGTTCATCAGAGAGCAGGGAGACAGGGAGGCGTGTGATTGGTTCATCAGAGAGCAGGGAGACAGGGAGGCTGTGAGTGGTTCATCAGAGAGCAGAGAGACAGGGAGGCCTATGATTGGTTCATCAGAGTGCAGGGAGGCTGTGATTGGTTCATCAGAGAGCAGGGAGGCCTGTGATTGGTTCATCAGAGAGCAGGGAGACAGGGAGGCGTGTGATTGGTTCATCAGAGAGCAGGGAGGCTGTGATTGGGTCATCAGAGAGCAGGGAGACAGGGAGGCCTGTGATTGGTTCATCAGAGAGCAGGGAGACAGGGAGGCCTGTGATTGGTTCATCAGAGAGCAGGTAGCCAGGGAGGCTGTGATTGGTTCATCAGAGAGCAGGGAGACAGGGAGGCGTGTGATTGGTTCATCAGAGAGCAGGGAGACGGGGAGGCTGTGATTGGTTCATCAGAGAGCAGGGAGACAGGGAGGCGTGTGATTGGTTCATCAGAGAGCAGGGAGACAGGGAGGCTGTGATTGGTTCATCAGAGAGCAGGGAGACAGGGAGGCGTGTGATTGGTTCATCAGAGAGCAGGGAGGCCTGTGATTGGTTCATCAGAAAGCAGGGAGGCTGTGATTGGTTCATCAAAGAGCAGGGAGGCTGTGATTGGTTCATCAGAGAGCAGGGAGACAGGGAGGCGTGTGATTGGTTCATCAGAGAGCAGGGAGACGGGGAGGCTGTGATTGGTTCATCAGAGAGCAGGGAGACAGGGAGGCGTGTGATTGGTTCATCAGAGAGCAGGGAGGCCTGTGATTGGTTCATCAGAAAGCAGGGAGGCTGTGATTGGTTCATCAGAGAGCAGGGAGGCTGTGATTGGTTCATCAGAGAGCAGGGAGACAGGGAGGCTGTGATTGGTTCATTAGAGAGCTGGGAGGCCTGTGATTGGTTCATCAGAGAGCGGGGAGACAGGGAGGCTGTGATTGGTTCATTAGAGAGCAGAGGGCCTGTGATTGGTTCATCAGAGAGCAGGGAGACAGGGAGGCCTGTGATTGGTTCATCAGATTGGTACCTCGTGGCAGACATTGGTTGAAGTTTTTACAGGTTTACAAACTGATACAGATGATGGATTTACTTTGTTTCTTTTTCAGAGAACCTGAGTTATTAATGTCTGTCAGGACCTAAAGATGACTTAGACCAGAATCTTAAAAAGTCTATCTGGAAAAAAATTACGAAAACCTGCCTTTAAGTTAAAGGCGTGTACAAATGTATTTGAAGGCTACGTGTCATTTGTTCAGTTGATTTATCAGCACGATCTGTTGTGTTACACATAAAAACCTTTTCTAATGACCTGAGTCATGAACGTGTTTTTAATCCTGCCGTGCTGTTTCTCTCTGCCCAGCTGTTCGACCACATCGTGAGCTGCATCGCCGACTTCCTGGAATACATGGGCATGAAAGGAGCGTCCTTACCTCTGGGATTTACCTTTTCCTTCCCCTGTCATCAAAGCAGACTGGATCAGGTAATGTTTCAATCACAAGAGATCACATCTCTCCTCCTACACACACTACAGAAGCATGTCTCTGAATAACAGAGTGCAAACCGGGATTCATGAAGTATATAAAGAAAACAAACAGGTGAGCTGCAGGTGAAGCGGCTCGTTTGGAAAGTGAAGTTAAATGTCCCATCACTGTGTGCACACTCAACGAGTTTGTCGTCGTTGTTTCATGTAGGCTACAAACGTAGCGCTCACGTTGCCATGTAACGTTTGTTTGCTGTCTCCATGGCAACAGCCCCGTGGACGACGTGTGGCTTTACACGGAGTGACTCGTGTTCTCCAGACAAACGCTCGCTACACGTAGGATTGGTGCACACGCTGACTCGCACGTAATCACTGCGGTCCGTTCTCACAGGGCATTCTGCTGAAGTGGACGAAGGGCTTCAAGGCCAGCGGCTGTGAGGGCCAGGATGTCATCATGCTGCTCAAAGACGCCGTCCGCCGCAGACAGGTCAGTACGCATCAGAAACAGGTTTGACAATCAGTGAAGCGTGTCGGATGTTGTGAGGCATCTAAGAGTGGCGTTCTGATACAGATTCTATAGAAATGAGTTTGTTGTCGCTGCTTCCAGGAGTTTGACTTGAACTTTGTGGCGGTGGTAAACGACACGCTGGGGACGATGATGACCTGCAGCTACGAGGACCCCAACTGTGAGGTGGGACTCATCGTAGGTAAGTCTGCTCGGCCGTCACCGTAGCCTCCGTGAGCCGCTCTGTAGGCACGCGTGTAACACCTCCCCGCCTGTGTGGATCCAAGGCACGGGGACCAACGCCTGCTACATGGAGGAGATGAGGAACGTGGAACTGGTGGAGGGCGCCGATGGGCGAATGTGCATCAACATGGAGTGGGGAGCGTTCGGTGAAAATGGAGAGCTTGATGACTTCTGCACCGAGTTTGATCGCATCGTCGACGAGAGCTCGAACTACCCTGGGAAACAGAGGTGAGAGAGAGAGAGAGAGAGACAGACAGTGGTGAGAGAGACAGACAGTGGTGAGAGAGAGAGACAGAGGTGAGAGAGAGAGGGAGGGAGAGGTGAGAGAGAGAAGCAGACAGAGAGACGGAGAGATAGAGGGAAACAGAGAGAGAGAGAGAGGGAGGGAGAGAGAGAGGGAGACAGAGAGAGAGAGAGAGAGAGACATAGGTGAGAGAGAGAGAGAGGGAAACAGAGAGAGAGGGAGAGAGAGAGAGACACAGGTGAGAGAGAGAGAGAAACAGACAGAGAGGCAGAGAGATAGAGGGAAACAGAGAGAGAGGGAGGGAGGGAGAGAGACACAGGTGAGAGAGAGATAGGAGGGAGATCACTTTGTGGGAGTTTTCTGTTGACAGTTGGAGTGTGATCTCTCTCAGGTCTGATACAGTGTGAGCTCATTGGTCGTGCACTCGAGTTGTGCATTGTAAATTATTCACTCGTACAGTGTGAGCTGACCTTTCTGCATTTGGGAAGCTTGCGTTCATTAAACCAATTAGTTGGAGCTGTTCTGATTTGTGTTTTTATTCCCTTCGGCTTGATGATAACGTTTTGTCTCATCTGTAGTTTGTTAATGTTCCAGCTGTGATTTCACTTTGTTTCCACTCTCAGGTATGAGAAGATGATCAGCGGCATGTACCTGGGCGAGATCGTGAGGAACGTGCTCCTGGATTACACCGCCAAGGGCTTGTTGTTCAGAGGCAATGTGTCCGAGCGGCTCAAGACGCGGGGAATCTTTGAGACCAAGTTCCTGTCTCAGATCGAGAGGTGACCTTTCAATCTCTCAAAACACCCAAGGTGTACACACACACCTGTGCAGCAGAGAAAACACACGTGCTATCTAACGGAGAGCTGTAAACAGTTTAGGAGCGTCAGAAACAAAGTTTTGACCTTGTAGAAGTTAGTGTTGATTCTGTCCGTTCAGAGGAGGCAGTGCAAAGGAGCAAAGATTAGCATGAAGTGAAACCAGACATGATTAGAGTGACCAGTGCTAATTAACTAAGGTCATTACCTCTAACAGGTCATCTTAATGGGCTATGATTCACTTTTTTACACAACAGTCATCCAAACATTTTAAATGACTTTTTTAAAATGTTATTTATTTTTAATTTCTGCTGCATCCCTGACCTCTGGGATTTCCACTGTTGTTAGCATAAATCACTGTTATTATTGTTAAATTAGCACGACAGCTATTAATCAGGCCACTTAACTCATAACTTTAAACAAGTCAGATGTCAATCAATTCACAGGTTGATTAAACAACAACACTGGACATTAATACAGTTTCAAATGTGTGTTGTCCTTTTTTACAGGAGTAACAATAATAATAATACATTTTATTTATGTTCGCCTTTCAAAAGACCAGAGGACACCTTAAAGCAGAGTCAAAAACAAACAACATAAAACGTAAAATGTCCGAAAAACAAATTCAAAAATGGATGGAAGAGGAAAAAAAAAAAAAAAACGATTTGTGGAATAAACTGAAATGAAACAAAATAAATTGTCAAACATTTTTAAATGAAGTGCACCAGAGAAAGAGAGGAGAGAGAGTTGAGTTGGGAATCGACAAGTTGAACATCATAATTCCAGTTTGTCATGCTGATGAAGTGCTGCACTGTAATCTGTGGGCGTGTTCGCATTTTTCAAAGATAAATTATAGCCAAAGACTCCACATCAGAAGTCGATCATAAACTTAAAGAATCGGGTTAAATGCAAGTTACAGCTGCAGTAAAGATCGCCTCCTCCTATGTTCCTCCTCTCTGATCTCAAAGGGACCGGCTGGCGATGCGGCAGGTGCGCTCCATTCTGCAGCACCTGGGCCTCACCAGCTCCACGTGCGACGACAGCGTGCTGGTAAAGGAGGTGTGTAGCGTGGTCGCCCGCCGCGCGGCTCAGCTCTGTGGCGCTGGTTTGGCAGCGGTGGTCGACAAGATACGAGAAAACCGCAACCTGAATCAGCTCTCCGTCACCGTGGGAGTGGATGGCACCCTCTACAAAACCCACCCTCAGTAAGATGTTTCTCCTCATCATAATGGACCATACAGGAAGTGCAGAGACCTTATCCAGCCTCCTGCACCCTTCAAACACACAGTTTATAAACTCCACCAGCAGGGGGCTCTCAATCAGAGCAGTAACACAAAGATGATGTTGAAGCGGGGAATCGTGGGAGTGATTCTCCCTGCTACCAGGGGGAAGGTGCTAGCATTGTGTCGGGTGCATCAAATGCAAAAAGATCACGGATGAGATGCTTTAATCTGTGGTTTGTCGTCTCTTTAGCTTCTCCAGCGTCATGCAGGAGACCCTGCAGGAGCTGGCCCCACAGTGCCAGGTGACCTTCCACAAGTCGGAGGACGGGAGCGGGAAGGGAGCGGCTCTGATCACAGCTGTGGCCTGTCGAGTGCAGAGCGAAGGCCAGCACTGAGTCTCCATGTCTGATAGTGTCTTTGTGACTGATTCTGTGTGTCCCTGTGTTTCTAACTTATACTTTCAACTTGTGTGTTGATGTCGCACCTTCTGAGAAATACGACTGTTACCATTGGGGGGGATTTTTTTACGCCCTTATTTTTGGCACCTTCAAACTCCCATGTTTTCTCCCAGCGGAGGAGTTTTAGTTTTAATAATATTTGAGTCAATTTTCCAAACATCTGTAAACATGAGTTAGGATTATCTGTACGGCAGCTTTACAACATTAAAGATCACAAAGTGCTTCAGGGTCCGATGACCAAATCACCAAATCCAAAAAACCTTCACGCTGGAATCTGCACGTTTGACTGTAAATCTGTCCTGTTACCATGGCAACCAGCTACACCACCACTCGTGGCTGTTGCAAAACCTTTGATTTAACTAGAAACCTAAAATGCTCCATGTTCATTTGAAGTATGTTGAAAGTGAGCCGAGCCGTTTTTTATACCTGCTCCAAACAGCAAAATGAAAGTGACGTGCAGGTCGCTGAGCTGTTTCAGGTCCGTCGGGGTTTCTGCATCAAAACACGCTGCAAACAGCACGTTTCTAATAAAACGATCGTGATGTTGTCAAAGTCGATTTTAGTGTCACATCATCGTTACTGTCGCCGTTTTTAACCTTTAACCTTTTTGCCTTGTTTGACTTCACATCTGATTCTTCTGCAGCCAAAAACATTTTAGCTTGATTCAAAACACGGCCGACTCTTAGAGCGTCTGCCGTTGATGAGAGAAGCCGTGCTTGAACGGCATTGACACATTATGGAACCAAATACAAGTCATGCAAAACGTTACTTTGTGCGATCACAGGTCGACAGCGTATCCTGCAGGGAATCCGAAGAAGGAAACAGAAAGAGAAAAGAGTCGGGCGTTAGAGGCACTCCGGAGCTTCAGCGGGGTTTAAGGGACACTGGAGGAGAATCTGTGTTTCACTTTGTCTTTTATTTTGCCTTGTAGGTTTGAATTCATTAATTTATTTTAGTAAATTAAATTTAGAAATGAAGCAGATGATCATTGATGTCCAGGTTTGGAACTGAAATTAAATGAATTTACTGACTCAAAGCTCGGTGGAATCCAAACCATCAACCCCGACATCCAGCTGTGAAGCGTCCACGCGCTCTTAGAGTCGAGGCCATCGAACATTTCCAGATCAAAGTCGTTCATTTAAGGTAATAAGTACATTTAGGAGATTAAATGATAATCTTACGACTTTAATCTGGAGATCTCAGATTTGTTCCTCTTAATGTGTCATTAATTCTCAGTCGTAGAAAAGGGAAGAAATATGGAGTCATGATTTAACTTTCTCTTTACTGAATGAAATCAACAACGTAAAGTAGGATTAGTGTGATTCCTAAACTGAAACGTGTCCTTTCTCGATGCCACAAGTTGTTTCCTGTTTTCATTATTTAAAAACGGACTAATCTGTTTCCTGTCTCAATATGACCACCATCACCTCACAGTGCGGCAATCATCAAGCAAAAGCATTCACAATAAAGGTCTTCTTCCTTATTCAGAGCTCCTGACTCTTTCTGTTCAGGTGTTAAAAAATGGTGAAATTGTGACTTCAACACACACGCGCACACACAATTCAGACTGCTTTAGGAACATGTAGTCCCAATTTCTGCAATTGGCTAATCAGTGCAAATAGTCACACACTTATTTTCTTGGGGTGGAGACATTTTCTCCTCCTCTTCAGGTGAAATCAGTGTCCTCGCTCCTCTTCATCATGTGTGTGAAGTGTGTTGTTGTAAATCCACTCTGATCCTGTATTTGATCATGTCTATAAACCCCTCTATTTCAGCCCTGCTCAGAACAGGCTGTTCTGTGTCTGTAGCTTTAAATATGTAAATGAGCTGTGTCTGGCCACGCCCCCTCTCTGGAAGGGCTCGGGTGTAGTCGCTGCTTTCTGGCTCCATGTCCTATTGTTTACGGTGAGAAGGCAGACTCATAGGGCAGAACAAACACCTAGCTGTGGGAGTGTCACCCACCTGGGGGAGGGGCTACTGCCCTTTGTGATGTCATGAAGGGAACATCTCCAAACGGCCTGTTTGAGCACTGACCTACAGACCCAGCCTGCTTTGGCTGTCAAACTATAACTGTCTAAAGAAACGCTACCCGAGTTCAAAGTTTAGCATCCATCTCTAGCAGGTGCACCGTGTAGATTTATTCACTGTCATGGTCCAGCACGGCCCAACGGGAATTTTCCTGTTTTTCCAGTTTAGCCACTCCGGATGTTTGCACGTTACACAAGACTCAATGTGACAACGTGCTCACTGAACACAATCTGTGAGGGAGTTCCAGCTCTGTTAGTGAAACCAGCACCATCTTTTAGTGGTTTAAAAAGCTTTGAAAAGATGCCGAACCATCTCCATGTTCAAGAGGAAAAAAGCAAACATGTCAGGCTTCGGCTTTCTTTTCAACAAGCTGCTGCAGGAGGCAAAGACACGTGCAAAGGTACTCAACCAACACACACATGTACTTCACATTAATAAAGTGAATCATCCGCAGACCACAGCTGGCCATCCTAACAGACCATGATATTGAAAAAAAAATCTGCCCTTATCTGCTAATTTACTTTGGCACAAGGTCATACAGTGATCTTATTTGATTTTTTTCTGGGTTTTGTTTAAAGAAGGATCAGGAAGTGGAATTACATAGAGTGAAACATATGCATTCAACAAGTCTTAAAAGCAGACACCACTCTCTCTCTCTCGAAGCACCTGCAGAGTTGTTTTTTTCACAAGAGGGTGTTAAACGCAGAAAGAAAGAAACAGGCAGTGCAGGCTGGGCTGTGACTCAGTACTGTTTCAAAGTAAAAGCCTTCTAGTGCCTTATGCTTTGAATGGTAACAATTTATGCTTCTAAGAAAAAAAATCACTGTGGTCCATTTCCCCTCATTCTAATGTGTTTATAGCTTGTATTTAAAGAGGAGTATTTCCTGGTGGACTGGTTGTAAGAAGTGGAATGAAAAGCAGCGCTCACCTGGAGAGGGACGTAGATGAATCCTAAGTGAGTGAAATGTGAGGAGCCTGGATGAATGGCCCTCAGAAGAAGGGGGAAAAAATCGTCCTCGTCCTGTCAGTAAATAATGAAACAGAGGTTTTGTGGTTTGCCGTTAACGCCTGTCAGGTCCTTAATGCAGCGTCAGTATGTATTTGTATTTATAAATAAATGAGGCGATATCTGCGAGCTAATTCAGACTGTCAACTTGAGCTGCACGTACGTGCTTCATCCTCCAAGCGTTCCCACCCTGCAGCTGCTGTCCAGTCCGTTACACATCGATGTCCAGCAGGTCCGAGTCACTTATTATTCCAGTCTACGAGACTCAGACCGTCATTAATCATTTCTGCTACCAGGGAGCACATTAAATAAAACCATCCATGTACACACATGGATCTCCTGCTGATGTCACCAAGCACCTTGAACTCTCAAAATGTCTTTTTTTTTTTTTTGAACCAATATGTTTATTAATATTTCAAGCTTCACAGTAAAAAAAAATACATTTACAGAATTCTGCTTTCAAAAAGTTTCACATTTATCCATTGTATAGAAAAGAAAAGAAAAATTGATAAAAAACATACACAAACAGAAATGAACATGAAACCTCTCGATAAGTATGCTTACGTATATGATGACAATGGAGGACCATAATCACATCAACATCAGGTATATGTGCAGAAATATCCCCTATCCACCTTTCTAACTCAAACATCTCATTACCCTGTAGAGAAAGTCCAAAACAGGTGATCGCTGGAGACCACCTTCTTTCAAATAAGTCCATCACTGTTATTTTTTACATCGTGTCTACCTTGATGAGTCGTTCTTTCCATTGCTCAATAGTAGTGGCTGAAGCCAAGACACAGTTATCAGCTTTGTTGCTACCACTGCAAGGATTCTGAACAGGTACAGTTTGTCTTTACACCCAAAGTCGTAGGGAAGCACACTGAAAACAGCAGGTCCCTTCTTTGGTTCACCTGCAAAATGTTACAAATTTCTGCTCTAATCCCAAAATCCTACTACTTTAGGACAATCCCAAAAAACTTGTGTGTGTGTGATCGCCTATTTGCCCAGATTTCCTCCAACAAAGGTCGTAGTCGTAGTCAAATTTGAAAATAATCGAAGGGGTTTTAAAAAATCGGAGATTGACTTTCCAGATAAATTCTTTCCATGTTGGTCAATTTATCTTTATTTGTCCATCTTCACATATTTGTTCCCAGATATGATCTTCAATCACTACATTCATTTCCAGTTCCCACGTCTCCTTCATCTCAAGAGTGCCCACAGAAAACATTGTGAGCAGACCTGTTTACAAATGTGATACGATTTTTTTCACATTTTTCATGATTAGATCTCGTTTCCACAAAAGATTTCTTGTCATCGACCTGATTTTATATCAGAATATTGATCAATACAGATAACTGGACCTTATCGAGTCCTCATCGCCAAATGATGATTTTTAATACTCCTTAAAGAAAGTTTAACAAACTACAATTTTAAAGACATTTTAATGATGAGTTGAATATCACTCCTTTATTTTTAGCAGTCTATGTCTAAAAGTTTACAGACAGTAAATTATCTGCTCTATATATGACAGGAACATTATTTTGGTTGATTTTAACTTTAATATAGACAATCAGACTATTTTGCCTCCGAATTTTTAATTAACTGTATAAATTGTCACTCAGCCCGCTCACAATAGAAACCAAACATTAGATCTTGTTATAACCTTTGACCTGCTCTGTTGTGGGCTTCTCTCACCATTTCTGTCTTTTTCCTTTTAAATGATTTAAAGCAACACAGAACAGACTGTGAGGAAACACGATCTTACAACTGAAGTGGCAACACAACGCTCGACAAAGTGGCACCACGAAGGCTGAAACGATCACTAGAAAGCCAACACGTCTCATTCAATTCATGAGAAACTTTATTTATTATGACCTGAGCAAATTAACAAGCAAGACGGGCTCAATAAAGATAATAACAGCAATCCAAAAATCAGCTTCTCAACCATTAATCAATCAACCCTCCACTCTGTCTGCAGACTCATCATATGAAGATCAAGCAGATTTTTATTAGATCAAATCTGTCCCAATATCAGCTGAGAAATTTTAACACTCAAGACTTTTTTAAAATGTGGAAACACTGGAAAGATTTGTCCTGCTGCTTGGCAAAGATCCCATCCCAACAGCATTTAAAAAAAATAAAAAAATAATGGATTTTTTAAACTCCGGCCTTCTTAACATTTTTCACTTTTCTCCCTTACTTTTAAAAACTGCAATAGTTGAGTAAACTTCTATATAGAAATAATCGAGATGTTTTTATACCAGATAACTACAGACCAGCCATTTTTAAGTACAATTTTAGAAAAACTTGTTTTTAATCAGTTTAATGATTTTATAAACTCCGAATGTTTCAATCTGGTTTCAAGAAAAGATCACAACACAGAGACATCACGGGTCAAAACAAGATACACTAGAAAACATGATTCACAATGAGGAAACACAGGAGGTCAAAAACGTATTAAAACTAAACGAGATAAAATGAGATTCAGTTGAAAGGTTTGAAAACTTTTTACACCGTGTTCTGCCCTCAGGTCTCCAGATAAACTGTTTAAGTCAAAGAAGCCGTCCCATAGGTTTAGAGTTAGAGTTAGCTGAATGTTTTAGTAGCTGCAACTGAGAAACATTGTTTGTTTGTGTGACTGAGAGCAGAGTGACTGACCTGAGGTCTGACATGGATAAGACAGTGCCCTCTGTTTATGGTGCAGCCTTTGATAGACCACACAGTTCTTTCAAACAGACTCTGTCATGTTGTTAGCGTCTCTGTTTTTAACTGGTTTATGGATGAAATGTTTCCAGTCACACATCTGGGATTGAAGACATTTTATCATCTAAGTCCAGAGCCTCAGATTCACGCTTTTACCACCTGCACAATCGATTGCTGCAACACACTTCACTCTGGTCTTCAGAAAAAAACAATATGTCTCAGTTGCAGCTTCTAAAACATTATGGGGGGGGTCAAACAAATGTTTTTTTCGTACGCCAGTTTAGCGGCTATGCTGCGTCTGAGACTTGTAGGAACGCGCTGTAGCCTGCTGTGTTTATTTAGTTTATACTTGTAAGAAACACATGGCTACATATCAGCATTGAAGACATCAGCCTGGTATGTCTTAAGCGAGGGTAAACAATGTGTAAACAATGTGTAAACAATGTGTCATGGTTTGGTTTGGTTTAGCTTTTATTTTTTTTATTTATTCCCTCGTGTTTTTCCTTGTTACTGTGTTTCCTGCCTCTCTGGTTTCCCTCCTGTGTTGATTGTTTCCCTCGTGTGTTTTAATGTTTCATAGTCTTCAGTGTGTCTCCCTGTGTCCTCCTACGTTACCTGTTAGTTTATTTCCTGTCTTGTGTTTTAAGTCTGGTCTTTAGTGGTCTGGTTTTGGTTGTGTTGTCAGTGTTGAGTTTTACTTTGTACTTGTGTTCTTCGTTCCTTGTGTTTCCCTCCTGTCTGATGATCCTGATCGTCCTCACCTGTCTCGTTAGTCTCACCTGCGTCTGATTACCTCTATCTCTATCTATCCTCTGTCTATTTAGTCTCTGTGTTTACCCTGAGTCTCTTGTTGATTGTCGTGGCCTGTTGTTTCTTCTTTGTTTCTCCTCGTGGATTTTTGGATTTTCTTTGTTTCTTCTCCTCCCTGTTTCCTACCCGCAAACGTGACACAATGCAGTCATGGGGGAAAGAGTGTTTTCTGCAGCGAGTAGTCTTTCTAAAGCTACTGTACAGACATTTACAACCGTTCTCTGCTGGTCTCCTGCCTTTTTGGTTAAACACGTTGATGTTGAATACAGCAAAATAAAACTGCACTGGCAGTGTTCTTTTCATAGGTGCACTTGTGGAAACTTTGCAGCAAGAAGAACATCTGCTGCAAGAAGATGTTAAAGGCAGAGGCGGAGCTAGAGGGGAGGCTGGAGTAGCACTGGACCCCCCTGAAATGTGATTGGACCCCCCCCCCCAGATGTTTGACATCTGGAGAGTTGTCAATCTCGTTGCTGGATGATTTGAATGAACAAGCGGCTGCGAAAGATAAGAAGGATAAAGTCATGGACAGTGTCTGAAGTAAATCCCTTTTGTGCTCAGATAGATCGTTTTGCTGCACGGGTCTCAAGCTCACGTTAAGCAGCAGCCAGAATTACATTTGTAACGTTGGAGGTTAATGTGGAGCAGCTCAGGACATATTTACATGTTTCTCTGATGATTTTAAAGGAACCTAGCAGACAAATAGTTAAGCTAAGTTAGCCGTTTGATGCTCTGTTGGTTTAAATGAGATGTAACGTGAAGAGGGGTGGGGGTGGTTTATCCTTCATGTCCTTTATTATGTCTCTATGCTGATGTTTGTATACATTATATATAACTGAAAATAAAGTACATTGAAAATGTAAGGTGAAGATGGTAGCGAGCCTGTCAACTAGCAATAAAATGTTGAATAGTGAACTGACATGCTTGAAGTGGGGATTTAATAACATTGTGCTGGTGATGCTACGAGTAACAGGACTGGCTTATTTTTTTATCGAGTCAGTCGAGGATGAAAAGACGAGATGCATGACTTCTTTTTAAAGAGAAGCAGCCATACAGAGCTCATCAGCAGCTCCCATCCAGGGATCATCAGCAGGTCAGAGCATCTACAGAAGCAGTCACATGCTCAGTTCAGTATTCTAGTTGAACATTAGATATTTTTGTTGTGTTGTTTGGATTGCACTTATATTTTTATTCAATGTAGTTCCACGACACGGAGGCCTCGGATTCAGCTGAGTATGTTGGAGAGTCTGAAGAGCCGGACTTGGAGCCAGCTGTATCCAGCACTGCTTTTGCTTGTCAAAGAGGACCAGGTGGTTTGGTCTACTTACCTGAAACTTACTCACTAGCTGCAGTTATCACCCAATCATCTTCTGGATCCCTTAACTGTGTTTCTATGATCCTTTATTTGTATTCCAGATATTTCAAGATGCAAAGAAGAAGAGGGTCCAGTTCAGCTGTGTCTGACATAATTCCCCAGAACTCGGCATGAATCAAGGTAAAAAATGATTTTGTAAATAAATAAGATGCAAATTAAACTGAAATGATAAACAAATCTCACCTCCTGTGTGCTTAGTATGTACATTTCAACATTAAGAGACTCAGATTGCAATTCACTGATTGAGGAACAAATTCATAGTCATAGTCTGTGGACCCCCTGAAATAACCTTGGCCACCCTAAGGATAAAAGTCTAGTTCTGCCACTGATTACAGGTAATTTAAATAATTGGTGATCATTATCTGCTACCCTTACTCACTTACCTTGTCAGATTGTAAAGGCTACAAGAAGAATACAGCAGCTGGAAGTAGTGAGCCTGAATGTGTTCTACCTGCAGAATGCATTCATAATAAGAGCAGACTATGGACGCCTACAGCTAATACACCAGTAAGGTGTGCAGACTGACCATTAGTATTTTTAACTCTGATGAATAAAGAATTGTACCCATTACTCTGCTTCATCTTTATAACTGTAATGTTTGAAAGAAAAGACTGAAATCAATGTACATGGAATTAGTATTGTATGACACACAAGTCATACGAAACACGTTGCCAACGGACATGAAGGCGCCCGACCTCCTTTTCTGTGCATCAGAAAACGGCTGAGACACGAGGCACACTTCAAAGAACTCAAGGAGGTTTTTAGAAACCATATCAGTGGGTGTCTTGTGAAAAGGACCAGGAAAGTCCAATCTTTATAAATAATGATAGAAAAAATGTAACAACAATCATTAACAGAAATGTAATATACATTACCGTTCAAAAGTTTGGGGTCACTGAGAAATGTTCTTATTTTTGAAAGAAAAGCACTTTTTTTTTTCCAGTGGAGACAACATTAAACGAATCAGAAATACGCTCTATACATTGTTAATGTGGTAAATGACTATTCTAGCTGCATATGTCCGGTTTTTAATGAAATATCTACGTGTAGAAAATTAAGATTAAATGTTAGAAGGCTAACATTGCTGAAAAAAAGGAAAAGTAGACCAGAGACGACGTGCAGTACAGAAAAGAAAAGGGGGAACGAATGAACAAAGCCGAGGATCTAAAAAAACCAAACCTGCTGCAATAAATACAAAATAAAACAAATGAGGAGCTGCTGAAAACGGTTTAGCTGGTTAGAGAAGCTATAAAACTGACCTTCCTTTGAGCTAGTTGAGTATCTGGAGCTTCACATCTGTGGGTAAACTCTCAAAATGGCCATAAAAAGAGAACTTTCATGTGAAACTCGACAGTCTATTCTTGTTCTTAGAAATGAAGTCTATTCCATGAGAGAAAGTGCAGAGAAACTGAAGATTTCCTCCAACAGTGTGTACCACTCCCTTCAGAGAACAGCACCAACAGGCGTAGAAAGAGAAGGGGGAGGCCCAGCTGCACTACTGAGCAAGAAGACAAGTACATAAGAGTCTCTAGTCTGAGAAATAGACACCTCACAGGTCCTCAATCGACAGCTTCATTATCGTACTCACAAAACACCAGTGTCAATGTTTACAGTGAAGGTGACTCCGGGATGCTGCCTTCAGGGCAGAGTGGCAAAGAAAAAGCCATATCTGAGACTGGCCAATGAAAGGAAATGATTAATATCGGCAAAAGCACACAGACAGGGGATAGAGGAAGATCTGAAAGAAGTGTTATGGACAGATGAATCTAAGTTTGAGGTGTTTGGATCACACAGAAGAACAACTGAAAAGATGCTGGAAGAGTCCCTGACACCATCTGTTAAGCATGGTGGAGGTCATGTGACGGTCTGGGGTTGCTGGTAAAGTGGGAGATCTGTACAAGGTAAAAGGGATTTTCAATAAGGAAGGCTATCACTCTGTTTTACAGCACCCTGCCATACCCTGTGGACAGAGCTTGACTGGAGCCAGTTTCATCCTACAACAGGAAAATGACCCAAAGCAAACCTTCAAACTATGTAAGCACTATTTAGGGAAGAAGCAAGCAGCTGATATTCTATCTATTATGGAGTGGCCAACGCAGTCACCAGATCTCAACCCTATTGAGCTGTTGTGGGAGCTGCTTGACCGTAAGTTACACAAGAAGTACCCAACAAGCCAATCCAACTTGTGGGAGGAGCTCCTGGAAGCATGGGGTGAAATGTCTCCAGATTATCTCAGTAAATTAACAGTCGGAGTGCCAAAGGTCTGCAGAGCTGTCATTACTGCACATGGAGCATTCTTCGTCGAAAGCAAAGTTTGAGGGAGAAAATTATTTCAAATAATCATTATTTCTAACATTGTCAATGTCTTTGTTGTTCTATTCATTTTGCTCAACTCATTTGATAAAAAAAATAGTTTTATCATGGGAAATTTTATATATATATATATATATATATTTAGATAACATCAGTAAAGTTACTCCCGTTACATCAGCTGAGCCACTCAAGTCTGTGACAGAGTCAGGAGGATCTTTTGTGGTGTCGGGCACTTCTGTGAGCTGGGTCGTCTTCTTCCTCCTCCGGTTCCAAGCCCGGTCTCTGTCGAGGCCTCGTCTCTGGAGGTTTCTGTGAGCCTTTATATAAAGCCTTTGCTACTTCAGCCTTTGGCGGCAGTAGCTCAGTCTGTAGGGACTTGGGTTGGGAACCGGAGGGTCACTGGTTCAAGTACCGGCATGGACCAAGTCCAGTAATTGGTTTGGTAACTGGAGAGGTGCTAGTCCACCTCCGGAGCACTACCTGAGCAAGGCACCTCACTTTGAGACCTCTCCATTAATGCATGTCACTAGGATCCTGTTTGTGCACGAGTGTGTATCTCGGCCTCTGTGTGTGTTCATTAGACAGAGTGTAAAACTGAATTTCCCCTTGTGGGATTAATAAATTATAAAGGCAGACATGATGTATTATTTGTTATGTCAACTTATAAACATAATGAAAATGTTTGTCAACATACCCATGCTCTTGTAGTGAGGTTACACCTCACAGGTGGGTCTGTGTGGCCACATGAGCACCTGTCACCTGTCCAGATGTGCCTGAAGAACTAAAGAATTAAAATGTAATGCCGGCTTTTAATAATGAAATAAATACACAACAAACGCATATAAAGAGCTATAACGCCAATGAGCAGGCTTTTTTAAAAATCTGAGCTCATATTGGCAAAACAATGTTTATAATATGTAAAATGTAAACAAATCTGTCAAATTATTAGTGCTATAATTAATGGTTTCTTAATCAGTGTAATGTACAGACGGCGGAAGAGCATTTCCCAAACATGATAAAGTCTGTAATCCCACGGTATGAATAACACAGCTGTAACTTTTGATGCAGGCCTGAAGCTAACGCTATTGACCATGCTATGTTTAGGGTGTTAACAAACTACTTTACATTAGCTTACAGCGCTAACACGGTGCTAACAAGGAGCTAACGGTTGCTGTCCTTCACATCAAAAGAAAAACTCTGGAAACAGTCGGGCTGAAGTGTTGTCTTGTCTCGTTGGCTCACTCTAGAAGTATTTTCCAGCTCGGGGACGGGGGAGGGGGAGGGGACATTGCTATTAAAAATTAAATCCAGCCACTTTCTTCTTGTTTCTTGAGAAGCTGGAGTTCGAAGCAACGCCACATGCTGGTTTCTGCCACCTATAACCGAGCAAGTACCAGTAGCCATCACTTCTTCACAACGGGGAAAACAATGGAGTATTTTCACAAAAGTTTTCATCAGGTTGGGGGCGGAGTCAGTGGGGTCCATGGGAGGAGTTACCAGCGGAAGGGAGGTACTTTCCGTCTGGTGACATCAACGGATGAGAAGATTTCAAACGTGAGTGTTTTTCTCTGTGCTGAAAGACTTTTACAAACCCCCCCAAAAATGACTGGATTGGTTTATTTCACATTTTGTGTGTATGTGCTGAAAAACGCTGCAACAGTCGATTTTTCAAAATATGTCCCCTTTAACATCAAAAAAATGACTGAGAGCTTCAGAAGATGTCCCGCATTTAGAACTGACCTTTAATACACTCCGTAGAGTACATTAACAAAAAACTAAATGACAGCATTACAGAACAATAACAGACAGGTTTTCATTGCAGGTCACAAACAAAAGGTGTTCTCGAACATCTGTTTGAACATCAGAAACATCACTGACATCTGGAGCAGTCTTTCTGTTTATACATTCAAATCAATCACAAAGAAATGAGAAGATTACAGCTCATTGTGAATCAAACATCCTTTGTCTATGCAACTTGAGCCGGCATGCTTCAATTATCAATTCAGCACGACTTGTAAAGAGCTGCCATCAACAGCGAGCTTTAATATATAAAGAACAAGCTAAGTAAGCAAACAGAGTACAAACAAATGGACTCATGGATTACAGTGATGATGCTGCACATGTTGACAAGGGCACTAAACAGGAACACAGTCAAGTAACACCTGCGCAGAAACACAATAAAGAATAGCACTTCATCACGTGTACGGTGGCCTGGAGGTGTTAATGCAGTTGTTGTGACTTTCTGCTATTTGTTTCTTTTGCTTTGCGTCTTCGACTCTGCATCGGTTTTTGGTTGTTTGCATTAGACGTTTGTAAGGGTGTTTCTGAATGTGCTGCGTGTTTTTTGAACTGCTAATTTGTACATAGTCTGTGCGTTAGTCTCGTTGGCAAGATCACACTTACAGAGACAAGACCAAGACCAGACCAAGACCAGACCATAGATATCACTGTAAAATGGAATTACTTTGAGCGTAATATGGGAAGGTTGCAGATGTAACCGTGTGGTAAATATCTAATTATGAATGAACTGAAGTTCATTCTCTTCTACAGGAGGCCATTCCTTCTAATAACAGCAATGACAAGAAAAACAGCCAGTCAGCGGTGGTCTTGATTTAGAATCCAGACTCTGCCCAGTCTGAAAAGCGAGACAAGGCCAAGACCTTAAAAAATGGTCTCTGAGACTGGTCTTAAGACCAGGACTGATTTAATGTACTAAAACACTTCTGTCTGCACCACTGGCTCCATTGCTGGAGCGTGAACGCACCTACAATAACAAGAATACAACATGTTGCTTTGTCTTTCTGGTTCATTCGTTTTGCCGTGATTTTTGTCAAGCGATGAAAAACACACTTGCGAGTCTGTGAATTGTGTTTTATTCTTAAATTGACCGGACCCTCGTTTCTTTGTCTGACTTCCTGTCCTGGTCGTTTTATTCTCTCCAGCTTCACGCGAGCCTGAAGTCAAAAATAGGCTTGCAGCGTATTTAAAACAGAGCAGAGCTTAGTGGTCAGACCTGATGGATCACAGCATGCATGTTTTAGAAAACTGGCAGTACATGTATGAGGTTTCAGCTGTTGCTGAGCCTATGCACCCTCCAGCCAGCGTTCAGATAGAACCCAGTTTATCATATCCAAATCTTTGGGTGAGGTGTAAAGACATTTTTAAAGATGTACTCTTGAGGTTAAACATGCTTTCTAACAGCTTTTTGTTCCTCCACTCTGTGGACACACTGTCTTCACGTCACAGGTGAAACAAAAAAACACCTTAAAGTTCAATCTGTCTGCAAAACATGATGTTGAGACACGTCGACATGTTGCAGGTCACCAGCATGTCTCTGGAGTCTTTATTCCAGTGGGTAACTGTGTGAGTGATACAAAGCAAGGGCGTGGATCATCAACCGTTCTTCACAACACATTTGTTCATAGATCCGACTTACAAACTGTTCAATACGATTCCCCAATGTTTGGTTGTTTGCTGAGAAGAGAAGCTATGAACACTCAGAGACACTCTAACAAACATTTGAGTGCTGACCAGCTTGTGCTAAATGACACTGCATTTAAATTAAATTTAAAGTTGTGTTATATGAATAAATTAGTTTATACTTTTACAATCATTAAGAGTCTTATAAAGAATGATGATGTCTCCCTTGAGCACCAGCATGAACCCAAAACAGATCCCTCTGTCCCAGCTGTCTGAGGCACAGCCGCTGTGAATACCTCTCAATTTACTGCATTGTTGTGTTAGCATGCTAATGTTAGCGCTCTTTCGTTAGCTTGGAGCTTCATATTGAACATGAATTAACACAGAATGAGCCTGATCTAAAAACTCTTACATGGCCTCCCAATAATCAGTGAGTATGTTCTTCTTCTTCTTGACTCAAACAGCTTTTATACACAAGGGGAGGAGCCGGCCGTCCCGTCCATGTAAACACAGCTCTGACAACAACACAGCCAGCAGGACTCCAGCTTGTCCCCCAGTCAGGACTCAGAGAGACATTTACAAAGGACACACTGAATCTCTGATATATTTTTGAGTTGCAATGTGGCCTTTAGTGTTGATAACATTAATTACATTTATTTCACCCCATGCGTCTTCTTTGTGTTCCTGCGTCTGTGTTCATCTCACTGTTAAATAAAACAGTTTTTTTATGCTGCCGTCTTCCTGCAGTAGTACCTCCACTTTACTTTTTGGGAACAACAGGCATACACACAAGGAGATAAGAACACATTTGAGAAGCAGGCAGTGATGTACGCACACCTTGGTGAACCTGAAGGAGAGTCTTGTTAAGAACATGTTGGTGAATGAGGCCCCTGGTGTTTTGAAATGTGCAGTTGATCTACATGGTCAGCAGAAAACGGATGTTCCTCCTCGACCTTCTTTAAATGTGTAATGCCACTGTATCCTGACATCACTGACAAATGACCACACCACCTGTGTGCCAACAAGGAGAGTTGCAGAAATAAGACCTGAGGTTGCAAACCATGTTTTCAGGCTAGTTTTCCTGTACACAAAGACTCTTTTATACACAATATAATCAACAGTTTGAAACAGTCCAACATAAAAGGAGAAAGGTCAAGTAGCTCTTACAAGAGATGGACCAATGAAAACATCAACACTTAAAAGAGGTAGAAGCTTCAGTTCTTTGTCATCATGTTTTCCTATTTTTTAAAGTTCCTTTCTCACGTTAATGGATGTACAAGCTTTCATCCAGAAACATTTTACAACCTTCAACCATTCAACACACGGAGTAGTCAGTCCTACCTGGAGTTGCTGTGCATGCCTCACATTCCCCTTTTTCCTACATGGAATTCATTCCTTTATTTGTATTCAAACAACCAGGAGCCAAAGACCAATGTGAATAAGCCACATCATGGGTTGATAAGCTGAACTTCAGGCTGTGCTCGTCTCTGAAACGCTGCAGTCGTTTTAAGTCTTCTTAAAAGAACTTGCATAGTCCACAGTGGGTAGTTCATGGACGGCTGGGAGATCCCACTGCTGGCTCCAGAGTTTAGTCAAGTATCATACTTGTTTTTGCCAATAAATCAACCAGCAAGAGTCTTGCTTTTAATAGATGACTCTTAGTAGTATTTTCTTGTTCTTGTTCTCTGCTGGAGTTATGAGGGCCCGAAACAGTGACCTGTCCAGCGACAGCAGTTTAACATGGTGGATCACCCGCAAAAGGTTTTGGACACCTAACATTCATTTTCCTGCATTCTGATCAGTTTTTATGCACCAGTTTGTGCCTTTTCTGAAAAACAATTATGATCCAATCTTTATATTAACGTTCCAAGTGTTAGTCAGATACATGTTCATTCAATGCATTCATTTGAATACTTCTATAAACATGTGGACTGGAGAGTTGTAATGTTTGACACCCTCGCACCTGTCTGCATGCTGATACACTGTGAAGAATTCATTGTTAATGGTTTGGACGACTGCTGTCAACTGTTTTGGTGCCCGAGGCATGATTCCAGTCGCCTCTTATATTGCAGGAGCAAGCAGCTGTTTGTAGTTGTGTGCTTTGTATTCAAAGACCAAACAGCGGACATCGCTCTCTCTCTCTCTCTCTCTCTCTCACTGGTCCACTGCAGAGTATAAAGTTAATTGCAGATTTTTTTTTCCCCAGAGACCCCCCCAACATGTTGCTTTTGACGTTTTCAGGGGAGCTCAAGTGTCAATCAGGGGGTCCCAGACCCCCCCGAATTTCACACCCTGCCTTTAACAAGTAAAAGTTGAATCATATCTGGTGTTAAAAACTGTGATCTTGATAAGTTAATAAGTGATCAAGATCTGATAATAAGTTCTAACATTTCTGTCATGCTGGGCTTGTTGAAGAGCAGGTTAGATTTAACAATCACAGAGGGGAGAAGCTAGCAGACATTTAGCTCCTCTGTCCACTGGAGGAGGACTGTCCTGAAACAACATGATTACATTTTGACCCCTCTCTTTAACTGATTTTCCACCTCGAAGGTCCACAAACTCTTTTTTCTGGCATTTCCCTATATTTATATATACACTGCTCAAAAACATAAAGGGAACAGTAAAATAACACATATAGATCTGAAGGAGTGAAGTGTTCTTATTACTTTGTTCTTTACATAGTTGAATTTACTGACAACAAAATCACACAAAAATGATCAATGGAATCAAATGTATTAACCAATGGAGGTCTAGATTTGGAGCGACACTCAAAATTAAAGTGTAAAAACACACTACAGATCCAATTTTGATGTAATGTCCTTAAAACAAGTCAAAACGAGGCTCAGTAGTGTGTGTGACCTCCCTACAACACCTGATGAGGTGGCTGTTGTCTACCCCATTTGCATAACAGCACGTGGAATTGATTGTCAATCAGTGTTGCTTCCTAAGTGGACAGTTTGATTTCACAGAAGTGTGATTGACTTGGAATTACATTCTGATGTTTTAATGTTCCCTTTATTTTTTTGAGCAGCGCATATTCTGTGTCTGTAGCTTTAAATATGTAAATGAGCTGTGTCTGACCACGCCCCCTCTCTGGAAGGGCTCGGGTGTCTCTGGCTTCCTCGCTTCATGTCCTATTACGGTGAGAGGGCAGAACAAACAGCTAGCTGTGGGAGTGTCACCCACCTGGGGGAGGGGCTACTGCCCTTTGTGATGTCATGAAGGGGAGGGGCTACTGGGTTACAGTTTTCAGTATTGAAGAGGTAGATTCTTTTTAAGGCACCGTTTAGATCGACAGGTGGGTGTGGAGTGTGTCTCAATCTCTACCTGTGTAACCAATGATTGTTACAGTTCCTCGTTCACTTTCACACGCTCTATGGAGAAACGCAGGTTTTTAATTGATTGTGTGGCTTTTCATTGACGGCTCGCAGGGCCCTCAAACATCCTGTGCTCAACTCACAGGCTTCTTAGATGTTGTAAACATGCCATACCTAAATATGAAACATGATGCTCTTTTGTAATCAGGAGGGAATACAAGCTATCAAAAACAAAATAAGGGTCAGTGAAAAGACCTCTCCATATCTCACCTGTCACTGTCTCTGAAACATTTCTTCATGCAATTATTCTTTTAACAAAATCCTTCCGTCCCCCCATGTGGTCTCTTGCTATGAAGGACACCATTGAATCTAAAGCTGGACTGTATAATAGAGCTCAGAAGACTCGAGGAAACCTCCCCCTTAGAATAATGGAAACATTCATGCCATGATCCGACCAATAACAAAATCCTGTCTCCATCACCGTGTACCTGATGGAGATCCAACACGAGTCACGATCACATCACGAGATCATTCATCCCAGTACAGGCCGACCAAACCAGCTGTGGTAAGAGGTTGTTCTTTCATGCAGACACTAACTGGTTCCCAGGTTCAGATCCGAGTATGCTTGACCCCAAAGAGCATAAACAGTAAGCTTCAGTCTGCTTGAAGAGGCGGCCTTGGGCTGATTCATGGGGAGCCCCATTGTCCTGGAGGTGGTTATAACATTTGCGTTGCACACGGCCACAAACACTAATATGCATATCTTAACACTGGCATTGGAACAACACATAATAGAACATATGTCTTTTTTTAAATAATGGGTAAAATATGCAATTTCAAACTGTACTGTACTTTACATTTTTACATGTTTTTATGTACATGAAAACATTTCAGCTTTTCATGTTTTTGGAAGGAATCTCGCGATCCCCCTCCCAGTGTCTCGTGACCCCCTGGGGGTCCCAACCCCCACTTTGGGAACCATTGTATATTTACGTTTCATCATCTGAGCTGCACAGGACATGTGACGTCAGAAGAGGGTCGTTGTTGGCATTTGAGAAATAACCTTAACATCCATAGCCAACAGGATGGACTCAATCCTCGAGTGGTTGCCATGGTTGCTTCTACTTTTTTGGAGGATCTGCAAAAAATGTGCATACTGTCACCTGCTGTATCAGACTGCAAACGCAGATCAGCAGGTTAGAGGGGAGCGGGGAGTCATCGTGCTCGGGCCCCGTACGAAACAATCATAACTAAAGTGAGAACATGTACTGTGATGCGTCCAGAACACATAATCTGCTCAGCATGATAAGTGTAAGTGTAAGTGCAGGTTCCCCATGCCATGAGGACTAAAGCACCCCCATACCAACATGGATGCTGGGTTTTTAAGCACCGATAACACTGATGGTACCTCTCCTCTGAAGGCTTTGGGAGGCGATCAGAGCCACACTATGTTGGTTTCTTTCTCCTGCATACAGAGAGTTCTTCAGATTGTCAGAATCTTTACTGACAATGATTTACTGTCATTATTGACTCTTGTTTAGTTCCTTTGTTCCTCATTGTTGTTGCTTAGTTGTGTTTCACTGTCTTTTTTCATTTTTCTACCAAAACTACATAGCGCACATTTAAAGCGACTTCTTACATCAGCAGTGTTGAAGAGGTAGATTCTTTTGTTTTACCTGGGGCCAGTCTCTGATGAGAGACAGCTCATTAGAGTGTGCTGAAGAGAGATGAGTAAAAGATGAACAGGAAACAATTGAAATAACTCAGAGTGATCTCAATTCATTCCGTCTGTTTTCACCCCTGAGATGAATAGTCTGCTGTGAGCCCGACCATGAACTAGAATGGTTTTTTTTCCAGTCTAATCTTGATTTAAATGATGGATGCTGGTCCTGTTTTCTTTTTAAACATTTTGTCGTCATTTAAATTTAACATACACATCTTGTCTTTGTGCTACTTTGAACCAATTCTGTTTCACCGATATTCAACACAGGATGAACAGTCCTTTCTTTTTTGGAATTAAACAAGAACCTACAGCCTGGTTTGGCTTCATTCTGGTCACACCGTGATCCCTCAGTTATCCCAGGCCTCAAACGCCCCTCCTGACCGTACGCCCTGCATCTCCTCTCCCGTACTGCTTTTCTTACGACTCGGTGCCATTTCTAAACCTCGCTCTGAAACACTTCTCTCTGAATGGACCACCACACATCGCGCCATGCCGCCCCTGTTCGGTTCAGCCCTGTCACACAAGTTGTTGTCGTTATAGACTCGATTTCTCAGCCCTAACACAAGTTGGTTGTGATTGCCGATTGCCTCTCTGAAGTCAGTAGGTCCACACTGTGCACCGACGGACCTGTCCTTCCTGCCCCACCGTGCCATCTTTCTCCACAGGTGGCACTGCAGGAGGCAGCCGATGGGCCTGGACCGGCACATAGCCTGGAAGCCCCTCTTAAAGTTCTCGTTGTAGTATCCATAGATGATGGGGTTGACGCTGGAGTTGGCAAAAGCCAGCCAGTGGGCAAAGGGGAAGATGTAGCTGGACAGAAGGTCGAGCTGGTCCCTGTTCAAACCTGCATAGTCCGTCATCATCATGAGGGTCCAGAGTGGTAACCAGGAGAGCATGAACAGTAAAGCCACCAGGATGAGCATCTTTATCACCTTGATCTTTTTCTTGGATATTCTTTGCTGACCTCCTCTCCTCCCCGCCACCTGCACCGTGGCGTTGGCCAGCTGCGGCTCTCTGTTGGCCACCACAGAGGACCACAGTTTGACGCCGATCCTCCCGTACATCAGAGTGATGAGGCTGAGGGGCACGAGGTAGATGTGAGCGAACAGAACCGCTGTGTAGACCTTTGTCATCTGAGGGTAGGAAAAGTTTTCATAGCAGGTGTACAGAGGATACGTGAGGTTGAAGTCATCGTTGTGCACCAAGAAGTGAAAAGGAATTTTCTCCACGGTCAGCGCCACCGCCGCAGGACACATGATCACCACCGCCAGCATCCAGATCAGAATGATGGTCGCCTTGGCAACAAGCACAGTTGGCTTGGGTTTTAGAGGGTAAACAATACAGCCAAACCTGGAAGAGAAAGAAAAGAACAACCAGTCCTGTTGTTTTGGCATAAAAATACAAATAATGTCTACAGATTAAAAACCTTGTGCAGCTGTACGTGTGACACGCAGAAGGAGCAGCATTAAATGCTGCAGCTTCAACCTTGCTCACATTGAACCTCCAAACCTGATTTAGCACATCCAGAGTTTGTTTTTGCCAGCCTGAACGCAAAAAGCCACATGAGATCTAATTTTTCCAAATCGGATTGAAACCACATACAGAGGTGATTCAAATTGGACTCCTAAAGATCTGATTCAATCTGAACGTCTCGGTCGCTTCAATGCGTCTTCTGCTTCACTCGCAATGCAACACCATCGACGGAGATCTGGCAAGCCGGAAGTTAATTCAAGATGCGTTCCACAAACTGGTCAACGCTTCAGTCAATGGAAGAAAACAGCAAGAATAAAAACAAACATGGAGCAAAACAAGATACTTTGAGTCAGAAACAATAATCTGGATCAACATGACCCGGATTTGGTAATCGGGATCAGGTAATCCGTCTTCCTTTCATGCCGGATGTGAAAAGCAACACTGGACTGGATCAACCAGCTATGTAAAGAACAGGTAGAAGAGCCAACATAGGGTCACTTTATAATTAACACGAAAATTACACAAACATACACTTCTATTCATAATTTCCTTTATGACCCCTCATGTGAAAAACAAAAACAAATACACATCAACAAATACATATTTTGAAAATGTCTTTCCACGTCCTGCTTTTAGGAGGCAGATCTGAACTTTTGCTTTGGTTTGCTGCAGTTTGTTTAGCTTGATTTGTTCCTCTGCTTCAAAGTCAAGTGTAGAATATAAATAAATAAATAAATTAAATTATTTGACCAATTTTAAAGTTTTACTACATTTTCTTCCCACCTTTTAAATCCTACCCCCTGTTGGGATAAGGGTAATCCAGAGTTATCCAAATGCTACTGACAAGTTTTGAACAACACAAACTGAAGGTTTCATCCAGATTAAAACTAGAATTGGATTTTTGAAAAACCTATTTTCAAGATTTGATCCAATGCGATAACAAAAATTCAATCAGTTTACCTTTGAATTTTTCAATTTCAATTTTCAACTTTATTTGTGAGGGACAATGTGCAATAAAAAAAACATAAATGAGACCATCTGATTCATTGCACCAGAGTTAGCCTGAAGCTAATTTACATCTGCAGGTAACAAAACAACATATATAAAAGTATACATCACTCAGCATGTAACAAATAGCAATATATACATCAAATGTCCCACACACACACACAACAGGCCATGTCAGCCCCATGGGGGGATTAAAGAAAAAAAAAACGAGTGAGATGAAAAATGATGAAGAGTAAATAACTGAAGAGTGAGTGCATTCTTGGGAGTTTCTTAGGGGAACTTTTAGATTAGAACAACTGGCCCCTGGGTTTAACCTGTGACCACGGTCAATACCGCATCAATACGGACGGGCAGATCAGATCTGGTCACTTGCAGTTAGTAATGTGGACAGTCAGTCAGTTCATCAGCTGTCTGAACAAAGCCTGAATGTTTGCAGCGCCAAAATGAGCATGTGTTGTGGCGTCATCATAAAAGAGAGTATGTGGCATGGCGTGCTGCTTCCACCGCCATGCTTCACAGGGACGTTGTGAACAGGAGGTTTAACGGTTGGTTGAATATTTGTTTATTTACAAACAAACAAGCGACAGATCAAACTGATGGTAGATATTCTGGCACAGCTTCAGCGACTATCAACGTGCATGAAAAGTGAAAAGTCAAAAAGTTTGACTATATGAAATATGACTAAAACAGGCCGACGTGTTTCAGCTTCATCGGGTCAACTTGTCCATGACTCGGCTGCTTCCTCACTTATAGATGATAAAGAGCATTAACTATCACGCCACAGAGCAACTCACCTTTCGACAGCGATCGCCACCAGAGTGAAGACGGAAGCAGAGACGGACACGCCCTGCACGAAGCCGCTCAGCTTGCACATCGTGTTGGAAAAGGGCCAACCTGTTGAAAAAGACAAACAGAGTGTCGCTCAAACACGCCGCTCGACCTCAGCGGGACAACAGCATGAAACCTGTTGACCTCAACTGTAGTGCCTCATGAATTGAAACATAGGTCTGAATTATTTAGTTTTTTTAAATTAACATATTATATATATAATATTGAGAATATGAGAGAAGAATAGTGCTGCAGCTCTCTCACGTCTCCATGACAACAGTCTGTTGACCTCTGTATGATGGACACTGTTTCGTTACTTTATAGTGCATGTTTTTTATTTGAGACGGGTTACTTCCCGATCAGACATGGAGCGAAGAGGATGTGGGCGAAAGACACGTCCGTAGCTGGTAAAGTACGGGGGACTATCACACATTTAGAAAAGATCAGCGGTAACATTAACGGTGTTTCTTTCTGATTTTCAGCTCGAGTGCTCAGAGCAGAAATGGTGCAGAGATCGGAAAAAAAAGAGGCTGGGTGCTGCACTTCTTCCAAGGACGAATGCTCGCTACTCGCTGAAAGACGGTGTTAACGCTCAGGACACGGCGCCCGTGGGATTAACCGCTTCTGTTTCTAGCTGGTTTAATTCAGCTTCCACATTTTAAATTCAACTTTTTACTAGTTCAGCTTGTGATCCATCTGAGAGGGATAGTCCCCTCCTGTGAGGTGCATGTTTCAGGAGGATTTCAGATGCAGTCCTCCTGGAGTCTTCTAGATATTTTCAGCAGTTGCATTATGTGGAAACGACGATAAAGGCTTCAAACATACGTAGCCCCTCCCCCATTCATTCCCCGCTGGCAACCACAAAGAGCTACAGCACGACATGATGGGGTTGAAGAAATCGAATAGCACAGTGAGAAGCAGAGAAATCAATGAACACTGACCCTCAAGTGAAACCTCCTTTTATAACTAATCTCATGTATTGAAAGAGGGCTGTACTCGATACCTCAGCATGAGCCGTCATTACGACAGTCGCAGAGCACGGCCGACCTGCTGATCTATTATAGACTTTCGTTTGTGCAGGAGCCACAACGAGAAGAAAACACATGAGCCTGACATTATAATTAAAGCGTTAATGATTAAGATGTGTAGTGAGTGAAATGAATGAAGGAAACGTGCTGTGTTGAAGCTTCTCTGACAACAATGCAGCAGCCAGTATGTCCTCCTTCTAACTTTAGATTCTGCTCCTGAATGCTCTGGATTTGATTGGACCAGAGAAGGTAGGCGGGGCTTTTAAGTCGTATTTTGCATATCAAGCAAACGCCGAAGCAATGGATTTCGACAGCTCCGTATGCAAGCAATGCTTCACAGTGGTGGCTAAAAAGTCCGGTAGCACATCAAAGTTGGCAAAGCGTCTGAAAGACCAACACTCGGTCTCTATGAGGAATTTCCAGAGGTCCATGAAGTTCCCGTTTCAGCAACATTTGAATATTATTGTCACGTAGTAGCAGGCAGAATACAGGGAGGAGGACCCAAGTGCAGAAAATAAAGATTTATTTAACAAAAAGCAAACTCAAAATTAAAAGGCAAAAACACAAAACAAAAACTTGCTTAAAACTAAATCCAGAAAGGCAGGAAACAAACAACAGGCAACAACTACTCAAGACAAAGACAACGAACCGACAAAGGACTGAGGCAAACACAGACTAAATGGACATGGGGTAATCAGACACAGATGAGACTAACGAGACAGGTGAGGAACATCAGGGCAATCACAAAGGCGGGAAACTCAAGGAACAAAGAACACAAGACCAGAACACTGAGGACAAGTAAAAAGTAAAACCTGACAATGAAAAGACATGAACTAAAACAAGATATTACAAAATAAAACAGGAAACACTTAAAACAAGACTTGGAAACATTAAACACCAAACTAAGAACCTGAAAACACAAGTAACAGGAAAACAAGCCTACAGACAACATATAAGAACCCAAGGATACAGAGAAACACACTAAGGACTAAAGTAAACCACACTAGGAATCATACATACACAGAACACGAGGGAAATAATGAAAACTAAAACAAGATTAAATACAGAAACAAAACCAAACCATGACACTTATACAGCTATCTTAAACGTGAACCCAGCCAGCGGCACACGTTAAATGTTTAACTCTTAGCCAATAGCCACGCTAGCTGTCCCGTATTAAGCTAGCTGATGAATAATAAAATGACCAGTGTTAATGTGGGAGCAAACGTTAACAGTCCTGGCCGTCTGTAAGAGACTATGTTTAATTAAAGGACAATACAATTATTTTATGTTTCTAAGTCCCAGAATGAAGCTGAGAAAAGTCAACCAGCAGCTATTGTTTCCAGGTGATGCTAAATGTTCATACTTTCTCATAAGTGTAATAGCTTTTGTTGTCAAATGTTGTGCGACATAATACTTTCTTAAAACATGTTCGCCTCTATACTGTTCATACTTTCTATTCTCAACTTTATAAAAGGAAATTATGCTTCTTCATTTTTTTGTCTTTTTTTTTTAGTTGTTTTTTTTCTGAGTTTAGATATCGAGTTTAAAATTCTAGTATCATGACAACCCTAGCCCGTTGGGACTTGGGTTGGGAACCAGACTGGTCGCTGGTTCAAGTCCTGATGCGGTCATTCCTGCACAGTGGATGGAACCAAAAGAAGATGAAAATCTATTTATTCAAAAGGACTTAGTTAGCTCAGTTGCCTAAGGATGGTCTTGTAGCTGGACCACTTCTCAAGCACTGCCGAAGTGTCCTTGAGCAAGGCACCGTTTGGTGCCACCAGCTCGGGGGGTGCTTTCAGCTGTGGCAGCCGTCGCACTCTGACATCTCTCCATTAATGCGTGTCCACAGGTCCTGTTTGTGCATGTGTGTGTGAGAAGCAGAATTTCCCCCTCTGGGATCAATAAAGTATGTAAGATAAATAAAATATAAAAATGTACACTTCCTCCCAAATGAACCTACAAGAATATAGTCACAGAAAACAAAATGTAATGTGGATGAAAGAGAGGCGCAGTGTAACACATCTCCATGGGTGACTGCAGCGTGATAATGTATGTTTGATGGATCTGATGGAGTCTTTCTTCCATGTGAGTGAACATAATGGGAAACTGATCCGCTTCCCACAGACGTCTGATGACTCATCTCGAAAAAGGGTCATCCTGCGTTATTCAGCAGCTCAGTCAGTCTGTCAGGGCTTGATTGTGAACCAGAGAGTCGCTGGTTCATGGCCTGGTGCGGATTCTGGTTCACTTCCTGAAGACTACTGATGCGCCCCTGAGCAAGGAACAGACCCCCCCCCTCCCCCCCACCAGCTCAGGCCCCTCACTCTGACCTCTCTTCATGTGTGTGTGTAGCATGTTTAATGTATAAAATAACGTCATGATAACGTCATGTTTCATTTTAGACCCTGATCAAAGGAGAAATCAAAGGAGGCCACTGGCGTCGCATTAAGACAAAAAAAATAAATAAATAAGTAAACATAAGAAATCTAATCTACAAATTACTCCTGAGATTGAAAACATTAATTTTTGACTTAATTAATTTGCCTTCACCTCAGCATCCAGCTGCAGGGGACAACTGAAGGATCAGGCATGTAATCCCTTCACTTCCTGATGGTCTGCATGTTAATAACGACTGCGAGGAGTGAAAAGGTCGGCGCTGAGATGCCACACACAAAACGTGTTCTGCTGCTCCGACTGGATGTGAGGATGTTTTTTTCCCATCATTTGTAAAACAATATTTGTTGCATGACTACATCTTATTTACTGCTTCTTTAAGAAGGACTCATAATACTTACACATCGAGATGGCGCTGTGTGTGGAGGTGTGTGTGCGTGTTGGTGGTCTGTTTTTGTGCGATGACTCAGTGAGTCATGTGAAGATACACGGCGCTCTTTCATCAGAGAAGAGCTTATGAACACAAGGGCTACAACTCCACCAGACTTAGTTCCATTTTTTTCATGAATTGTAAACCTTTGTTTTCTTCCTGTGAGTTCATTCTGGTCGGCGTTTACGTCCCGGAGTCGGAGGCACAGCGCGCCCTCGCTGATCTCGCTGGGTGTGAAGCGGACAAACTCAGACTCCTCTCAGTTATCCACCGATCCTTCAGATCGGCACGGACGTCTCCTGTGACTCTCGTGGGTGCATTAAACTGAGAGTTACAACTTAGTTCTTTGACATTTCGCCTCCAAATAAACAACCAACAGACCTTTTAGTTATTTGAGATGAGCGCATGAGCTGACAGTAAGCAGGTCAGAAAACGTCAACACAAATCAATCAATCAATCAATCTTTATTTATATAGCGTCAATTCATAACAGGCGTTATCTCGAGACACTTTACAAAAGCAGGTAAAGGACCTTACTGTTTGTCTGTTAACAAACATCTTAACAAGGAAGGAAAGTCACGCTGAGACCTTCAAGAAGCCACAAAAACAATCAAGAGACTTTTAGGTTCATCAAAATAAAAGACTTTAGTTTGTGCATCAAATAAATGTCCATTTAATTTATGTTTGTGAGGTGACAGTTTGATATTATGAACGTTTTTATACGATCTACATTACTTCTAGTTCCTAGATTTACACTGAGCATCTTCCTCCCACCTCAGTATTTTCTAAGGCACATACTTTAAACACATATTTAGACTCGGTATAATCATCATATATAAAGGGTAACATAAGTATCTTCTCTATGTTTTCATATGTTTTGGAGCTTGTTCCCTCCCGTTCTGCAGTGACGAGACGAGTTGAGTTCAGTTCTAAGTTTTCGTTTTGTTGAGGGATATTGCGTCTTGTTTGACTCTTCTTTGTTTCTCATCATTTTGATTCCCAAGAAAATGATCTGCTTTCATTCATCATCTTGTTTGACTTGATTTAACTTGGTCAGGCTGACAAGCAGAGGAGCCTCGTACCAGCGGTGTGTGCCATCGGAGGAGACGTAAGCGTTGTGACCTGAAGTAGAAAAGGGGGATGCAGAGTTGCAACCAATATAGAAGCTAAGCCACACAGAACGCCGCTTCCTTCCTGGAAACCATCCCTTCCAGATGAGGCAGTTGCTGATATCCGTTGGATCGGAGCAGATCTCTTAATGGTAAATCCCGAGGCGGCAGTGTTTGCATATACACCAACAACAACTGGTGCACCATGGGTGAGATAGTGTCGTGTTAATGCTATCCTGATGTAGAAGTACTGACTATGAAATGCATGCTCTTTAATTAATCCCCTGTTATGATCTTCACAACAGTGTACGTTCCTCCCAGTGCAAACACCAGACGAGCACTGAATGTCTTCAGCTACACATCCAGAGGGAGTTTTCATCGTGGCAAGGCATTCAAGGTTGCACCCCGCCCCCCCACCTTCCTCAGACCATCTCTCTGTGATGCTGCATTCAAACCCCTGCTGAGCAGGAGACACTCCACAGTAAAGCAGGTGAGGGACTGAGGGAGCTTTGAATGCACGGACTGGGACATGTTCAAGGCAGCTGGTATGTCGAGTCTGTGTCCACATACATTCAGAAGTGCATGGAGGGTGTTGGTGTGATCAAGGACATCTCCACACGGGCCCACGAGAAACCAACTGGACGACCAGTGAGGTGTGTGCAATGCTGAAAGCTCGGAACGATGCTTATAAATCTGGCCACATGGTGGCACTAAAAACAGCCAGAGCAAATGTGGCAAGGTATACAAGTCTCTGCACTGGTTGACTGGTGCAGAACCAACAACCTGGTCTAGAACGTCAAGAAAAACCAAGGAGATCGTCGAGTTCAGGAGGCGCCAGTCCAGCCACACACCACTCCTCATCGACGGCACAGCAGTGGAGAGAGTAAGCAGCACTAAGATAACAGACACTCTGACCTGGTCCCTCCAAGACAATTACAAAATCAGCCTGAAGAAGATTTCAAGAATTAGAGGACTTGTGTCCCAGTAGGCCTGGAAACACACGTCCATGCTTTTATCTTCAGTCGTCTTGATTACTGTAACAGTGTCTTTACAGGTCTGCCTAAGACATCAGTCAGACAACTGCAGCTGATCCAGAACGCTGCTGCTAGAGTCCTCACCAAAACCAAGAACCTGGATCACATCAGTCCAGTTCTGAGGTCTTTACACTGGCTGCCAGTCTGTCAGAGATTAGACTTTAAAATCCTGCTGATGGTTTATAAAGCGCTTAATGGTTCAGGGCCAAAATACAATGCTTTCAGGACATCAACTGGGAGATCCTGTCAGGAAGGTCGTAAACGAGGGCGCAGAATATCACTACACATGCATGAGATCTATCCCTAGCATGGTGCTGCTTTCACACGTGTCCTCCCACATATCTCTCGGGATTGGTTTTGCACCTCTCCAGCTACCAGACAACTTTCCAGATTTAGTCTTCATAGGGACTTGATCTACTGCCCCCCTCCAAAAGGACCTAAGGACCTGCCGGTGGCAGGGAGAATCTTTCCATGATTCCCGTGTTAGTTAAACCACCAGGCTGTGGTTGAGAGTTTGATTTCTAAATGTGGATGAGAAATGTTTTTGGTTGTTGTCTCAGTTTGGAAGCCAACACTGATGTTGCTTGTTAAAAGGAGGAGCAGTGACATTCATGGTGTGCAGTGTCTTAAGGACTTTGTTGTAATAAGCGTGTCAACTAATCTGTAGAAATCCTTCGAGGTTAGAGGTCGAACCTCTAATTGTTCAATCTCCTTCCATATGGCGGTCGATACGGGACGACTGGAGTAATACATCACATACTTCTTTCATACCTTTTGCTGGTTTTTACATTGTATTAGATTTGTTTGCTATGATTATTATTTTACTGCAGTTTATTGATTTAACGCTCTTTTATGTGCATCTGAGCTCTTTCAGCCTCCGGCTCAGTGTGAATGAAGAGCCTGTTGTTGTTCACTTGAGCTGCGGGATTCTGTATTGCTGATGTTTACCACATCTGTAATGTCGTGTTGAAGCACAAAAGCCATTTTCTGACCAGTGTGCCAAACCATCTGGCTCAAAGGTTGGAGCGGTTCTCACAGGAGTGTAAATCGTCATTTCTGTGATCTCTGAGGAGAAAACTGACAGGTTTATTTTTTGAAGTAAAATGGCAGTTAAAGAGATGCCAATTAGTAATACTGTGTTATTGAACTCCAACGGTGGCCATCTGGGATAGATTGTGTGCTTCTATCCCGTCGCAGCTGGACCATGTTCTTAGAAAATCAATGCTCAGACCACAAAGGCCAGGAAACGAGCCAGTCCACCTTCTGTTTCTGGGTGAGCCTTAAAGATCCAGGGGGGCTTGTGTGCCCAGATAAGGAGTGTTGTGATGGAAATAGCAGGACATCAAGAAAATGGGAATATTTTGAAAGAGATAGATGCATTTTGGGAGAAAAACCTTCGTATATATAAATATATATATATATATATATATATATAAACCTTATATTATCACAACCTATAAAAGAAAGAGGAGGGAGCAGTCAGTGAGATGTGTTGTGACTGAAATGACAGAGCACTCCATGATATAGTTTATACTGTATAGTTAACACAAAAAACACAACACTACAACACTTGTACTAACAGAACAAACACAACAACAATGACTAAAGTTTCACTTAAAAATAGGAGGTATCGGGGGCGCCGATAGCTCAGCGGCAGCGACAGCGCGCGTACCATGTTGCGAGGCCTCGCTCCTCGCGCGGGCGGCGCGGGCGGCCCGGGCTCGCGTCCGGCCTGTGGCCACCTTCCCGCATGTCTCTCCCCACTCTCTCCCCCTTTCCGACTCTATCCACTGTCCTCTATCAATAAAGGCAAAAAGGCCAAAAACAAATCTTAAAAAAAAAAAAAATAGGAGGTATCATTCGCAATGCAGTGTGGGACGGGTAGTTCTTGGGCACCAAAAGAAAATGATGTACACCGTTTTGTACCTTTGCCTTTTTTTGTGACAAATCCAAATGACTATATTCACGAGTTGGTTGTTATGGTTACAGTCTTCAATCTCTTGATATAGTGTAAGGATGTCAATGGATGAACTGAACAGAGGAAAGTTACTTTAATGGTGGAAATGTGTATAAGCTGGCAGCACCGTGTGCTTCTCTGACATACAAAGAAGCACATCTTAAGAATAGTCCTACTGCTGCTTTAAAAGTAGAGAGAGACATGTTGAATGACACCTGAGAGTTGTTTTCATCTGCACAAGCCACAAGTTCAAAAGAAAAGCTTTGACAGAAACATGCTGCGATTAAATAATTAAGCTGCAAAGAGCCAAAACAATTTCAACGATAAGACGATGAGGCACAAGACGAGGCCTCCTTATCTTCTGCATGGCATCGTAAACACCTAGCAACAGCTTAATGAATGCAAATCGTCGGTAACTAACCCCGATATGCAGCAAATAAATTCATGTTAACAAGGTGACTGCACAGACAGAGCCAGCTATTCGCTAATGAGAACGCAAACATTGCGCTTGTTCAACAAAGAGAGTGGAGAATGTAAATCTGAGACTTTTAAGCCCAATCATGCACTATTTTACTCAACTCACCATGAAAATGACCCGTTTGTGTCACTTATTGAAATGTCTTCTTCCCACACAGTGACAGTCATTCGGGTGCCTACCTGTGATCAGGTTATCCACCAGTGTTGTAGGGATGCAGAAGATGCCCACCAGCAGGTCGCTGATTGCCAGGTTGAAGATGAAGAGGTTGGTGACCGTGCGCATGTGACGGTTTTCTAGCACTATTAGACACACCAGGATGTTGCCCACCATGCACAGCAGGAAGATGAAAAAGTAGGCCACAATGTAGCTGGCGGCGACGTACAAAGAGTGCGGATAATAGGGGAAAAAGGTCATGTTGGTGGAATTTGTGGCGCCACCTGAGCTGGTGTTTACGAAGGCAGCTGTGGTGGCCGACCCCTCGGTCTCCATCCCCTCCTCCGCCATGTTGTCAGGTAGCTCCATCGTTGTTACACAGACTCTGCACAGGAAATAAGACAGGATTCTTACACATTGATCATCTTAATGCTTTGACATTTGAACAATGGTTGACCCTATTTTATTTATGAATGGCAGGTTCAGGTAACTTCATTTGTACCTGTAGGTAAATTTGGTTGCAGGGAGAGTCCCTTAATACAGCAATACATGAAACACAAAGTGAGAAGGCATGGTACATGGGTGCTGAGGTACATAAAGTGCGCAGGTTCTAATGGTACAATTGATAAAAACAAGTTGATCAGTCAAAGTTACAGAGACCAGAACACCAACAGAAATAATCAATAAATAGAATAGATAAAAAGAACCACTAATGCCGTGTTTCCACCAAGCGGTTCAGTTCGGTTCGTCTCGGTATTGCTCACATTTTGTGGTATTTCCAGAGACTAAAGACAAAGTTGTCTTTCCTGCTATTCGGTGCCATTTCAGCTCGATACCTTTTCATAAAAAAATGTCAAAATGTTCATGATTTCAACATTTGATCTGAAGGAGGGCTTTATAAACTATCAGAAAATGATATTAGTCCAGCTCAGGATATTATAATCTATTAATTTTAGATAGATTCTTTCCGTGTGACAGAGGTCAAATGTCCACCCTGTTACCAGACATTATCATCTCTATTACGTATTGTTTTGAAAACCCAGTCATATTCTTAATTACATTTTCTTAAAGCTCAAATGTCCCTTTCTTTACACTGGAAAAGCATTGTAACATTTTACTTCTTGAACAAGCTTTATCTTGAAAAAGCTGTTATAGCTTGACGTAAAACGTAATTCTTACATAAGTCTTTTAGAAATAAAAGGAAGTTTGATGGAATTTGAAAAATGTTTTAATTGATTGTATTTCACCAATTTATTCCCTGCAAATAACCACAAAGATAAACATCATATTGTTGTATTTTATTTTATTAATATCCCAAAAACACATGGGTAACAGGGTGGACACACACACACGCATGCACCATTTAATGAAATATTGTCAATGAAAATATGGAGACCCCAGGAAGAGTAGCTACTGTTTAACACAGAAGCTGCTGGGGATCTTAACAAATAAACAAAATTACCAAATAAGTTCCTATTATTAAAGAAATACAATTCATCTACCCCACCGCCTGACCAAAACAGGAACCTTTCCACCTCAAACTTCATATTTACTCCCTACCCATTAAACAACATAGGAAAAAAAATTACTGTTACTAACCAACAGATGTTTGAGGAAACGCTAACTATTTTCCTAACCAGATCCCAAGATTCTTTTTCTAAGAAACTCCATAGTTTCTTCTCAAGCTGGAAAGACCTCTTATTCAGAGGTAGTGGCTCCTTGATAAGGCATTTGTTCTCATATTTTCTTTTTCCTTCCTTGCTCCCTGTCCCTTCTCCATTTCTCCCTCTCTGTTTTGAGGTAATTTAACCTTTTCACAGGGTCTGCATCACGACGTGCCCTGTAACGCTGCTGCTTTTCCGCAGCAGACATTGGTGCCATTTTTCTAACAAATACATGTATACTGATTTAAATAATTGATTTTAAAATAATGATTATAATAGATAATACATAATACACTTATAACAAATGTCAAAACATACTGTAAACACAAATTCATTCACCGTGTCCACCCTGTTACTGATCATAACAGTAACAGGGTGGACGGTAACAGGGGGGACATTTTATCCTAAACCTAGCCATTTCTACCCCTATGAAGGAAAACAACCTAATACAAAATGACCATTAAGGACTATTTTGTACATATTTATCAGCAATATTTTCAATACCACAAAAAAATACTGTTTTCCACTAAATATAAGGGTAACAGAGTGGACATGTTATGCTTTACCACATCTATAAACAATTCTAAAACATTGAAAAAAAGGTTGATAAAAGAGTGATACTCACTGGGCTTCTTGTTGATGTTTCCCTCCAAAAATGTATCACTTCTTGAGAGCATAGCCTAAGAGTTCTGTTACCATGGGAACATTTAGGGGGCGCGTCCAAAGGGACTCTAACCAGAGTAACAGGGTGGACAGTCAATTCAGGGACACAATGTCTTTTAATGATTTTATGCTTTAAAATTATATAAATGACAAAAACTAACTAACTAACTAAAAGGAATCTCAATTTTTTTTATATTTATGCCATATTTATGCAATTTTAGTTGCTTAAACATGACTGGGGACATGGCATTTTAACCTGCCCTTCACTAACATGAGAACATTTAATTTAAAACAATCAATTCTGAGGATATATCTTTTTTTCTATGGTAGAGTAAGATTTATACTTGAAGAAAAACGTTTCAAAAAGAGTATTGACCCAGTTTTAAACAAAATACACCATAATATGTCATGGGGACTCAAATGTCACCAAACGCTAGGAATGACTCAACCGCCCTACTTTTTGGGACCCCTCTGTTGGGGTGCCAAGTATATCGATCCGACCCTAAAAGGTGGAGCTAAACCTTCCAGTCCGTTGATTGGTCAGCGGCATTTAAAGACAAACACAATCCTGCCGTGTTTAAATACAATCGATTGTTTATTGGTCTGTATTTTCCTTCAGTGAAACAAAGCTGGATTGAGTTTTTGAAACAAAGAGCCACATGTCAGTGCACAGTTTGTCACTCAGAGGTGAGTTCACTGTCTTGATATCAAGCGTCTGTAGCGCAAAATACTACTAAATTATTTCTCCTCTCTTGTTTCCCCCGTTCATCTCTTAGATTAAAAAAAAAAAAGTCAACAGTTGTGGTCACATTTGATCCCTTAGCACAAAGCTCTGTCCTTTCGTTTCCCTCTCCTTTCATTTACTATTCTTTCTCAATAAAAAAAAAAATAAATCAACAGTGGCGGTCATATCACAGGAGCAGCGCACGGCCGCTGCTAAATGCATACAGGGGAAACACTGTAGGGGAGCTATCTGCTACGTGTCGGGGAAATGCTTTTTAGCAGCGCGTTTTATGTAGCTGCAGCTACCTGCTCCTCTCTCTGCTACACGCTGACACACCAACACACACTTCTGCACTAACACACACACACGCGCCTACCCTCACCCCTTTTTTTAACTTTTAGTGCATCAGCACACAGTTGATCCGTGATCTCTTCCGACCAAACACGTGATCCGGTCAAACGGTCGACTCTTCTCCGTTCACTCTCTCCGTGTCTGCAGCTAACGTAACGATAGCAACGCAGCTAACGTAACGATAGCAACGTCCTCTCACAGTCGCGTCAGTCTGTGAGCGTCTCCACTCAGACTGTGAAACAGCGCTGAGTTTGAAACACTGCAGGCAGGAGTTGTTATGTTTTGTGGAATAATCTTTTATTAATCTTTAATAGATTTAAGTTTAAACAGTAGTATGTTATATCTAGGTGGGGGTTCAGAGGGGAGGCAGGGGGGCTCTGGGAGCTACCTATTTAAAAAATAAAAGCCAGCAAATGTGTTTTTTTTTTTAATTTATCAATTTTCTGATCTGATAAAATGATTGAATCTATGATGTCAATCTGTGATTGATTCAACTTGTCTTCTCAATTAAATGTACTGTAACAGAAAAACACAAGTTGTCATTTCGCCTGGTATCTGTGATTTTTTTCATCAGAGCCTCTGCCTCCTCTGCTTTCATAGACCAGAGGAGATCAGGGGTTACCATGGTAGCTGTGAAGACCAAACCATACAAACAAGCAGGTTTGTATAGTTGAGGTGCAGAGGTGTTTTCAACAGAAAAAATTGTATCGGGAGCTCAGTGAATCGTTACATCCCTAAACCCAAGGATGCCATAAAACTCAGCAGAAGAAGAAAAGGAACGGGGAGAAGAGAAGCAGACATTTCAAACGGAACACTTTTTGCAAAATTCTGTGATTGACATGTTGTGATAAGAAAAGGTTGTTTATTTTGCATTGTGACAGATGTGTTTAAACACGGATTGTTGCTGCACGTGTTGCTTGATTGCCCAGCTTTTCATCATTGTGTTAATTACGTGCCGTGTTAACGTTGTGAATTAATATATATATAATGAAGTAAAAGAGCAGCTATTTGTTTTATACAAAGTATGGGACATGATTGATTGGTTCATGTATTTGAATGTGTTGTATCGATACTATCTTTTGGCCCTTTGTCCACCTAGCATTTTCTCCGGGCAGTAAAGCGCTTGCATGTGCGTTTTGTGTGCTGCTTTTTGCACATCAGCTCTGTCCCAATGACAACAGTTTGTTGACCGGCCGCTGCATGAAGGACACGGCGCCGGTACTTTTTACTGCATGTGTTATTATATAGACTGGTGTAGTAATGACGTATTTTTGTAGGCCAACCCGAAAAAATGGCGCAGAAATTCGCCTATGGGATTTTTGAATTGGATTTTGGATCATTGCAGAAAATAAGTGTGTCAAACACACGTTTCTGATGCGTTGCTGCTTTGTTTAGCGGGATAATCTTTACAGATGAACATCATTTATATGACGTTTGAAGAGTTAATGCAGCCAAGAGAAGTGAAAAGCTAACGTTATGCGCTACCGAACTACACCGCAGTCAGTTTGTAATGACGTCACGACCGTTATGCTTTATCGATCTAATCATTGGATTTGACAAGATAGCTAAACATTAGCTTAATAAGTTGTTTATTAACCTAATATTTACAAGAACACTGAAAAACATGACATGAGGCTGTAAGGAGGATTAGGGAGAGCGTTCTAGGCGTGATGACGTGTAATGTCTGTGACAACCACTGTAGTTTCAGTTAGCTACTCGTTAGCAACCGCCATTTAAAGTTCAAGTAAAAACTTTAAAATTCACAAGTGGGGTCTTAGGTAACGTAGTTTATCTCGTCTAACAAAACGTCAACATCTCTTCAGCTTGTGTTAACCACAGACCTTATTTCAGGCGTCTAAACACAAACGCATTCAAAATCCACATTGACTTTTAGAGTGAGGAACCCATGGAGCTAAAATGCTAACTCACTTCCTGGTTTTAGGACTCAAAACTACACCAGTCTATTTGAGATTGTTTGTTCCCTTTACCATGAGCATCAATCAGAGCATTCTTTGTCTGGATGATGAGTTTCATGACGGCCCTGCTATCACAGCTCCGATCAGACACGCAGCGAGGAGGATGTGGGTACAACACGATCCGTAGGAAAGTTGCTACTGGATGAAGCCCATCCACATTAACGACAGATCTGGCAGGTGGGAAGTTGACTTTGGTCAGTAGAAGTAGTAAAACAAGCCAGCGGACAGATTGCTCCACAAAATTGTTTTCATCAGAAATAGACACTTCTCTTTCCTGGATGTAACCTGTTACCATAGAAACCAATGTGAATCAGAGCACGTCAATCAAATATGCAGATCAGACCTGGTCACTTGCAATTGAAAGACATTTATCGATTGGTTTAAAACATATTTTATACCTCAGGCATCAAGCTTCTGAACTCTAATGAAGACAGATGATGGGTTTTTATTCTGCTTTCATTCTTTGCCACAGTTAGCAAACCACAGTTTGCTGTGGTATGCTAATGTACTCTTGTATTTTTGTATTTAACTCATTCCCCGCCATTGACGGAATTTTCCGTCAATTGGTGTTTTCAGTGAAATACGATAGGGGGCGCTCTGGCGGACATTGTGAAAAAGTTACAGGACTGTGGGGTCAAAAACAAACAAACAAGACCACCCGCGGGAAAGTAAAAAAAAAGAAATCCATCTCCTTTGTTCTTATTTTCGCGCCAGTGGCGTTCTATCAGTCTATGAGTTTGACGCGCGTCTAAAAGATAAGCTCTTGAATAGTACAAACATGCCGGCGCCAGCAAGGAGATATTCGGCTGCCCAAGCTTTAGAGTTAGTTATCGATTCAGACTCTGATAATTCATTTTTTGACGTTCGTGAAACTGATTTGTAATTCAGATTACATAATTTACATAAGCAAAACTACATTTCTGTTGGGCAGTGGGCCCATCAGAGAATAAACCTTCATAGAGGCAAATAAGGTGGTGAACAAACACATCTGGAATGACCTACACAACACAACAATGGACATCATGTTCCTCACAGCAGTGGCGACAGTGAGTGGAGGGATTCAGGCCCTACATTCAGACCTTCAGGACGTGTAAGAGGTAAGATATGATCACGTTATTTTTTGATTCACCCTGATAGCATACGCATCTGATAATTCATGAGATAACGTGACGTCGAAATAACATATCTCTCATTTCTGTACATAAACTATGTACCAAACGAATTTTTGAAGGACATTTTATTGTTATTGTCCAGACACAGAGTCCAGGTCTCCAAGAACCAGGTCTCCTTTACACAGACATTCCCGAGGTGCAAGAGGTGAGTTATGATAAGGGTGTTTTATTTAGTTTGACAGTATGTTATTTAGATTGCATGATTATTAGACACTACACGACGAGAGCATCTGCTAATTTGTGAGAGGAGATGAAAAATAAATCATTTATCTTTCATTCTGTACAAACTATTTACCAATTGAATGTTTATATGACATTTTACTGTCATTTTCTAAACACAGAGTCCAGGTTCCCAAGATCCAGGTCTCCGAGGTCCAGGTCTCCTTCTTACAGACCCACTGGAAGTGGAAGAGGTGAGTTATAATAACATGGTGTTTTATTTAGTTTGATGGTATGTTATTTAGATTGTATGATTATTAGACACTACACGACAAGAGCATCTGCTAATTTGTGAGAGGAGATGAAGAAGAAATAATTTATCTCTATTTGTACACAAACCGTTTGCCAAATGACTGATTATATGACATTTTACTGTTGAGACACAGAGTCCAGGTTTCCAAGATCCAGGTCTACGAGGTCCAGGTCTACGAGGTCCAGGTCTACGAGGTCCAGGTCTCCTTCTTACAGACCCACCGGAGGTGCAAGAGGTGAGTTATAATAACATGGTGTTTTATTTAATTTGATAGTATGTTATTTAGATTGTATGATTATTAGACACTACACGACAAGAGCATCTGCTAATTTGTGAGAGGAGATGAAGAAGAAATAATTTGCATCTCAATTTGTACACAAACTATTTACCAAATGAATGTTTATATGACATTTTACTGTCATTTTCTAGACACAGAGTCCAGGTTCCCAAGATCCAGGTCTCCGAGGTCCAGGTCTCCTTCTTACAGACCCACCGGAAGTGGAAGAGGTGAGTTATGATAACATGGTGTTTTATTTAGTTTGATAGTAAGTTCCTAAGACGATTATTACACGATACAAGACAAGAGTGTCTGCTATTTTGTGAGAGGAGATGAAAAACAAATGAATCTTTCATTTTGTACACTATTTACCAAATGAATGTTTGTGACATTTTACTGTCATTTTCTAGACACAGAGTCCAGGTTCCCAAGATCCAGGTCTCCAAGGTCCAGACATTCCCGAGGTGCAAGAGGTGAGATTTGATGACATGTTTTTTTTTTAAAAATGGATCTATGGATTGTATGATTATAAGATACTATATGAGAGCATCTACTAATTTGTTAGAGGAGATGAAGAAGAAATAATTTATCTTTTATTTTTTACACAAACTATTTATCAAATGAATATTTGTATGACATTTTACTGTCATTTTCCAGATGCAGAGTCCAGGGATTCAAGGCCCAGGTCTCCTTTATACAGACCTACCCAAGGTGAAAGAGGTAAGATATGATATGAAGAGGCCGAAAAATAACGTTCCTCTCTTGTGCACATCACACTGTTGAATAAAAAAAAAATTGTCATTCTAATTATTTACAGGTCGAACACAGCAAAGAGGCAGAGGTCGGACCTGTGGATCTTATGGCCGTGGTGGTCAAGTACCTGGTGACCAAGCAAGAGGGTCTGTAAACCAGCCAGGTGCAGGTCCTGGTCCAGGTAATCTGATGTGGAAAGAAATGAACTGGCAACCAAAAGACTTTCCTTTCACTGAGAATCCTGGACCTCTAAATGATGCTGCTGCTCTTGATTCAGAACAACCGGTTGACTTTATTGAGTTGTTCTTGTCTGATGAACTGATACAGAACATTGTTGATCAGACCAACTTGTATGCAGATCAGTGTATTCAAGCTGAGAATGGTGCTTCTGCACATGCTAGAATTCATGCATGGAAACCGGTCACAGTTTCAGAAATGAAAACCTTCTTGGGGCTGTTTTTTTTAACGGGTATCATTCGTAAGCCTGACCTTGAAATGTACTGGTCTACAGATGACATTTTGGCCACCCCCTACTTCAACAAGGTCATATCCCGCAACCGGTTTGAAATCATATGGAGGTTTCTGCACTTCAATGATAATGACTCAAGGCCAGCAAATAGCACTGACAGGTTGTACAAAGTCCGCCCTGTCTTAGATTACCTCGTATCTAAATTCAGTGAAATGTATCAACCTAACACCAACATTTGCATTGATGAGGGTATGCTTCTGTGGCGTGGACGGCGAGCGTTCAAGGTGTACAATCCCCAAAAACCTGTCAAATATGGGATCAAATCCTACATCCTTTGCGATTCTGACACAGGGTACTGTTACAACATGAAACCCTATTGTGGAGCAGGCGCATCCCTGGGAGACACAGTTGTCTCTCTTCTTGAAGGTTTAGCAGGTCATGGCTACAGATTGTTTATGGATAACTTTTACAATTCTGTAGACTTGTGTGAGCGCCTACTTGATCTGAAAACCCACGTCTGTGGTACACTTAGGAAAAACAGAGGCGAACCACCAGTTATTCGAGATGTTGGAAATGCTGACCTTAGGATTGGGGAAAAAATCATGCGTCACAGTGACAATGCAATGGTTTTGGCTTGGCGGGACAAAAAAATAGTGAAAATGGTGTCTACATTCCATCCCAACAACATGGAAAACATAGAGGTCTGGCAGAGAGGTCACAAAGACAAAATTCAAAAGCAAAAGCCAGCCTGCATTGTTGAGTACAACAATTCAATGAATGGAGTCGACAAATTAGATCAAAACATTGTGTACTACCCATTTGTCAGGAAGTCACACAAGTGGACGAAGAAATTTGTAACGTATCTCCTCGAAATCAGTATCTTCAATGCTTTTGTCATTTACAAAGCTAAAAACCCACAGGGCAAATTCAGCACTCTGCTCTCGTTTATCCAGAGTGTTGTAAAAGCATGGACGAACCAAGAGCCTTTGAGACATGCTAGTAGTGAGGAAGGAAGAGCTGACTCTCCACCTCAAAAAACACCCAGAGCACCGTACAACAGTGACCCAGGAAGAAGGATGCTGGACAATTTTGCAACTCATGCACTTGTTCCGATCCTGCCAACAACCAAAAAGCAGCACCCAACTAGAAGGTGCAGGGTTTGTTCACGTAAGGGATTGCGGAAAGAGACGACACCTGCAAAAGTTGTGGTGTCCCCTTACATTTTGGGGAGTGTTACACAGTGTACCACTCAAAGGCACATTACAATGCCTAATTTTATTTTTTGCTTCATTTCTCGTTTTCATATGGCTGTTGGCAATGCAAACAAATGTAAATATGAAGTTAGCTCTGCTTTTGAAGATGCAGTTTTCTCAGGTTTTTGTTTAACAAATGTTTTATTTAAAATAACCAATATTTAAGTTTGTAAAAAAAAAAGACTTTAAAGAAAGTGTTTCTGAGTGTATATGAGAAGAAAAATGTATAAAGTTAGTGAGTTATCTCACGATTGTAAATGTTGTCATGCTACACTATTCAAAGAGAATGTAATTTTATGTAACATTTTTTATTTATTTATTTTAAAATATAACTTATTTTATATAATATAACTTTATTTTAAAATATAACTGTGAAATGAAAGCAAGAAGAATCAAAATGTAAACTCAAAATCATTTTTTTCTTGAAAATAAGTGTGTTTCACAAAAGTGCTGTTTTCTCAGCTTTTTGTCCGGAATGTTGTTTTTTTGTGAAAATTGACGATGTTCAAGTGCTGATAAAAAAAGAATGAATGAAGCTTGAATAAAACTGTTTTTTGTATATGAAAGCAGAGGCTCTGATCTTTCTTTTGATGTATTCGCTATTTACATATTCAAAGAAGAAAATATTCTGTGGGTCTTGAAAGATTGGTGAAAAGGGTGAAAAAGGCTGGCGCTGGCTGGCAACAATTCTAGAATTCTCTGGCGGGGAAAGAGTTAAAGGCAGAATGTGTGACATGTTACACATAAATACATCAGAGGTCCAGCGTGTCCTGTTTAAATTTGTCTCTGAGTCCTGAGGTCATGTAAGACGCTCATTCTGTTAATTTGTGTGCAATGTGAAGCTACTTGCTAACTAAAGAACGCTGACATTATTATGCTAACACAACAATGCCGCTCGAGCAAAAGAGAGAGGAGGTGCGTCTCTGCATGAGAGCGGAGGCTTAGATAGATAGATACTTTATTGATCCCGAGGGAAATTCAAGAAAGAGCTTCAGTATGGAGGAGGCGTGGCTAAACTGTGTTTTGGTTTAATGTTGGAGCTCAAAGGCGACACCTGCTGGATCATAACATTTACTTGTTCTTTATCGCTGTTTCTATTGACTGAGTCTATGGGCCTGATTTACTAAAGGTTTGCGTGTATTAAAACGTGTGCAAACTTGATACCACCAGCAAAAAATGTGCTATCTGATTTACTAACAGCGTGCAGTGAGGATTCTTTCATATGAGCAAAACAACACGTATTGTCCAAATAGTATGTTTGCCTTAATGAATATGCAAAACGAGGCGTTTCTGCCTCACTGTGCAAAATACTGGGAGGAGAAAATGTAAAGAAGTTAAGTTAGTACACGCAATGTGATTTACCAAGAGGAGCGAAATCAGAGGTGGTTGTGACGGCATAGATTTAGGTAGCCTGCCGCGAAACCGCTTTTTGCACGGCCTATTTAAAAAAAACACGGCCTTGAAATTATTGCACGGCTTGACCTAGGCCGTGCAAATATCTACATTTAATAGACGTGCTTACTACACAGGTTTCTATACGGTGCGCTAAATATCTGATTAGGCTACATTCTAATTCTGGCAAAGAATATGTTTGCCGAATACCAGTACTGAAAAGCTTAAACCCGATCCTGTTTACGTTTCTGCAGTCACCCGTGCCCTATTTGGTAGACGGCGTGTCAGCCGGATGACGATAGCCGCTATGTAAATAGCGTCATATGATAGCATCTAACTGCTAACAGCTAACCGCTAACTAATAAATTCAACAAAGGAGAAAAACGCTACATAAACAAAACCAACGCTGGAGACATCCAGCAGTTCATCCACTTTGTCATTGACATGTGACTCTTTTATTACAAGAACTCAATCCAGCTTTGTTTCAGAGAAGGCTGTGAGCGGCGAGGACAAATACACACGGAAACAATCAGCTGTGTTACACTCAATGCTTTAAACACGGCAGTTTTGTTTACCGACGTAACACAGGAAGTGACGATTTTTTCAACCAATCAACGGACTGCAGGGTTTAGCTCCACCTTTTCGGGTCAGCGCCACATTCGAATATGCTTACAGATGATTGACTTATCAAGGTCTAGGGATCTATTATTACTGGATGACACATAATATTAATAAGTAATATTATGAATTTATTTGTTTGTTGTTGGTTTTTTAAAGAAAGTGCAGATAGAAGTAGTGGGCCAACAAAGGGGTTAGACAACATGAACCAAGTGAGTTGCAGTCAAATGATGAAGGGGTGTGTCAGGGCAGGGGCTGTACAGTAACTCAACATTATGAAAAAAAAAAGTCAAACTAAAATGTGAAAACTAAAATGTGTAACAATGCATCTTATTGAACAGAATGCACCATTAAGATACTTATTCAGTTTTCTTCAAAACCAGTGTGTTAGGGAGCACATGACCTCTGCTCCGCCGTGCGTGACACTGAAAAAAAATTGCACCCCCTGTATTTTTTTTTTGCACCCCGTTTTCCCATTTCTGCCTAAATCACTGAGTGACGGTGTCTGAATTTAACACCTTTGAAAAGTGCTAATCCAAGAGCCCCAGTGTTACGCACTGCAGGCTGCAGTTAGGAGGAGACATAGGCTCAATAAAAGACGTGTTAACATGTTTAAATGAATGTTATGCATTTATTTTGTATCTTGCTTCAATAATAGTTTAAAAGAAACGCTGTGATTAAACTGAACATTCACAGCGTCTGCATTCTAAAGAATTTCAACATTGACATTATGTCGTCCTATTTCCCTCTTCTCGCCAACATTACATTTTAAACTGGGCATTTCCTTTTCTCGGGTTACGCGTCTCTGGTGCGTTCCGGAGCGCTTCTCCAGAGCGTGCTCATCTCTTCACTCTACAGCCCCCCCCCCCGCTGCTGCGCTGTGGGACGCTTGAACGGGGGGCGAACCATGCTTGTACCCCCAACTTCAGCACCTCTTTGTCACGCCCTCCACCTCTGCCAGTGGTTAGTGGCAGCTCTCTCCCGCTTTCTCTTTTTCTCTCTCTCTTTGCTCTTAGGAGGGCGTGCACTCGGCTGGTGGTGCGAGGACGATCAGGTGTGGCTAATTGCTGATCAGCGGATGAAACACAGCTGAGCGGAGTTAGTGGCTGCAGCAGTTTGCATTTAAGGAGCCTCCAGCCTGCTGTCCAGTGCCGGACCGTGTTCAGTAACAGTCAGTACTTAGACCGCTGTACATGCCTTGCTCCTACGCTTAGCTGTTCAACTTCTAAAACCCTGTTTCTTCTGTACAGTTTGGATTCCCTGCAGCCACGGAGCTCTTCAACTCTGCCGTCTTCACTCACAGCACGGAGCTACTCTGCATACACCTTGGATTCGTCACGACGGGTCATCGGCAGTTCAGACACCACCAGCCTTGCTTCCCCCTCCTTTTGTTAATCTCAGCTAAGTGTTAGTTTTTTAGACTTACAACTCGACTCGCGTTGGAGTCCGTTGTTTTGCCTCCGCTTTGTTTATAGCATGAGCTTAACTCGTGTTAGCACGACGCTTTAGTTTCTCTTCGGCTGTTAGTCGCTCTTTGTTTTCGTCAGTTTGTTATTCCTCGCCTGTTTGTTTGGGTTGAGCGTCCTCAGTTGTGGTGTTTATTTTGTGTTTGTAAATAAATTTATTATTTTGTACTTCGGTCCTCCGTGTCTCTCTGTTCTGCGCTTGAGCCTCAACACGTCCCGTAACACTCTTGCCATGAGATTTATGTCCGATCAGACGCAGCGCTGACCAGCTTCTGGTGCACAATGATGGCACGAGTGGCACACACACTGCACACCAGTGCCACAGAGGACCGTGTTTAATACCGAGGTTTTCTTATAAGCCACTTTTTCCTTTTGTTATATTCAGATTTATCTGCTATTACTTGAAAATACTGGACGTTCATTTGCCTCTAACTAATATCTATTTTGCGCCTGCAGCCGTCCAAACTCTCTGTGACGTAAACCAGTAGAACACGCAAAAGCCTGACAGAAATCCTACCGCCTCCACAAGGTTTGCACCTGACGTCATTCACACAAATGTTCTTAGTAAATCACCCGCTAAACGCCCACAAGCCAAACGTGCAAACTTTTGCAATAAGCACGCAATTTAGTACTCTTTAATTGAGATCTTAGTAAATCAGGCCCATAGTGTCTATTCTACGAACCTGATCCAATTGAAGCCCGAAGGGATTTCAAGAAATGACAGCCCAACCCGGCCTGAACCCGTCATGTTTTGGGGAGAGAACCAAAGCTCTAGTTTAGTGGACGGCCTGCCTGAATGACCACTGTGACATAAGGTCTTTTACCTGCTTTTTGTAAAGCATCTCGAGATGTGGAGAGAACTTGTTGTGAAATGGCACTATACAAATGAAGACTAATTGATTTACAAGATCTTTTCAAAGCCTGTCACAACTGGAAAAAGAAAACAGAAGAAGAAAAGTATGTGAAAGACTGGAAACAGTATAGACCTCATGTTTCACTTGACTGAGGTATTAACAGGATCAGAAAAACTGTTGACAGTCTCATGGAGTTCATGTGGAAACCTGGAGGAAATGTCAACCCATGTGGAGAGCAAATCCTACAGGCAAAGCCAAGAGACACACATTAGCACATGCATTGCCTATCAGAGCCAAGCTCACTCTGATGTATAATCCCCCCAAACACTCCCAGGACACTGGCAATGCAAATACACGAAGCTCACACGCTGCCTGTAGGCAAATTGTTCTCTGAGTGTTCTGATGGCACGGAGGCAACCAAACAGTTTCCTCCACACGTGTTTGTTTGGTGGATTAGTAGCATTTCTGATCCCCCTGGCTGGTTAAGATTCTGTCAATAACCACAGGATTTAACGTCGAGGTCCTCGTCTCTGTTCCTAGAATATCCTCACATTTCAGATGAGATCAAATAAATATTCACTACAAATGAAATAAGTCTGATTTGTTATTCTCATCAATAAAACAATGTACAGGATTTGTTTTTTTTAATGGCTCTATTTTGATTTTATGAACGACATGTGTTACCCATACATAGTTAGGCGTGTAGCTGGCCTGATTGACAGGAGGGTGCTGTGTCACGGTTTGTCAGGAGGCTTACAATGTGCCTCTGCTCGTTAGCTTGACAGACGCATAAAGAAAATGAGGGCTTTGCGCATAATGTGAAAAATTATTAATAATAAAAGCTCATATAGAGAGAAACATGTTAAATTATCATCAGTTTTACTAGCAGGGCTGGAAGGAAACGCAACAACTTAGATTCCATATACTTCCATACACCTCCGCTCCGAGTAAGTGGCAGGCCTCATAAAAAGGGAGAGAAGCCTAACTGTTCAAAGCATCAGCAGTGTTGCTTTTGTTTATGTCAGGCGGGGAAAAAATACATTGGGCTGGTGATTAAAATTTGGGCTGCTTTTGTCCACATTTGGCGAGTTTTCACTGTCGGCCGTGACCGCGTCACTAACAAGGCAGAGAACAAGCAACAACTTGCTGTAAAACACTTCACCTGACTCTCTCTAACCGGCTCACTCACAGCAGCTTCGCACATTCTCCACTCTGTCCCTCCACACAGGGAGAGCGCGAGTGCAGCTGCATGCATTTACTGACATACTCTTTGCAGTGTAGGATTTAAGAACATTTCTGAACAACAAACATGAACCGTTACACTATTGTGAAAACAGCTCTCTCTCTCTCTCTCTCTCTCTCTCTCTCTCTCTCTCAAATATAACTCATAATAAAGACATCCACACATCGTCTTTGTCGCGTCCACGCTGTTTTTTTGTTGTTACTTTTTAACTGTCCGAACTGAAAGCATGTGAACACAGTGAAGTCAGAAGAACGACTTCTCAATTAAGAAACATGAAAATGTCTGCCTGTCTTCAGGCAGAAAATGTAACACCAAGTTCACCGCCAGAGGCGTTTGAATGTGTAAGAATGGGATTACTTCTGATGGACTCTTTACACAGCAGCGCCCACCATCAGGGTGTGAATGGTCCTGTCACTGTACAGTAAAGGGGAGGTTGATAGACCTGTAAGATTTACAGAGAAGTAATCCTACAGAGTGGAAGGAAACTAAAGGCCTTCTGCAACTTCAGGCTCCAATTAAAACAAAAAAAACTGGGTCATGTTTTGTAGTACTTGAACATGGATGGAAGATATCGCTAATCCCTTAGGGGGCAGAAATCCAATTATAAGGATTGGGGATCTTATCTGGAGGTGGTGCTGGGCTTTAATAACGGAGCCGGCAGCAACCATTTCCTGCTTCTCCATTTGAGAACGTGCGACCTGAGCTCCTCTGAGATAGACACTAAAATCTCACAGAGAATAAGGGTAGATTTTTTAAATTTGAATCTTCCACATGGAGGTTCAAATAAAACATCTGTTGAGCTCTTTTAGACAGGAGAACACTGAAGACCACTTGAATGAGCTTCTTGTGACTTTAATACCTGACCGAGGTTGATATCACAAACACACTTTTAGAGAATGTTAGGCTTGTTGGCCCTGAAATCTTCTGACTTGTTTCTCTGAAGGCAGTTTATGGCGTAAAGAGAACAATGCATTCATGCGATTTTGGAAAAATCAAGAAAAACGAGTTTTTAAGTTGGAAAAAATAAAAAAAATAGACAAATGATTTCTTAATGTTAAGATACTGTTGATTAATTCAGGTATTTCAGGTAAACTTTGCTCAAATATAACTCATAACAGAGACATCCACACATTGTTTGTTGTTGTTACATTTCAACTGTCTGAACTGAAAGCATGTGAACACAGTGAAGTCAGAAGAACGACTTCATGAGAATGTGTGCCGTTTTCAGTTTATCAGAGCGACTTGCAGTTTCACAAATTCACGTGATCAAAAAAGAGTAAAGACTATACTGGCAAACATGATTAAGCTTTGTCATTACCTCGTCTGTATGCGTTCATAGACGCAGCTCACCACAACAATTTAAGGAGTTTTGCATATGTGTTAAAGCACAGACAAGATTTGGAACATGGCCGAACTTTAACCACATCACCTTGCAAACTAACTAAAATGTTTTACCTTACAGTGGTGCAGGAGACATTGATGAACACATGGTCATCTTCCTTGACTTGCAAGCTACTAAGGAGGCAGTAATCAGGGCTGGTATAAGGATCTTCCAGCACATATATAATGCACCAGGAAGTACTTTAGGTGCAATTCGGTATAGTATGTTCTCACAGAAGGCAGCAGCTGGGCTGATTAAACCAGAAACTCTTCCTCCAACAGAGGGTGCAGCTGCTCAGCATTCTCTCCGTGCCTATCTCCAAACCCAGGACTGGATGCTTCTGAAGAGCATGTCTTTTGACCTGAGTGATTATGGATGGATGTTAGGAGTTCATGGTTATGAGCCAGTTCCAACACTAGACCCTATGGCTCCGGAGGAGCTACTCCAGTTCACAAGCTGCAATTGCAATGGAGATTGCAGCAACCAGCGGTGCAGCTGCAAGAAGAATGGTGTCAAATGTGTCTCGGCTTGCGGAAATTGTAAAGGCATTACATGCAAGAACTGTATCCATGCTGATGAAGAGTCTGGAGATGACTCTGACCTAGACTTCTGAGAAATTTGACATTGTGCAGCAGTGTTGCTCTCAAACTAATAATCAAGATACTGAAATAAAAAAAAATCATTCACATGTAAAAGAGCACATGTAAAAGAGTGCATGGCCGTTTCTCTTCCAAGGAGTGGTCTTAGTGCAAAATAAATGCTTGCAATGGATTCAGCATTCACTCATCCTCCAAAATCCCTTTAGATTGAGAAGTGTTGCTTTTTAGGGCAAATATTGTGATGCACTTAAAATGCGATTAATTTCGATTAATTCATGAGAAAGCCCTGAGTTAGTTAATTTTTTTTAATCAAGTCCCACCCCCTAGTTCAATTATTTTTAAACATTGTTTGTATTCCTTGTGTTACTCAAACTACAGCAAACCATAATGTGCAGTATCTTAATCATTTTTTACATATAGCATGTATCATGTATTCAGTCGATATAAAACTGAAAAGGCAAAACATAAAAAAATAGAAAACAAATCAGCTGTTGGGGGGGGGGTCTCAACCAAGCTTGTTGTCGAGTGTTTAACCAAGCCTGCTCCCAGTAGATCACAAAACATACTCACAATCCGGACAATTCATTCCTACCTCTTGTGCAATAGTAATGTTATAAGATATCATCGCCACCTGATGCTATTTGTGTCACGTTTTGCGGGTAGGAAAACAGGGAAGGAGGACCCAAATGCAGATAAATAAAAATGTATTAAACAAAAGCCAAAACTTACTCAAAAACAAAATCAAAAAGTCCAAAAACCACGAGGAGAAACAAAGTAAATCCAGGGAGCAGGGAGATGAAACGACAGGCTTGGAACAAACATGACCACACTGACAGACTCCAAAAGACAACTACCACAGACACAGACACTTATATACTGAAAGGGGGTGGAACTAACAAGACACAGGCGAGACACATCAGGTAATCAGACAGGAGGGAAACAAGGAACAATGAGCACAAGACCAGAAACTGAGGACAAGAACAAAGTAAAACCCAAGACATGATACGAAAACAGGAACAAACTAAACCCTCAACCAGGGGATGTGACAATTTGTCTCTGGTCCAAGTAAATCAGAAGACCAGAACCCAAACATCAACTGAAATCACTACATATCTTACTGACTGAAGGTTAAATCCTAATGATGGGCATGACTCGGCCTACACTGAACAGGAGAGTAACAGTGGTAACATAATACCAGGCACAGCTTGTGATTGTCAGTTGACCTTCTGTCTGCAGGAGAATGAGCAGTTACACAGGGGCAGAGCGAGAGGAGAAATGAGACTGATGATTGGATTCTTTCACACAGACACAAAGATAAAAATGAATCTTCTGGGCAGGTCGATAAGATAAACAGCTCAGGAGAACTGGACGTCTGAGGTTGCACTGAGATGTCTGTGAAAAAGGCTATTCCATGCCATTTCACCTGCTGCCGCTTTTCCTGCAGCCAGCAAAGTAACAAGCAGTCCCTCCAGGATTTTATGGCAGTTTAAAAAAATAAAAAATAAATTTGCAATTAAATAGCAGCAGGAAGCAAAAATTGCAAAAGCAGTTGCAATTTTTTTCATGTCAACTATTTTCCGTCACACACTTTGATGTGATAGAGTGACGCCTACATATTCAAACCTGAGCAGAGCCATTTACGTTACACTCAGTGACGTCTCTCTCACGCTCGCAAGCGTTCGCAGCAGAAAGCGTCCGTCTAGATGAAAAGCGCAGCTCTCACCATCTTTTGCACAAGTGCTCTGCTGTTTTAGTGCGGTCGCTCCGAGCTCTTTCCTCTTTTCAGAAAGGCGCTGTTGACTTCCTGTTTGCTCTTTTCAGTATGTCTGATATTCTCTGTATTTTATATCTTCCTACAGATCGTATCGTCTGTGCTCCGTGTCTGCTGGGTTAAAAAACCATCTCAAATATTAAACATGCAGTAAAAAGTGACAGAGCAGAGTCAGCTACACAGCGGCACGTTGTCAACAAACGGTTGTCATGGAGACAGGACGGACCTGCAGCGCTTCATGCTCACTCTCCTGAGTGCAGATAAACAGGGAAGTGAGTTTGGTCCGTGCATGGTCACTAAACTTTGGTGACGTAGCCTAGAGCTCACTGTTTTTTTCGCAGGGGACTGATGACAGGCTGACACCAAAATAAAGATTCATCTATTGTGACTCTCCCAGGTTTTGATTTACATCGCCTGACAGATGTTAGGATAAAATCGCACGAGGGAAAACATTCCAGAACAAAGTGCAGGCTACCGAAGTGTAATGTGTTTAAGCACTCTGGACTTCGTGGGTCAAACGTGCTCGTGCACGGTACAGAGTGCATCGTGTGCGTGCGCCCTTAATGAAGGTCAGTTTCCCAGGCAGAGGTCTCTTTTTAATTGTTTGTAAAAATCAGTCACATAACGTCTCCATCAGTGAGACAGGTCTGGATGATGACGTCCTTCTCAACAGCAGAGGAACACTGAATACATTACAGAGCAAGGACGAGTAATCTAACAGCACAGGAGACGTGTTGACGAGCAGACAAAAGGCTAATCACCTCAACGAGGAGTCCTTCAATTAGCTGCCTATTATATAGATCATGATTAACAAGAAAAACACGCATCATCACTGTGTTTGCACACCATTTAGAAGATAATCAATGTCTGAGATTTAAAATGCAGACACACTTTTCTATGAAGCCAGAATGTGTTATTGTATAAATATACTGTTACAAAACAAACAAATGAACAAGTCTATCCTGACAGTCATGATGAGGGCTTGAAAGGCTTTCAATGACAGTGTCCATCCATCACGTCAACATCAACATCAACGCCAACAAAAACACAGACGTAAAACTACATTACCCAGCCCACCCTTTCAATCCTAGTGACTTTAGACTATGGGCCCTGTTCACCAATGGGCCAGTCAATCGAGCCCAAAAACACAAAACAATTGCAAAAGTAACGTCTCTAATGTATTTTTATTGTTCCTAATATCCTCCTGAAACAAATACTAAAAGTCTACCACGCTTGATGGAGTGGAACATGTTTTTTGTTTAGTTTTAATTCTAATTTCATGCTCTTTATTTTTTCTCAAAATGAGGTTTCTGTACACTGGAGGAGAAATATCCATGACATATTTGTTCCTATATATAGTTTGTGTTTGATTTGATCTACTCGAACACTTTGTGTCTGAAAAAAGAAAGATAAGATAGTCCTTTTATTCATCTCATCAGAGTTACAGCAGCAAAGCAGGAAAGCAGAAGAAAATCACACACAAAAATTAACATAGATGAAAATATAAAAGTGTAGAAAAAAAATGTGCATTAGAAACAATAATTAGAGCTAGTAAAATTTGCATTGAAATGCAAGTAAGAGCAAGTATTGATGAACGACACGTCCATGTAAACTGGAAGTGTGTGCACGTTTAAAATTATTTCAAGCCCCTTTTACGCCCATATAAGGACATGAGAGGGCCTTGTGTAGAGCATAGGCCCACCAACCTGAGCCGTGCAGGTTCAGTCCGTCCTTGACTGGCCCGTCTCAATAACTGTATTCATGAGCCTCAGCCCACGCTCATCATGTTTTTATACTTTTTTTTTTTTTTTTTAAGGTTTTCATTTTGGAGCTTTTTATACCTCCATTTACAGACAAGGCAGTGGACGGAGAGAGTGGGGAAGGAGCCACAGGTCAGACATGAACCCGGGCTCGTCTGCAGGACCACAGCCTGTGCACATGAGCTCCAACCACCAGGCCAGGATTAAAGTTTAAATTATCTGAAGCCATAAATCTGTGTAGATGGGAACAGTAAGTATAGTCCCACTATAGAAATCCCACCTCCATTGCACGTTATCTTTTTTTGTTGCTGCATTAAAAGCAATAATGCTTTTGTTCAGCAATATTCAACTTGGTCGCAGGCCACGACGCACTCCGAATACAAACTGCTTACACCACTTAATCTGATGTGAAAGAAAGCAGCTCATTCTGTTACCTGTGTTGGTTTTTTTTCACGACAGGACGAGGTGCAGAAGGCTTCGTGCCACCAACCCACAGATGGACCTTCTTCAGAGGTTTCAGCAAAATCAAAATGAATGGATGGAGCGTCATCTGTTAGATGTAGAATAACTTAATGTAGGCTACTTAGTGCTGTGAATATCACAGATAATTTTGTTTTATTTTAGGCTGGATAATATTCTATTGATATCAAACTGGGAAGGCTTTAATGGTTTTTCATTGCTCTGCTGTGATTAGGCTACTGCTAAAATAGTTTGCAGAAGAAAAATAGATTAAAATAAAAATACTAATACTGATCATTCACAACACCTTGTAGAACATAAGAAGCCCATCCCTTTCGATTTACAAAATCACGGTAGCCGTCACTGGGGGGCAGTATAGGGACGTGGCTTCCATCTATACAGCCCCTGAGGAAGTCCGTCCATACAGCCAATCACCTGAGGAAGTCCGTCCATCTATACAGCCAATCACCTGAGGAAGTCCGTCCATCTATACAGCCAATCACCTGAGGAAGTCCGTCCATCTATACAGCCAATCACCTGAGGAAGTCCGTCCATCTATACAAATTTGTAGAGGGCTAGTGCCACTCTCATAGGTGCAGGAATCGGTACTTGGACTGTTGTTTTCCTCAGGACTCATAAATGGCTCAACTATGCCACACAGACGGTTAAATGATGCCCTCCCCATGTGGAAGTTTTCCCTCCACTCCGAGTCGGTGAACTCCATCATGACGACCCTGTCATGATGGCTGCGTATCTTCATCCATCGGTGTCGTGTGCTACGCGGAGGCAGCAGTGACAGACTGACAGCTGTCAGTGATGAGGACATGTTCGGTATCAGTTGTGGCTGGAAACAAGGTGAATTATCTGCAATGTGATGTTGGCATTTAATAATGCTAACCCCACAGTAATTAGGGTTTTTTTTTCTTGGATTTTAAAATTGCAGCTGTTTGAGTTGTGAACAATAAAAATCAACTGCGCCTGCACAAATCAGATGCAGTAATCAGAAACCGGGATACTATTGTTGATCATGTATACAGGGATATGAATAACCAGGTTTCTCTGTGAGCATGTAAACGTCATATCCCAAATATGATCAAAACTGGGATAAGGCTCATAACCGGGATAGTCAAGTCCATGTAAACTCACTCATAGAGAGAGAGAGATCGAGGGAGAGATAAGAGTTCATGGTGTCAGTTCCCCCGGTAGTCTAGGCCTATAGCAGCATAACTATGAGCTGGTCCTAAGCCAGCCCTAACTATAAGATTTATCAAAAAGAAAAGTTTTAAGTCTATTCTTAAAAGTACCTAGTGTTTCTGTCTCCCGGACCCCGACTGGTAGACAGATAGATAGATAGATAGATAGATACTTTATTGATCCCGAGGGAAATTCAAGGCATCCAGTAGCAGTATACAGACAGGCAGGACACAAGACATTAGTTACAATACACACCCGCTGTCCCCCCTCCCCTCTGTATACAAATCCCCCAAACAGATTTAGCAGCCCCTATGTGACTAAGAATAAACATAATTATATGTTAAACCTGTGCAGTTAGCATTAGCAGTTAGACTTAAAACTAATATAGCATAATGTACATAACCTGTGAGGAGAGAAAAATATGTGTTGGTTAAAAGAGACCTGTAAACAGTTAAAGAGCCTTAGAAACAAAGTGCTGACCTTTAGAAACTAGTTACATGTGCATGTACAGAGGTGTTTGAGCTTATGCCAGAGGTGTGAGTACAGTCGTTAAACAGTCAATGCAGGAATGTAAATTGGCTCACCAACTTAAAGGAGCAGTGATTTGCATTAAGTGACCTAGACAATATGGTGAAACCAGGAGTGCTTAGGGTAATTATCGTTAAGTACCCAACTATTGATGGGCAGATTAGCATTAAGTGTTGGAGACAATAGAGTGAAACTTGACCTAATTAGGGTGATCATGTCAACCCTTACAGATGTAGCATAACACAACAGTAGGATGAAACCAGACATGACTAGGGTGATTATCATTAAAGTGACCAGTGCTCAGTAAGGTGACTATCAATATGCATTTAAAGTGTCCAACTGGAGGCTGACTCTGAGGTCAGCAGTGCAGGTGAGGAGTGAGAAAAAAGTGAAAAAAGATTCCAGGGATCACCGTGCGCTTCTTCCCTGCCGTGACAGTGAAGTGTTATACAGCCTTATTGCCAGGGGGACGAAAGAGTTCTTGAGTCTGTCCGTGGAGCACGACTGTGACAGCAGTCTTTCGCTGAACATGCTCCTCTGGCCGGTGAAGGTGCTGTGCAGAGGGTGGTGTGTGTTGTCCATGATGGAGAGCATTTTGTCCAGAGACCTCCTCTCTACCACTGTCACCAGTGAGTCCAGCTCTGTGCCCACCACAGAGCCGGCCCTCCTCACCAGTCTGTCCAGGCGTGCTGCGTCCCTCTTCTTGCAGCTTCCTCCCCAGCACACCACGGCGTAGAAGAGGACGCTGGACACCACAGACTGGTAGAACATCTGCAGCAGCTTTTTGCAGATGTTGAAGGACCCCAGCCTTCTCAGGAAGTACAGACGGCTCTGTCCCTTCCTGCAGGTAGTGTCCATGTTAGGCGACCAGTCCAGCTTGTCATCCAGCTGCAGCCCCAGATACCCGTAGGTCCTGACCACCTCCACATCGACCCCGCCGATGGAAACAGGTTCTAGATGTGGTTTGTTCCTTCGGAAGTCCACCACCATCTCCTTGGTCTTGGAGGTGTTTAGCTGCAGATGGTTGGCACTGCACCACGTCACGAAGTCCTCGATCAGGCTCCTGTACTCCTCCTCCTGTCCATCCCTGACACAACCAACTATTGCAGTGTCGTCCGAGTATTTCTGCATGTGGCAGAGCTCAGAGTTATACTGGAAGTCCGAGGTGTACAGGGTGAACAGGACGGGGGAGAGCACGGTCCCCTGTGGTGCTCCGGTGCTGCTGACCACAGTGTCAGATGTGCAGTCCTTCAGTCTGACGTACTGTGGTCTCTCTGTGAGGTAGTCCGTGATCCACCTCACCAGGTGCGAGTCCACCCTCATCTCGGTCAGCTTGTCTCTCAGTAGGAGGGGATGGATGGTGTCGAAAGCGCTTGAGAAATCAAAGAACATGATTCTCATCACGCTGCTCCCTTTGTCCAGATGAGAGTAAGCCCTGTGTAGAAGATAGAGGATGGCATCGTCCACGCCCACCTTTGCCTGGTATGCAAACTGCAGGGGATCCTGTGCGTGTTGTACCTGGGGTCTGAGGTGTTGGAGCAGCAGCCGTTCGAAGGTCTTCATAACGTGGGATGTCAGAGCGATTGGTCTGAAGTCGCCTGGTTCACTGGGGTTCTTCTTCTTGGGGACAGGGGTGAGGCACGAGGTCTTCCAGAGCACAGGAACCTTCCCGAGCCGCAGGCTCATGTTGAAGATGTGCTGAAGTGGCTCCCCCAGCTCAGCAGAGCAGGCCTTTAGCATCCTGGGACACACCTTGTCTGGGCCTGCTGCCTTCCTGGGGCGGAGTCTCTTCAGCTCCTTGCTCACCTGGTCTCTGGTGATGGTGGGGGGGAGGGGGGATGGATTGTCACTGGAGGTTGTATCTGTTCTGGTGGAGGTGTTGGGGGGAGTGAGAGGGGGGGAGGAGGTGTGTAGGGGGGTGCTGGGGGGGGGGGGAGGGGTGCTGGGGGGGGGAGGAGTGAGAGGGGGGGAGGGGGTGTGTGGAGGGGGGGAGGGGGTGTGTAGAGGGGTGCTGGGGGGACAGGCACTGGCTGCAGCGACGGGGCTGTCGAACCTGTTAAAAAACAAGTTGAGCTGGTTTGCTCTCTCAGGGTCCCCGTCTTCTGCGTTGTTGTTTTTCTTCCTGCAGCCTGTGATGGTCTTCATGCCCTCCCAGACCTCTCTCATGTTATTCTGCTGAAGCTTCTGTTCTACCTTCCTTCTGTACTCCTCCTTTGCCTCTCGGAGTCTGACCTTGAGTTCCCCCTGCACCCGCTTCAGCTCTGCCTGGTCTCCCTCCTTGAATGCCCTTTTCTTCCTGTTAAGGATCTCCTTGACATCGCTGGTGATCCAGGGCTTGTTGTTCGGGAAGCAGCGCACAGTTTTAGTGGGAACCACAACGTCCATGCAGAAGTTCATGTAGTCAGTTGTGCAGTGTGTGACGCCCTCAATGTCTTCACCATGGGTCTCTTGTAGGGCACTCCAGTCAGTGGTCTCAAAACAGTCTCTGAGGGCCTCCTCTGCCTCGGGAGACCACTTTCTGAAGGTGCGTGTAGTTATCGGTTGTCTCTGGATCATAGTTTTGTACTGTGGCTTGAGTAGGACCAGGTTGTGGTCGGACTTACCCAGAGGTGGTAACGGGGTGGCAGTGTAGGCGTCCTTCACGTTTGCATACAGGAGGTCTATTGTCCTGTTCTTCCTGGTGGGACAGCTTACAAACTGGTGAAAGTCCGGTAGTGTGGAGTTCAAAGTAACATGGTTAAAGTCCCCTGAGATGGCGATGAAAGCATCCGGGTGCAGCGTTTGTAATCTTGAGGTGGTCGCGTGGATGACGTCACACGCAGTTTCGGCGTGTGCCCGGGGAGGAACGTAGACGCAGAGCACGATCGCGTGAGAGAATTCCCTCGGCATGTAGTAAGGACGGAGACTTACCGCCAGCAGCTCGATGTCTCTGCTGCACGTTGCCTCCTTCACAGTAACATGTCCATGGTGGCACCATCTGGTGTTAATAAACAGCGCGAGTCCTCCTCCTTTCCGTTTGCCGCTGCGTTTCGTGTCTCTGTCCGCTCTCACTGTAGTAAAGCCCGGTAGATCCACGTTAGCGTCTGGGGTGTTTTGAGTCAGCCAGGTTTCTGTGAGGCACATTAAACTGCACTCTCTAAATGTCCGATTGTTCCTCACAAGCGCAGCCAGCTCGTCTGTCTTGTTTGTTAGACAGTTTACGTTCCCCATAACTATCACCGGAACCGAGGGCTTGTACCTCCACCGCTTAGCCGCGAGCTTAGCCCTTACCAGGGCCCCCGCTCTACAGCCTCTATACCGCCGCCTCAGCTCCTCTGGTATCGGGTGAACGATGCCGGCTTGTCCCGCTGACCGGAGCGAGAGCAGCGTTTCCCGTGAATAGGAAAGTTTTCCGCTGCTCTTTCCACGAAAACACGAAAAAGTATCCATAGGATACATAAAGTTATACACTGAAGGTGTACTATAAAAACTATATAGTATAGTACTATAAAAACTATAAACGTAGAAGTTGGCACAGAGCCACAACAAACGAATAACATATCAGACAAGTACGACAGGGACGGAGCTACTGAATGTGCGGCCACTCACGTCGGCGCACAGGTGAGAATGATTCCAAAGGAGACGATTCCAAAGGAGCGGTGCCTGATAACTAAAGGCTCTACCTCCCATAGTACTTTTAGAGACTATAGGCACCACGAGCAGGCCTGCATTCTGGGAACGTAATGTTCTTGTCGGATAGTACGGTACAATTAACTCTTTAAGATAGGATGGTGCCTGACCGTTTAGAGCTTTGTAGGTGAGCAGAAGGATTTTAAATTCTATTCTAGATTGTATAGGGAGCCAATGGAGAGAAGCCAATACAGGAGTAATGTGGTCCCTTTTCCTCGTTCTAGTAAGAACACGAGCTGCAGCGTTTTGGACGAGTTGAAGGGTCTTTAGAGATTTACCATAGCACCCTGCTAAAATAGAATTACAGTAATCCAACCTGGAGGTAACAAATGCATGAACTAATTTTTCAGCATCATTTTGTGACAGGATCTGTCTGATCTTAGAGATATTACGAAGGTGAAAATAAGCTGTCCTTGAAATGTGTTTAATGTAGGAATCAAAGGACATATCCTGATCAAACAGAACTCCTAAATGCATCGCAGTGGTACTAGAGGCCACGCGATGTTATTGAGGACACTTACAGTACAGTTCCAGTCACCAGTATTTTCCCCTCCAGGGCATTAACCAGTCAGCTGTCTCGTGCAAACAGAGAGCCCCCCCCCCTTGCATACATTACACTGTAAACACACCCATGTATCTAATTGGAGGGTGTCTCTAGAAGATGGCGCTTACTTCACAAGAACGCGTCAGTCTCATAGTATTATTAAGCTGAACTCAGTGAATCCTGAATCACATCAGCGGCTGCACAAAGTCATATTGAATATATTCTATATGTCTAAACGCACGTATCACTTTCACTGACGTGGATCAATAAATTCACTCACAGGCAGCCTAATCTCAAACCGTTGAAGTGAAGCTCTCACACATACATTATGTACATTATGACACAGCAGTTTATTTTATGACCTAGCGCACTTGGCACGGCTCCAGCCTATTCTAATCAAATCCAAAATTAAAGTTACATTTATACCTAACGAAAGAATGAAGCAGTGTTATCGTGCTGCTTGATAACGAGTGTGTCTTGTTTTCTTACTCTGCAGCAGACTGAGAGAGAGAAACGTGTAATCTGATCATGTTTGACAAAGGCAGGGTGAGCTTAGTGTGATGGGCCTTTCCATCTGAACAAAACACACAATGTAATGCTAATGATTTGATTCCTGTTATCAATCAAGTGCTGATTTCTGTTTGTAACTGGGGGCTGGGCATCAGGACCAGAACATGAATCTGAGGCTTTCTTCCTGCTCTCGTATCTTTCACACCATTTTTTCCTACAGCCTTTACATTAAGTATAATCACGTTTATGATTTGATTCCTTCCGCAGTGGAAGAGTGTCTTTTTGACTGAAATCACTCAGTAATCTCTAATTTGTAAACCTGGAATAAAAAACCATGAATACATGAATAAGTCGGCTAATGTAGGTACAAGATGCTTTAAGAATGAACAATAAACGATCTTCCACAGGGGATAAAATCACACTTTCATATTGGGTATATTTAGCGCTGCTTTGCAGAGCTTCACCACCTCTAGTTGCACCGTTGGGGATATAATTATTGTTAAATTGATTTTAAACAAAGAGCATATATAAAACCTATTCACATGCACTTTAAAAGGCAGAAAACCCAACGCAGGGTGTAGCGTTGGGACGAATGGAGAAGGAGGAGCGATGAGGAGAAAAAACGATTCTGTCGTAAAGATTAAACACTTCATGTCTGCAGAGGCAAAATACACATCTACGATTACTTTCATGAGGGTGTTGATACAGTGGACTTTTTCTCACACAGAGAGAGAGAGACCGAGACTGACACATACAGTATTATTATTGTTTTCAGATGCAGTAAAAACTTTAGCTTCATAATCACTGCTCCTCCTGGTGGTTAGATCAATGGTTGCAACTTGTTTTCACAAGTGATGCGTAGGGGTGTTAGGAGTCCGCCTATGTCATCGACTACGTCACCGCGGGGGATCTCAGCGATTGCACGGTCCTGTGCAGGAACTTGCACGGAGCGTGCTTCTGTATATCATTGGATAAAGTCTCTCTGAGGTTTTTACAGCCAAGGACAATAACTTCAGTCTAAGTTAGGCTGCAAAACATTTCTGAGAAGGGGTAATAACCAACCATTTCATCTTAGGTGCAGTCAGAGAAACAATGGAGACCATTTTTTTGTTAATCAGGCAGAAAGCGAACCATTATGGAGAGTCTTTGTCATGATGAGGGCTTAAAAGGCTTTCAAGTGGTTCACAGCTCCGCTTGTGAGCAGCGTTTCATGACAGCATAACTCACTGAACTCACTGAGGTTGCAGAGATTCTCCAGATGCAAAGATTGACCCAAGATTAGGAAATGACTTGTTAAATGCAAAATGGTCGAAATGTTGTGCTTGGAGGTTTACCCCACTCGCTCGCTCTCACAGCTTACATGTCGTTTATCTCCCTTTCACTGTCTCTGATTAACACACAAAGTATGACATTTAAGCGTCAGCAGAGAAATCTGCATAACTCACTCAACGTGTAAGCTCAGGGGAAATTGGTAAACGCCAGCGACGTAGCCCCTGGGGGATGAACACATAGCTTTCCACTCAGTTATGCCAGGTGCAGACTGCAGAAAAGGATGAACGTATGATAATCTTGTCATTTCAGTGTCCTCACTGCTCTGCTCCACCTGTCAGTAAAATCCTCACCTGATGCCTCGCTGAAGTCTGCAGCTCTTTGTGCCACACAGACTGCAGGAAAACACGCTTCACGACAAAACATGATGCTACTAGCTTAGCCACAGCGCGACAGGCAGCGCCGCGGTTTGCAAAAACAAGTTACACTTTAAAAGATTGTTCCTTTGTTTGGTGGTTATTTACATAAAAATGCATTGTTGTAGTTGGACCTTTCTCCTCTTTTTTTGTGTACGATAGTTTTACATAGCACCGCTCCTCCTCCTTTGAACTCATTCATAACTCAACGTAACATCAGCAGTCAGTCCACCAGAAGCTCCACACGTGGTGAACTTCTCATTCCGTTTAGGAAAACTATCATTTTCTGTTAGAGCAATACAAGACTGCAATTCACTGCCCACCACTATCAAACACATATACACTTACTCCACCTTTACAAACACACCTTAAAACATGGTTTACTGACAGCTATAACTGCACACATTCATCTCTGTCAGATGTGTGTTTGATGTGACATGGTCATTGCAGCTGCCTGCCTCTTTGTTCTGTCTTGTATGTATTTTAAATGTGGCCTCTGTGATTGTTCTCTGTGCTCTCTTTGTTGCATGCACTGCTTTGACATCTCTCTATCTTAATGCCCATTCTCAACTGGCCGGAGACTACAGCTGGAAATTAGCCGCAAAGGCTAAAGCTGCTCCTTTTAATGTAAAAGGGGATTGTCCACGAAATAATGAACTGAAAGAAAAACTAAATTTAAATATTGCTGTCACACGGATATGATGAGCAGTCTCACCTCTGTTAGAGCAAAAGGGTTAGAGTTACACAAATTTAAAGGCAGGGTTCATTTTCTCCAGATTACCGCAAATACCGTTACCTATAAATCTCCATCTGTTATAGTAATGACATGCAAAGTACATGCACATCAACACCACCAATGTGCGGCACTCTGTTTTCATGTTTAATGTCTGAAATATGTGCCTGTCTTTGCTCAGGGTCTCTGCAATCTACTGGGTTTTTTTTCTATTTTGTCTCCTTAAGCTGCTACGGTGTGTGTGTGTGTGTGTGTGTGTGTGTGTGTGTGTGTGTGTGTGTGTGTGTGTGTGTGTGTGTGTGCGTGTGTGTGTGTGTGTGTGTGTGTGTGTGCGTGTGTGTGTGCGTGTGTGTGTGTGTGTGTGAGCTTGTCGTTTTAAATTTGTCTTTTAAAGGTGTAGCCTATTCTTTTTTATGCTTTTAATGTTAAATGAAATTATTTCTGCACTTTGAGAGATTGTACTGCAAACTTTGTTGTACTGGTACAATGACAATAAAGACAATTCAATTCAATTCAATTAATTATGTTGGTTGAAATTGTCTTCAGGTCCTGACAGAAATACTAACTAATTTACTCTGAAAGAGAAACAAAGAAAATCCATCATCTGTTGCAGTCGTACGTCTGTAACTTCAACCAATATCTGCCAATGTGGTACCAATCTGATGAACCAATCACACGCCTCCCTGTCTCCCTGCTCGTTCTCTACACCTTGCACGCACTAGTTCATATTCAAAGTACGTAACAGTGAAGAATATTATACTGACAGTTTGTCGTTGTAAGTCTGTATTGTATGTATTATGATATCATTCTGATGTTTAGTGTTTACTTACAGCTGAATGAGAAGAGATGAGCTGAGGTCACCTTCGGGAGCAACGGCGCTCGTGCATGTAAGTGAGGGGGCGTGGCTTCAGAGGGAGCACTGAGGGAAAGCTACTTTCAAAATCATGCTAGTTTTCAAAAATGCCCAACCCTGAACTTTAATTTCACATTTGTGTTATTGATATTCCTCTAAATTGTTCTGAGAAACACAGAGACCACTGGCCACCTTCTGCCACACAAGTCGTTACTCTGTTGAACTCGTGGTAAATGATCGTTTCTCATTTATTGCAAATAACGAAAGAAGAGTGTCTGAAAGCTTCTTGCTACACTGACCACATCGTTAGCATGTCACGTCAAAAGTCTCAGCTTACACACCTGCACAAAACTCATAAAAAGTCCTGAAGTATCCAGGAGGCACATTTTTCCCTCGGGGATAAATAAAGTTTCTTGAATTGAATTCACCTGGGTGTGTGACCACAGACTGTCTGCACGCCACCGTGACGATCTCTGTGCATGTCGTGAACCTGCTGCGTTCTGTTTCCTGTTCTCCAGGATGTTCTTCTCCTCTTTTTAGTTCAGATTGGGATTCTGTTGAACTCCACGTAGCGTTGATATAGAAAGACAAATATTATCATTATGGCGTCGTATGCTTCGTCTGTCACTCCCATGTCGTTCTTTTTGTGTCACGCGTTCGATCAGGAGCACTCCTGTCACTCGTCCTGTCCGACAGGAACACTCCCGCTGTGAGGTTCGTGTGTGAACAATCAGATCAGGAGGATTTTCGAGAGCAGCCCATCTGAAGTTCTCTAGAAATCTTTAGGAGTGCAAATGTGGAAATGGCATGAAGGAGACTGAATGACAGAAATGTTATGGTGGCTATTAAATGAGGCTAACACGTGATTGGTGAACAGAAAGGGGACCAGATGTGTTGAACAAGGGAGAGTCTGAAGTCATGTGGCGGACAGGTCGAGAACAGTATCTGAATCTGAATGAGTTGTTGTGTTGTTGTTTTAATATTCCACTCACTATGTTAGCTTGAAGCCTCTGCTCTATTTCAACTCAACAGGCTTGGTCATGATGCCATATGTTTACGTTCTCTGCCTATTGTTGGTATTCAAAATGGAAGCTCACACAGTGGTCTACCTGAAGGCGTAAAGCTGACAGACAGCTCTCTCTTGGGATGTTTGAAATGCCAAACTCCGCAGGACAAAGTCAAGCATGACATTATTGAAGCGCTGACTGCAGAGTTAGAGGGCCAAAGGAAAGGTTATTACAACAAGCTGGTTAGAGGGAAACAAGACCTCATTTACAAGAAGATTGTGGACTATTTGTGGGATTCTCAAAGTTTATCATTCATATTTAATAAATTAAAAAACAGATTTTCAAAATAATCTGAGACAATATTATACGTGTACATACCAACACACCCCACACACAAATGTGCACGCAGCACAAGAGTTGCTAACTGACTGACCACAGCCAACACTTTTCATTTACTCACAAGGCAAGAGAGCGAAGAAGCCCTCCTCTCAGCGTTACCCAGGATCACTAAATCTCATGTCTGTGTTTCCTTCCTCGCTCTGCTCGGCCAGTGAGCCCCTGTCTCTCTTTCTCCACAGCCGCCTGCTCATAGACTGTTATTATTATTATTGGACAAACTCTTTTTCTTCATTCAATCAAAACTGATGACTTTTTAAAAATTCACACCCTGAACAGTGTGTGTCGATCATGAGCAAATCAGACCCGTTTGGTTTTTTTAACCGGGCTGTGATGGGTGTGTATGTGACTTCCTGTGCTTCTGCAGCCACCCTCTAGTGGACACTCCAGGAACTGCAGGATTTCACACCTCTGCATCTGCTTATTTATTTATTTATTTATTTCAACACTGGAGGTGTTGATCTGCTCAGCCGTGTCTCCGGGTCCTCAGTCATAATCAGCCTCCCTATCTGAGCTGTTCCTGTCAGAGAGGAAGTGTTGTTTCATACAAGCTAACTACACAAGTTAAGTTTGGTTAAATCAGCTTACCTTGGTGAAGGTCAGTGCTTTCCAAAGAGGGGTCCAGGTAGATTCTGCAGGTTTGGCTGTGAGAGGACCTCCCCTAAGCAGAGAGAATACGACATTTAAAAAAAAAAAAAAATCACTTTAAATTTATTACAAATAATACAAACGTGGCAACGTGTTATTACCCACCACTGCGTGCAGCAGTGCGCAGCATGTGGTGCATGCTAACCCCTCTCACTATAACAGAGCTTAGTGATTGTCTTGTATTTTTCTATAAGCCACCAGCGATTCTGGATGTCTAACACACTGTACTGCTGTGTACCTGCTCGCCCAATTAAAGGGGCTATATGTCACTTTGTCACATAATTATATCGTGTTTTTCGCCCATTAGTAAGAGAAAGTCACGGGAAGTAATGTTCAAGTGTTCTCGACAAAGTTACATGTAGCCCTTTAGTGACATCGCCTGCAGTGATTTCACAGTAGCAGAAATGAGTGTGAGCAATCATTAAAGAGACCTTTTATTAATCCCTCTAAGAGAAATTCACTTCAACACTCACACATGCACAAACAGGATCCTGTGGACACGCACGTATAGAGAAATGTCAGAGTGAGGCGGCTGCTCATTAAAGAGTGCACACTGGTGGCTTGCTCAATTTACCTGGCATCTCTCCAGCTTACAGAACACTTCCCAGTCGTGTTGTAGTTAAGCCCACACACACCCGAGCCCAGAGTGCTCCGAGACCGGGACAAGAAATTATAAAAGAATCTTTTTTAGAAAGAGGCGTTTTCCTTGTAATCACAGATGTGGAAAAATAGCCAATCGATGATGATTTAACATCTGCAGTCCAGCCAGTTTGACTTTAGAGTTAAAACTCATGAACATTCACACATTCACATTTACATCAACATTTCTTACAGCCGTGATTCAAACAGTGCCCCCTGTGGTCTGAATGAAACATCTGTGTTTCTGAGCTTTGGTCCAAATATAACATGAATGAAGCAGCAGAGGAGGTTTGTGACCCTGCAGAAACCAGCTCTCTCAGAACGCTCCGTTTGGTGTGTGTGTCTCTTTAAATGCAATGAGACCCCCCCCCCCCCCCCCAACTCGTGATTTCTTTCTGTTGTATTACAAATGTAAGAGGTCCATAGAACGGCTCATCATCAAGTACTCAAGTAATTATGGAAGCACATCAAGATATTTAATCATGTTTCCATTAGTGACGTGTTTCTTTTGATAAAAGGACTCATGAATTTCCAGTTCTGTCTCGAGAAAAGGAAATGAACAAAAACATTTCAGGCCTGTCTCTGGGTGAACAATGAGAGAAAGAAATACATTAAAACCTTGAGTTTGAGTTTGTTTAAGGATTAGTGGAGGACAAAGGGGTACAAGCATTGAACTGATCAGAAGAGTGCACACAGAGTCATGACAAATCTGTTTGTTTGTTGAAGGAAAGGTACAACATGTCTCCAGACCTGATGAGAGAGAATACAGACACAGCGTTATCTAAGAGATATTTACAAAGAGATCCACTTCAAGCCATTACACACATGTACTTCATTAAATCACAACACACCAAATGTTCCATTGCAGACATGTATTTTTGGGGCGTTTTTTTGTCTGTTTGTGGGAGAGGAAAGTTGAAGAGAGACAAGAAGCAGAGAGTAAGGGGAGGACACGCAGCAAAGGGTCCTGCACCCATGGCCGTGGTGACGAGGACCACAATCTCTGCTCACGGGGCGAGCGACACAATCTTACAGCCCTCACGTTTCAATTAAACCACTTAAAAAAAATGGAGAGGAATTATCTGTCTGGGAATAAAAAAAATAATAAATAAGTTATAACACTGGCAGGCGTAATGGTAATTGGTGTTTCCAGAAACACGAGGAATAGTTTGTGTCACTTAGTGTGGGCTGAGCCACTCCTTATACCCACATACTTTGTTGCTCCACCAGATAGTGCACGCCCTGTCCCAATGGAACCATCAGCTGTACACACATCACAGGACAAGCAGGGAAAAAACATGTTACTTTGTCTGAGGATAATTAGTTGTTTTTTTCGTTCTTGTTTTGACGTTATGTCAATAAAATGATGAAACATATGATCAGAATTCTTTATATTGTGTTTTATTTTGAAATTGAGCAGACGATCTGTGACTTTCCTTGTCTAACTTCATGTCCAGGTTTTCATATTTTGCTCAGTTTGAAGCGAACCAGCTGGAGCTGAAGTGCAGCAAAGCGGAGCCAGGAAGCACATACATTGGATAAAGAGAGGTCTGATGCCGTAATGGAGGACGGACTGAACACGGAATTTCGGCTTTAAAAGTTGCTGTGGGCCAGCACTTTAAGGTGACAGGATTATTAAATTATCAGCATAAATCACATGGTTGATAAGTCTTTAACGCTTTCAAATGTTCACACAGATCGTCCATGTACAAATTAAAAAGTGGGGACAGAATTCCACCTTGTTGGATCCCCTTGAACACTGAAAAGGGAGTCGATGTACTCCTGCTCCAATCTGCACATGGATTAATGCAGATAGCAGAAACACCATATTCTTAACAAATAAGGGGGGAGCCCTTTGTTTTGTGTCGATCTATTCAAAGGATTTGGACAAATCCAGACAACATGGCTGTGCATGTTAACAACTTCCTTCCGAGCATATAAAAACATATCTGTACTGTGTTTACGAACCTAATTGGTGGTCAGTTGTTGTAATGTATTCCTGGAGTCAATCCAAGAGAATTAGTTCTAACACTTTGAAGAGCAATTAGTTTGTAGTTCTTACTGCAGGATATTCCTCTCTGTGTGCAGTTTGCATGTTCTCCCCGTGCATGTGTTGGTACTCTGATTTCCTCCCATAGTCCAAACACATGCTTGTTAGGTTACCGGCTGATGGTAGGTGTGAATGTGGCTGTAGCTGGTTGTCTGTAAATGTGAGTCCTGTGATTGACTGGTTTACAGTCTGCGGTGTAACCTCGCCTCTCGCCCCCGAACGAAGGCTGGGATTGGTTTAAGTCCTCCATTCCCCAGAACAGAATAAGGGGTATAGATGCTTTACTTTTTAGAAAGCGAGTGCTCGAACAGGCCGTTGGGAGATTTTCCCTTCATGACATCACAAAGGGCAGTAGCCCCTTCCCCAGGTGGGTGACACTCCCACAACTGATGGAGCGAGAAAGCACCGAGTCCACCCGAGCCCTTCCAGAGAAGGGGCGTGGTCAGACACAGCTCATTTACATATTTAAAGCTACAGACACAGAAACAGCCTGTTCTGAGCAGGGCTGAAATAGAGGGGTTTATAGACATGATCAAATACAGGATCAGAGTGGATTGTTTCTCCTGATGAAATTATTTGTATCTCTATACATAAAACCAAGACAGACAGACAGACAGACAGACAGACAGACAGACAGACAGACAGACAGACAGACAGACAGACAGACAGACAGACAGACAGACAGACAGACAGACAGACAGACAGACAGACAGACAGAAGACAGACAGACAGACAGACACCTGTAGACCTTACAGCTCACAGTGCATGTGTGAATCATGAGGTCGAAGGAACTGCCCAAGGAGCTCAGAGACAGAACTGTGGCGAGGCACAGATCTGACCAAGGTTACCAATTTCTGCAGCACTCAAGGTTCTTAAGAGTACAGTGGCCTCCATAATCCTTCAATGGAAGAAGTTTGGGACGACCAGAACCTTCCTAGACCTGGCTGTCCAGCCAAACTGAGCAATCATGGGAGAAGAGCCTTGGTGAGAGTGCAAGACATGAAAGCCTGCATAGAGTTTGCCAAAAAAAACAACTGAAGGACTCCCAGACTATGACAAAGAAGATTCTCTGATCTGATGAGACCAAGATGGAACTTTTTGGTGTTAAGTCTAAGCTGTATGTGAGGAGAAAACCAGGCACTGCTCATCACGTGCCCAATACAATCCTAACAGTGAAACATGGTGGTGGCAGCATCATGCTGTGGGGGTGTTTTTCAGCTGCAGGGACAGGACGACTGGTTGCAATTGAAGGAAAGATGAATGCACAGAGATATCCTGGAAGAAAACCTCTTCCAGAGTGCTCAGGACCTCAGACTGGGCCAAAGGTTCACCTTCCAACAAGACAATGACCCGAAGCACGCGGTTAAAATAACAAAGGCTTCGGAACAACTTTGTGACCATTCTTGATTGGCCCAGCCAGAGCCCTGACCCAAACCCAGCTGAGCATCTCTGTCCAACAACATTCACCATCCAACCTGACGTTCTGTCTGGAGAGGATCTGAAAGGAAGAATGGCCGAGGATCCCCAAATCCAGGTGTGAAAAACGTGTTGCATCTTTCCCAAGAAGACTCATGGCTGTACAAGCTCAGAAGGTGCTTCTACTCAATACTGAGCAAAAGTTCTGAATACTTATGACTATATTTCAGTTTTTCTTTTTTAATAAATTTGCAAAAATTTCTACATTTCTGTTTTTTTGCTGTCGATATGGGGTGCTGGGTGTACTTTAATGAGAAATAAAATGAACTTTTTTGATTATCAAATGGATGCAATGAAACAAATAAAATGTAAAGGGGTCTGAATACTTTCTGTACCCACTGTAGATTGATAGATTAAAATGCAAGGCATCCAGTAGCAGTATATAAGACAGCAAAACTGTAAGAATAAAACTGCAGTTTCTTGAATGCCCACTTAAGGCTGGTTGCAAAAACCAAGAAATCCCTGTTAGATCCCACATGTGCACGGTTAGGCTGTATGCTTAGAGAAGTGACATTTACATACTGTATGTACAATTGGTTGACTCACTGTCCTTTGGGCAAAGAGGCAAATTCATTATAGATATTTTGCTCCTACTAGTTTGTGATCAGAATAGAACAGTCTGATCCAGAGGGTTGAATTGTAGCAGGTTTCAGTGCTGCATTGTTCTCGTCTGCAGTCGTTACATCCAGAGCTGTGTGATGGTGAGGCAACACTTTGAGCTGAATCTGCTGCAGCTGCACGCTGTCACATAACTGGGAAATGTAAACAAACACATTATGCTGTTACTGTCACAGATAATGTCAGAGGGCAGCTCGAGGCAGGCACAATACATGAGGCAGCTGTTCAGAGAGTGGTTCCTGTAGTGGCCTGTCCATGCGATGCTTGTTAAACTGAGGCTTCATATGCAAGCTATTAGGCAGATGTGCCAAGAGGTGTTTACCTGCTTCACCTACAGTGTGCTCAAGCTTTAGTGACATGTGAGTCCATGAGCTTCCATTTCACAAATGTCATGTCGACATTACATACAGTATATTCAGTAGTCGAGTTGTGAAAAAATTACTGGGAGATGGTAATTTTTTTCACCTATTAAAAAATCTGGATTTTGATTTAAAAAATCAGGATTTTGATTTAAAAAAATCAGGCGCTACTTATGGAGGATTTTGTATCGCTGAATTGGCCTGAATGTTAGGGGACTACTATGGAATAGCCTGCATTAGAATTAAACAAGCCACCAAAGACTGCACGCCATCCGGAAACTCAAAGGACTATATGTTGCCCCCCATCTCCTCCTCCTGTTGTATCAAAGCATCGTCCAGCCCATCCTGCTCTACTGATCCTCCTGCTTCTTTAACCTACTCACTGTCAAAAACCGAACCAAACTCATCCGTGTCACAAACATTGCAGCCAAATTAATCGGTCTCCCCACTCCCACCCTGTCAGAACTCAATTCAAAGGCCATCACACGCATCGCACACACAATAGCAATGGACATCACCCACCCTCTCAACTGCCACCTCACCATCATGCCCTCCGGACGCAGGTACAGGTCCCTGTTGTGCAGGAGGGCGCGATACAGCAGAAGCCTGGTGCCTGCAGTCATCTCAGCCCTCAATAAAAATCCACCTCAGTCCCAACCCCCGGTCCCCCCATAACCATATGCACTGTATGTCCTGTCACTGTCTGTCCTGTCACTGTATGTCCTGCCACTGTATGTCCTGTCACTGTATGTCCTGTCACTGTATGCCCTATCACTGTCTGTCCTGTTGCCCCACATGTATGTCCTGTCACTGTATGCCCTATCACTGTCTGTCCTGTTGCCCCACATGTATGTCCTGTCACTGTATGCCCTATCACTGTCTGTCCTGTTGCCCCACATGTATGTCCTGTTGTCTCACATGTATCTCCCTGTGCCTGTGTTCACCCTCTGTGGGCGTGCTGCCCTTAAAACTGTACACTGTGGAAAAGAATTTCCCCTCGGGGACAATAAAATAAAAAGTCTAAAAGTCTAAAAGTCTAAAGTCTAAAGTCTTGTGGCGCTTCACATTAACTCTCTCCAGCGAAGTGACACTTTTTATGCTGTAACCACACGCTAAAAAGAACAACACTCAGCTGACCCTGAACTCGTGGTGTGTGATATATCGATCTCAGATGGTGAAGGATTTGAACTTATTGACAAAGCTCTCGTTCAGCTCTCGTTCAGCTCGGCTGTTCTGATCGGAGAATGAAACGAGGGAAGCGATGACTCTGGAACTCGGTTGTTAGAAAAAAAAATATTTTTATCAGTATAAATACTTACATGTGTACAGCTTAAAGCGACGTCAGTCAGCAGCTCTGCTCCCACTGAGAATGAGTAACCATGGTCATGAATGAACCACATGATTAATGAACATTAAGCCATTATACTTTCTTTAAGCCTTCCGGAAGCAGCCTATATAATTATGTTACCTTCGCTCTTTGGTCCAGCAGACTGTCTCTGTCTTTCTTTATGACAGTTAGGAGTTTGAGAGTTTCACTTAAACCTGTTGATGTCTTCAGGACTTCCCGGAAAACAGAATAGTTAAACCATTATCGGTCTATATGATAAATGTGTATGTTCGAGTAAGAGTACATGTCTAAGATTTAAAACCATGCCTGTTGTTTGTCTAACTGTTTAAAAGAAAATTAAACTAAACTTTTCCCCTCCAACTGATTTTATGGTCTGTCGTAAAGCCATAAAACTAGACTGACTGTCATGGTTTGGTTTTGTTTCTGTATTTAATCTTGTTTTAGTTTTCATTATTTCCCTCGTGTTCTGTGTATGTATGATTCCTAGTGTGGTTTACTTTAGTCCTTAGTGTGTTTCTCTGTATCCTTGGGTTCTTATATGTTGTCTGTAGGCTTGTTTTCCTGTTACTTGTGCTTTCAGGTTCTTAGTTTGGTGTTTAATGTTTCCTAGTCTTGTTTTAAGTGTTTCCTGTTTTATTTTGTAATATCTTGTTTTAGTTCATGTCTTTTCATTGTCAGGTTTTACTTTGTACTTGTCCTCAGTGTTCTGGTCTTGTGTTCTTTGTTTCTTGTGTTTCCCGCCTTTGTGATGACCCTGGGTACGTCTCACTTTCCTTATTTGCAGTCTCCTCGGTCCTCGGTCCTCGGTCCTCGGCCGAACCGGAAGTAGTTCCAAAGCCGCCATGTTGAGGATCGTCCCAAAGCTCTAATAGCGAACAGAGGAGAGAGGATCGAGGAGAGAGGAGGCTGATCCGAGGAGCGATGACCGAGGAGACACGAGAGCTGACTTCACGGAAGTCTTTTCACTGACAGACACGCCCCCTTCTCGTATATCACTCACTGATTGGACGCTGCACAGGATCAGACTTCAGTGAAACAGAGTTTAATAGGGGAGAAAAGACGGACATTAAAAAGAGGCTAAACGGAGCGTGGGACATTTAAACAGATGATGAACATCAGTGAGTTTGTAAAGAGTCGCTCTGTGATGAGCTGGGATTAAAAAGAGTCTGATGAAGAGGAGTCCGTTTTATATTCTCACTTATTTATCTTCTGAACGTTTCATCATTTAGATTCTAATCAATCATTTTCAGTATCCTGACACATAAATATCTGTGTTTATAAAATACAGAGTTCGTTGTCTAAATACAGGCGAGGTTCAGTCCAAACTGTTTAATAATAATAAATAATTATAGACAATTCAAAATGAAATCTTTGAGTCAGTAGAAACTGTCCTTTTGGTTATGAGTAGACTGCAGGTTGTTCTTCAGGTGTTTTTTTTATCAGGTAAAGACACTAAACACTGTAACTGTGTGTGTTTGATTAGAAATAATACAGTACGTGTTTGTGTGTGTGTGTGTGTGGACATAAACAGCTGTTCGGCTGATTGACAGCTGAACGTGATCAGCTGATGTCGCGTCATGTGACGCTGTCGAGGAAACGACGTCTCATGTGTCTTAAAGCTGATTTCCTCGGTCCTCTCTCCTCGGCTTTGTTTCCTCCGTGCATCTCTGGTGGGCGGGACTAAGACGCAAGTGGAGGAGACAACTCGGAGGACACTCGGTGCAAATAAGGGAACTGAGAAAGGCCCCCTGATGTTCCTCACCTGTCTCTTTAGTCTCACCTGTGTCTGATTACCCCTTGTCTATTTAGTCTGTGTTTTCCTCAGTCCCCTGTCGTTTCGTTGTCTTTTGTATGTCGTCGTGACCTGTTGCTCGTTCTCCCTGCTCCCTGTGTTTCGCCTCATGATTTTTTGGATTTCTGTTATGTAAGTAAGTTATGGTTTTTGTTTAATAAGCCTTTTTTCCTGCACTTGGGTCCTCCCTCCCTGTTTCCTACCCGCAACGTGACACTGACCTCTCATCAGGTCAAGATGACCATCTGGGAGTGATTAACTCATTCCCCGCCATTGACGGAATTTTCCGTCAATTGGTGTTTTCAGTGTAATACGATAGGGGGCGCTCTGACGGATGTTGTGAAAAAGTTACAGGACTGTGGGGTCAAAAACCAACAAACAAGACCACCCGCGGGAAAGTAGAGACAAAAAAAAAACATCTTCTTCGTCCTTATTTTCCAGCAGGTGGAGTTCGATCAGTCTATATGTGAGTTTGACGAGCGTCAAAAAGTCAACATTAGCCGTAGAGATATGAGATAAAAGCTGAACAGTACAAACATGCCGGCGCCAGCAAGGAGATATTCGGCTGGAGAAGCTACAGAGTTAATTATTGATACAGACTCTGATAATTCATTTTTGACCTCCGTGAAACTGATCTGGATGAAGGCAGCAGCGGCGACAGTGAATGGAGGGATTCAGGACCTACATTCAGACCTTCAGGACGTGTAAGAGGTAAGATATGATCACGTTATTTTTGATTCACCGTGATAGCATATGCATCTGATAACGTGACGTCGAAATAACATATCCCTCAGTTTTGTACATAAACTATGTACCAAACGAATTTTTGACGGACATTTTATTGTAATTTCCAGACACAGAGTCCAGGTCTCCAAGATCCAGGTCTCCGAGGTCAAGACATACACGTAGGTGCAAGAGGTGAGTCATGATAACATATTTTATTTTGTTTGATAGTATGTCACTTGGATTGTATGATTATTAGATACTACAAGACAAGAGCATCTGCTAACTTGTGAGAGAAGATAAAAAAGAAATAATTTAGCTTTCATTTTGTACACAAACTATTTACCAAATGAATCTTTGATGACATTTTACTGTCATTTTACACACAGAGTCCAGGGATTCAAGGCCCAGGTGTCCTTTATACAGAACTACCCAAGGTCATTCTAATTATTTACAGGTCGAACACAGCAAAGAGGCAGAGGTCGGACCTGTGGATCTTATGGGCGTGGTGGTCAAGTACCTGGTGACCAAGCAAGAGGCCCTGTAAACCAGCCAGGTGCAGGTCCTGGTCCAGGTAATCTGATGTGGAAAGAAATGAACTGGCAGCCAAAAGATTTTCCTTTCACTGAGAATCCTGGACCTCTAAATGATGCTGCTGCTCTTCATCATATCATTCGTAAGCCTGACCTTGAAATGTACTGGTCTACAGATGACATTTTGGTGACCCCCTACTTCAACAAGGTCATGTCCCGCAACCGGTTTGAAATCATATGGAGATTTCTACACTCCAATGATTATGAATCAAGGCCAGCAAATAGCACTGACAGGTTGTACAAAGTCCGCCCTGTCTTATGTTACCTTATATCTAAATTCAGTGAAATGTATCAACCTAACACCAACATTTGCATTGATGAGGGTATGCTTCTGTGGCGTGGACGGCTAGCGTTCAGGGTGTACAATCCCCAAAAACCTGTCAAATATGGGATCAAATCCTACATCTTTTGCGATTCTGACACAGGGTACTGTTACAACATGAAACCCTATTGCGGAGCAGGCACTTCTGTGGGAGACACAGTTGTCTCAATTCTTGATCAGGTTTTTGTTCAACTAATGTTTTATTATTGTGTAAGTGGGATTGTGGGATGTGTAAGCTGTGTAATGATGTAGTTGTACTCTCATAATTATAGATTGTGTTACAGAAGATGTTATTTAAAGACACTAATTCTTCACATGTGATTAATCTGCGTTAAAGGTTTTCTTATATAAATATTATTTTTCCAAACTTCAGGATGAAATGTATCGACCAATGGCAACCACTCCTTTAAACCTGATATATTAACCTAAAATATATAATGCAACCTACATTGATATGAATCTGAAAACAACTGATATCAAATTGAATGTATGGTGATTTACACACGTTGTGTCTTATTCTTAAACTTAGTGAGGAATCTAAAACTCTTTAAGTTAAGACAACGCCTATACATTCAGTAGGAGGGCCTGAAGCTCCCCCTTTTCTGACCTGATAAAACCCCTTAACAGAAGTGTGATACGTTGGTTTTCGTGGTTTGTGCTTCTGCTTTTGCTGGTCTTTTGTGCTGGCTTGTGAGCTGTTAAGCTCTTAAAGGGGCTGACTCTGTTCCAGCGAGTCTAGCCAGTCCCAGTAGTTAGATCCCCTTCTGCAATTTTTCTGGAAGACGAAGTCGTCTTGTCTTCATCTAATTTTGAACTTTTCCTGCAAGGCAAAGATTTTCACCATAAGATTTTCACCGTAGGAATGATTCCTACTGAATTAATTTTAATTGCAACTTTTTACACGTAAATCTTTGGATTTTATTCTTTTCTTGCACAAGCAAGGCCTTTTTAAACTTTTCTTCGGCTCGCTGCATCTTTGGACATTTTCCAGATCTGGATTAAAATCGAGATGGCCTAAAAAGAGATGAGATTAAAAAGAAATTGGACTTTCAAAGACTTTCAAAAGAATTTATTTTTGTTTATATTCACTCGGGACGCTGAGACGACGCGAGCCAAATCACCATCCAGAATTCTCACCTCAAGCTCCAGACTCGACCTCCTATCTGGATTACTACGGTAGCTGATGGACTTGCTGAAAACGGTTTATTGATCCAGCAAAGAGAACAAGAGTACCTGTGCAAGATCTCTGAAGGAGGTTGGGAAAGTCTTCAAAAAGTAAGATTTGCTCTGAGCTGGTGTTGAGAGAAATATTGGTCGCATCTTCTTAAGTAATCCGAGTCCAAATTAAATACCAGATTCTTTAATCCAGTTTATTCTTTGTTTGCCGTCTAAAATACTTCAAACAATATTGCGTTGTATCTCCTTACTAAACATATAATTTCCCCATACGAGTCAAGTTATATATATAGTGTTCAAGGTATAACATTTCATGCTCACAATACATCAGTATTGCATTTCCCTGCCATAACAATATTTTATTTTGTTTTATATTTGTTTTATTTCATTATCATTTATTAAACTTAACATAAAATTATGCATATAATTTTCCTGCAAGTCTGTTTACATCTGTTTACATGCATATAAGTTTGTTTACATGCATATAAGTCTGCTTACATCTTAGTCCGATCGCTGTCCTTGTATCAAACTTTGTAATTTTTGTATTTTAACTTTGTACTAACATCTTCTGCATCGATTCCTGGGCCTGCTCGCCTCTATCTATGTGGGGCCTGATTAACTGCAAAAGACAAAATGTCACCAAAGAAGTCCAAGCTTGATAGTTTCGGATTGTGTGAGGGTCTGGAAGGATGTAGTCTCTGGGAGGAAGGATTCGGTCTGTTTTCTGACTCTTACTAGTGGGAATGTTGACTTTACTCCAACTATGACCTGCTCAATTTTTGAGTTGTGGAAGTCCAGAGGCATTTAGTTCATTGGAGATTTATTTAAAGATGGTATGTCTTTTCGACAACTTTAACTTCAGTATGGCCTTCCCATGGAGCATTTTTTGGGTACTTGCAGATTTGTCACTTTATCAAGGGGCTTAGTCTCCCTTCCCTCAATACTCCGAAATTAATAATCTATTCTCTCTGCAACTCCTATTTTATTTTCTCCCTTTGCTATCTGGGACATGACACTTGTCTAGTAAGCTTGCTTAATGTTCGGCGTAAATGGGAAAGGGACCTAGATAATGAGAACATAGAAGCTGACTGGCAAGAAGCTTTGAATTGTATCACAACTGTTTTCTTGCAACAGACTGAGGGAAACTCAATGTTAAATTCTTCATATATTACAGATAACATCTTTCATCCAGAATAAGATGGACCCAGGGGGGACTATATTCATCGTTTTTGACAGTGTAAATACATTTATACATCCTGTACAGCAAAAGAGCTTTTCGGCCTTTTCAAAACTAAAGTAACCAAGGATCCTGGCCTCTTCCTACTTGGACTGCCCTCTAAGTTTGTGTCACTCCCCTCTCTTAAATCTAAATGGCTGGATAAAGTGTTACTTTTGGCAAAAACATGTGTACTGTTGAGGTGGTTCAAAGACGAATCTCCCACTGTTACTATGCGGTACAAAGAATTTTTTCTGTTCTTCCACACGAGAGGATTAGTGCAGTGCTGAAGGGAAATGGACAGTTATTCTTGAGCGCTTGACAGACTTGTGGAGTTGTTCTTGGAAGAGCTTTCTTATAAGCTCACGACTTCACAAAAACAGAGATGACTGTTTCAGACAGACGATGCCTTCTTCCGGGTATTGCGTAACCCGCCTCAGCAGAGCAAAGCATTCTGGGGTGTACCAAAGCCTTGCCTGTTGGATGTAAACCACACAAAAATAAACACATCCGATCGCTGATGTACATCGACAATGATATTACTGTTTAAAAATATTTATAATAATAATAATATTATTATTATTATTAGATTTTTAATTTGTGGGGTTTAACGGTTGGTGAGAGTTAAGATAGCAAGAGCAGTAAATCAGAAGTAGTAAATCATGGATACCAAACTGCATGCTGGGATATCACCACTCAGAATTTCACGCGAGTCACCAACCGGTGCATCCTTGGAAAAAGGGGCGTGCCGAGATCACTTCCAGAAATTTTAACCATTCTTGGCGAAATGCGAACTTGTGTATTGGGACTCGACCACTAAAGACGTTTCACGGGTACGCCAGAACGCCAGAACAGAGAAGAAGGCATATTGAGAAACAGCCTAGATCTATAGCCAAAAGGACTCTCTTGTATTGGACTGGACATTCAGTGTTTTGTGTTCTACTTTATTTGTATTTTCAGGTTGTAGTCTTATTGTCCGTTTTGGTTTGTCTTTTTTGTAGTGGTGGATTTTAGTCCTTTAGTTTGTGTCCTTGTACATGTCTTCTAATTGTGATATTCTTTAAAAAATTCTATAAAATCTCCACCACAAGAATAAATCTGGTAAATAACTAGCAAATCAAAAAAAAAGAAACAAGGAAAATTCACCATCTCTATCATTAAGTAATCAGCAGAGAAGTCAACAAAGTCACCTGAAGAAATCAATAGTGTTTAAGGACTGTGACAATATATACTTCTCAGAAAATAACCCAAGGGACGACAGTATCACATCATTTCTCTTATTAACTCCAACTTTCAACGGAACAAAAACACTTAGTAGATCAAATCTCCTTTAACTCAGGAAGAACTCAATACTGCTCTTCACAGAAGTCTCAAAGCCGGACCTTCAACAAACACTTCTGGTCAATTAGAAACCCATTATTTTACAACATGATAAGAGACAAGAAGCAGAATTGCAGATTCACACCCAGCATGAACACTGCATCTGTCACAGTCCTTTTCAACCAAAAAAGGACCAATATCAAGCTAATGATCAATATCACGTCTGAATGTTGACATGAAAATCATTACCGAGGCTCTCTACCACAGAAAATCCATAATTCACCCAGACCAAACCGGACTTATCGAAGGCAGGAGGTCATCCAGCAACACCCGCAGACTGCTCAATTTAATGCATTATTCCTTCTCTGAGTTGATCAATCTTAACCTCACTCCAGTTCTGAAAACCACCACAACTCCACCACTGGATGAACCTCCCATTATCCAACTGAAGCAGAACAGCAACCGTCAAAATGACAATTCCTCCATAAAAGAACTACCTATTCACAATGATTCCAACACATCAGTCCCCTGGTTTAAGTCTCTTCATTCAACTCTCACTAAACTAAACTGGCTGCATTACAAAAAGCTAAATCAATAGGCGGTCTCGAAGCACCACATTTTTATCACTACTCACTTGCAAACCAGCTTCAATACATTTATAAATGAACCCACCGCAATCAATCAGATAGCACATGGATTACAAACAAGCAGTTAGTAAAGACATTCATATTTCATAATGACCATTTCTCGGCTGACGCCATTCCTGTTATGATAGTTTCAAGAATTCTGACAGCCTGGTTCACAAATTTCACAAAATCACTCATCCCCCAGGGCACCCTCCGATCTGACAGACATTTGGCATAATCCAGATTTTCTCAGCAATTAAAAAACACCCAATGCAAGGAAATGTTTATTTCAAGAAACGACCTGTCGGTAGCCTTGATAAAAGTGTGATTCTGTGCAAACTGTGCAAAAAAAAAAGTTAGCATCCTCAACCCTCCGGTACCATCTCAATGTAAAGCATGTCGGAGCGAGCACACAAACCACTGGAGCTACTAGCGCTAGCAGCTAGCGCTAGCAGGACTCGGTCCCTGGCCCCTGTGGCAACTTATCTGTGGGGTCCCTTACGCCAGGGGTACGTGGACCACGAGGGGTACTTAAGGGTATTGTCTCCACAAAAAAAAAAAAACATTTTAAATGGGTTTATTATGCATTTAAAGGCCATAAATCTATTTGCGCAGTCGCGATTAACATTAACAGTAACACTACGATGCACATCATATGCAAAGACTGAAAAGAGCATCACACATCTGTAGTTCCGCTACCATTGCCCCAGATGTGGGCACGGGGTGAAAAAAAAGGAGTAAAGAGAACACGAACACCAGCAGTAAACCTCAATGTTTGTTTTTACTGCAGGTTCGCAAATAGATTCATGGCCTTCTCATTAAAAATTCCTGTGACTGAATAAAATGGGTTTTTTACTCATAATTGTATATGGTTTTGATTTAATGAGCAGATGGATTAGATATAGAGACAAAGGGTTAAATATAAATACAAATTAAGAATAATCACACATGAGCGAGGAGGTAATTTCAACATGGCGACCAGCTAAAGGAGTACACAGGACTGACACATCCACTGTCTCCACTGAGAACATGGTACGGCCTGTTTGGTGTGGATTTATGGCCGTATCGCGCCCTCCTGCACAACAGGGACCTGTACCTGCGACCAGAGGGCATGATGGTGAGGTGGCAGTTGAGAGGGTGGGTGATGTCCAGTGCTGTTGTGTGTGCGATGCGTGTGATGGCCCAACAAGACGTGGACAGGTGTGACGCGCAGCCGAGCACAGGTATTGGTGCAGCAGAGCAAGCGCCAAGTGACCTTGGGTGGCTTGAAAAAAACCAGGATGATAATGGATAAATGTTATTATTGCTATAACATTAAATGACTTATTTAATCATTTTCTTTATTTTTTTCATTTGTTTGTCATGACTCTGTATTTGTTCTTCTCTCTTCCCACTCTGACTTGTGTATTGTGTATTGTCCCTTGTCTTGCAATAAAATAAATTTAAAAAAAACAAGGAATAAAAGAAATGTCCTCTCCATTGTGGACCTGTGAGGCGAGCATGACTCCACAGTGCCAAAGAAAAATCATAAGTCAAAAAGCTGAAACTTACCAAGGACGTGTGGGATTGTCATGCTAGGAAATGATCAGTGAAGTTGAACAAAGTGAAGCTTTCTCAATATTATGAGACAAAGTAAGAAGGAACAAATGCTTGTTAACCTTTTGTCACGGGATCTTTTGTGAAAGCCTGCAGCACTTTCACAGAAGACTGTACAGATCTCACAGAGCTACAGCCTTGAAAGACAAAAGAAACATACAGTATGATGGCGCCTCCGTCATGAGTGGGGAAAACAAAGATGGCTGCAGGTACAGATGGAGATGTTTCGAGGGATTCTGACAGAGTCACGAAAGCCGATAGAGACACAATGGGTCTTATTCACAATCGGATCTGGGATTCACCTAAATGTTCCTGAGATAATATCAAGCATGTTTGATTTTTATCATGACGCCGAGACGAGAAGAAGACAGTTCAAATCTAGTTTACAGATCTCCTTACGCCACATGATCGTGATCATGGGATTTTATTAGGAGTCTAGGAATGTGTCTGGGACTCATGATTTCAACTTCTACTTGTCTTCACCTCACCATTCTTGCCTTGATGCAACAACAACAGAGATGGGTGTGTGGTTGTGTAGTCATTTCAAAATGGTGAGAACAAAACTGGCTGGTGTGCACGTGCCATGAATCCAACGGTGATTTTGCGTATGCACGTATATTGTAGAGCTGCAGCTATCGAATATTTTAGTAATCGAGTATTCTATCGAATATCCCGTCGATTAATCGAGTAATCGAATAAATCATACTTTTGCTTAATTAAGGTTTAACTCGTCTTGGGTCGTCCCTACAAACCTGCTTCTTTGCAGTTACCATGGAAACGCCTGCTTGTTACAGCCAACCACCTCTGCTCTACAGCTGCTGATGATGCTCACCATATTACTGACAGGGTCCCAAATTCACTTTCTGATTCACTGGTCAAGGCGGCAGGTAGATGAAAAATACAGGCCAAACATGTTTTAATGGCTGAAATAGCAAATAGTGTTTTGTGTAGCCTACACATCTGTTACAGTACATTTAATTGAGAAAGCATTATGTTCTGTTGAATCAATCACAGAATCAATCATTATGTCAGATAAGGAAATTGAGAAACTTTAAATATATATTTGCTAAATTATTATTCCACAAACAAATTCTGTGTTGATTTAGCTTTGAAGACATTAGACATTTCATATAATCAGCCTGTATATTGTTAAAAGTGTATCTCTGTCTGCTCCTGCAGCGCGTGCATTCAGCGCGCTCACAGACTATAGAGACCAGAGACGCGTCTATAACAGAGACTGTGAGAGGACGTTGCTATCGTTACGTTAGCTGAGACTACAGAGACCATAGACGTGTCTATGACAGAGACTGTGAGAGGACGTTGCTATCGTTATGTTAGCTGCAAACACGGAGAGAGTGAACGGAGAAAAGCTGACCGTTTGACCGGATCACGTGTTCCCGACTGGGTCATATGGATCACGGATCAACTGTGTGCTGACTAAAAGTTAAAAGGGGCACGCCGCGCTCGCGTGTGCGCGCGTGTGCGTGTTAGCGCTGAAGTGTCTGTGTGTAAGAGAGAGGAGCAGGTAGCTGCAGCTACATTAAACGTGTTTTATACTCATACCAAAGTTTTGATGACGCAAAAAAAAAAAACATAACGAAGCCTCGAGGCAGCGAAAATTCCTTGATGAATTTTTGTAATCGAATTATTCGAGTTATTCGAGGAATCGTTTCAGCTCTAGAATATTGTGCTCAGCATTTCTACCCATTCATTAGTGAATGAGGCCTGATGTATGTACAGCTGTGACAGACTGCCTCACCTGTCTCAGGGTCTGAAGAGGTGTTGACAGAGCTGTAGAGGCAGGAGGTCTATTCGCCTAAACAGATCTGAAGTTTCCCTCCTTGAGACTTTCAGAAATCCTTTCGTTGAGATGAAACATCTATCAGATATTTTAAACAGCTGTGACCCTTATTGAGTCTGTTGTGGATGGTACATGGTTTTCCAGCAGAATTGGGCTTCTTTTTAGGTGCTGCTGCGGATAGTTTTTTTTTGGTCATTAGGCTTGTTTTGTCAGTTGTTCTCGCTCATACCTGACAACACTGCCTAACTTGGAAGATGAAGGTGTACACGTTTAGATTCAGCAGCTGGAAATATTCCCATTGCTTTAGTTTTATGGAGAGGAAAGACGATGAGAACGTTGTTTGTCAGATGTAAAATGTAGCACAGCCTTATTTTAAATGCTGCAGCCTGCTTTCTCTTTGCTGCTGCATCTGCAATCATCCTCCACCCAGCTCCTCCTTTCATCCTGTTCGGACCTAATCAATGTCATGCTGTTGTCATTGTTGCCTGCACTGTTTGTGTTTGCTGCTTCTCTCCCTGCCTCAGGCTTTCCTTGTATGCACGGTAGGGGGAGGAATGTCCATGCTTTGGGCTCAGATCCCAGAACACAACCAAACCGTCTGATATATATTTATCAATAAAGTCATTTTTCTGGACATAGTGGTCCTGACTGAAATGCCTTTAGGTGGTGACAGGAAAGATTTCCTTTTGCATGACAGACAATGAGTTACAATTTAAAAGTATTTTACTTGCTAAAATGTTTAATAAATAAGATATTTGCAATTATTTTTGGGTCAAATTTCCAAAAATCAGTGGGAGCTCATTCTCCTCTTATGAATTTAAATGGTGCTAAAAGAGTCAAAGATCATCTATGCGCACAAATGAACTTCAGCTTGTAAGTCCATCAGTATGAACTCATCCATTCATGCACATTCACACACTGATGGTAGAGGCTGCTGCAGAGTAAAGAGTCCATCAGTATTAACTCATCCATTCATACACATTCACACACTGATGGTAGAGGCTGCTGCAGAGTAAAGAGTCCATCAGTATTAACTCATCCATTCATACACATTCACACACTGATGGTAGAGGCTGCTGCAGAGTCCATCAGTATTAACTCATCCATTCATACACTGCATATGAAGCAGGGGGAGGAACTAGGGGATAAGTGCCTTGCCTAAGGACACATCGGACATACAGTATGTCTGCAGAAGTTGGGGATCAAATCCCTGGTGGAGAGTCAACCGACTCTACAACTGAGCCAACCAGCAAGACGATGAAGATTAATGTGGATAACAGAAGTTTTAATAATAAATTTGTCAGGATGTGTTCAGTCAGGTTAAATGGAAGTGATCCAATCAAAGCTATGAACAAATGACCGGTCAGATTGTGAGGAATTTTGCATAATTGAACTCAGACTTTCAGACTGATCCAGAAATGAGTTCCCTCATGCCGTTGATTGTTCATGTCTTAATCTCTATCTCCACTCTAACTTAGTAAGTAAGGGGCCTCTTGGGCCTGACAAACTTTAAATCACAACAGAGGCCCTGAATGTGCACATTTTTGTAAAGACATTATAACCTCCCTAAGGGGGCCCCATTACACTGCTGTCTGTCAATGACAGAGGAAGGAGGGAAAACAAAAAACAGCAAGAAGAGTAAGCGTTTGCGACAATGGCAGACATCATGGAGATGAACGCCGATTGTGGGGCCGCCCATTTTTTTGTGCCTATGACCCCAACAGACTCTTGAATCCCCACTGCCCCCAAGAACTGTGTCTTGCATGACGCTTCTGTAGGGCTGCTCGATTATGGCAAAAATCATTGTTTTAAAACACTTTAGCATTTTGACAATCTTGAAAAACAGGCAGTTCACAAAAATAAACGAGTGAAACAAATAAAAAATACCAGGGATGGTCAAAGATTCATTTAGATATATCAAAGGTGTCAAGATTCTCTTTTCTAAAAAATCAATCTTAGTAACATGTGAGCAGCTGCAGAGACAAATTTAGAAGATCCAGCGTCTTTGAAATCAGAGGTGTGGAGGCATTTTGACTATTAGACTGAAAATGAAAGAGGTGAGAAGAAAACAGAGAAGTGTGTAAATATGAAGAACTCCACAAACAGCACAACCAACATGATGCAGCACTTAAACGACAGCACAATGAGAAGCTCCAATCACCTCCTCTCATTGAGAGAAATAAACATTAAAAGACCAAACCTCAGCTCCTAAAGGAATCTGTTTCACTCATCCTCTGTCTTCAGTCTCACTTTGTTAAATAAATCGTGAGAGAATCGCATCGTGAACCCGGTATTGTTAGTTAAATGGGTTCATCCCCAAATACATTAAACAAATAAACATGTAAAAATAATATATCAGTAAATAACGAACAGCTAGTCAATGTTTCTGAGGCAGCAGTGGTGTATTGTGTGGTTAAAATACACCAACAAACTAACATTCAGTAAACAGTGAAATGAGCGCATCGCGGCGCGCGACAAACTCTTCGCCCCTGCAGCCTGTATTACAGGTGTTTGGATTAGTCCTCACAGGTGACACAAATGACTAATAACAGTTCAAACACAGGGCAGAAGTCACATTTGATTAAAGTGCTGAAACGAGCTGCAGTCACGTCAGAAAACGGTGTTGAAAAGTTGAAAAACAGAGAAGTCAGCAGGTGTGGGAAATGTTCACGGCTGGCTGTTTTACTTTATCAGTGAACTTTTCGTTCCTCCTGCAACGGGATTTTTTTAAGTAGAGAAGAAAGACAGACGTTAAATGTTAAATGTGATTTCAAACCTACCTCCGGGGTTTCAGATGCTCTCTCAGGTGTCAAACATCGACGGTGGAAAAGATTGGGGGAAAGAAAGCGACAGGTGGTCCGCTACCTCAGAGGATGTCACAATATTATCTGACCCGTGCAAAGAGTTTCAATCTGATCAGAAACATTACTGTTTAAAGTCCCTGTTTGTAGTCATAGTTCGTCCAGAATCTGCAGACACACAGACGTGATCTGCTGCTGCAGAGACGTCAATCCCACTGGCTGCGCGCGGAGGGTGGGGGGGGAGGGGGGGGGCGACAGGGCGCACATGTAACATGTTACAGCAGCTTCATTGACCGAGAGCGTATCTGACATCTGGGGTGATTTGTGCCATCCTCAACCTCACTAAGCAGAGACACGAACCCTTTGTCCGGACACCAAAACGCGCATTAAGCTACGTGACTTCGAACGTAACTCGAAGATAACAAACTGCTATGACTGCAGTGACATCTTCCACCAACAGCTGCTGCAGGTTGAAATCATAGAGTGTAAATATTAGGTTGAAATGCGAGCTGTCCTAAAAAGTTACTCGACAGTAAAATACTTTTTTCATAACTTTAATTGTTACAAAAATGCACAAGGCTTCAGGAAGAACCTGTCGAGTTCTAGTTTTACAGCTTATTAACAGTTGATGAAATGTAAACTTTGTGGGACAAAACAAAACGGGGAGTATACCATAACAGGGTTGGTCATTTTCTCCAGATTCACTTTTTAAGGATAAGGATCATCTTTACTGATCCCCAATGGGGGAAATTTGGGTGTTACAACAGCTCCAAAAAACCCAGTAAAACAGGGAATATAAACGGCATCAAGAACAGCTATGAGCCAGTTTACATGAATTAAATAAGGGGGATAAAATGTACAAAGACTTAAATAATACAAGGCATAAACACTATGTACACTTTCGCTCGTGGAAAGACAGGAATTAAAACACACAGTGTGTAACATTAATGATAAGGTGATTACAGTACATAGTCATGTCATGTGGCAGTGATGCATTTAAACAGTCTGACTGCAGATGGGATGAATGACCTGCGGTAGCGCTCAGTCTTGCAGGGTGGGTGTCTCAGTCTGCTGCTGAAGGAGCTGCTCAGAGACCCCACAGTGTGATGCAGGGGGGGAGAGGGATTGTCCATGATGGAAGTCAGCTTCACTAACATCCTCCTATCAGCCCCCTCCTCTACAGAGTCCAGTCCAGGACCGAACCGGCCCTGGACTGTCAGTCTCTTCCTGTCTCTCTCTGTGCTCCCTCCTCAGCAGACCACTGCATAGAAAAGTGCAGACGCCACCACAGAGTCATAAAACGTCCGTAACAGAGTCTTGCACACTCCAAAGGACCTCATTCATCTCAGCTGGTGACGTCGACTTTGGCCCCTCTTGTAGAGGCCGTTGGTGTTGTGTGACCAGTCCAGTTTATTGTTGAGGTGAACACCCAGGTACATGTATGACTTCCTGCTGAAGTCTATCATCATCTCCTTAGTCTTGCTGGCGTTAGTCTTGAGTGGTTGAGCTCACTCCAGTCGACAAAGTCCATGATGACCTGCCTGGACTCCTGCTCGCTAAGCAGGAGTCCAGGCATTTTTGAGATTTTGGTTGAAATTGTCTTTAGGTCCTGACAGTAATTATTAACTCATGTTCTCTGAAAAAGAAACTAAACAAATCCGTCATCTGCAGCGGCTGTAAACACAAAAACTTAGACCAATGTTGGCACTGGGTACGCATTCTATAAACCAATCTATCCCATGCATCCATGAGCTGAAATCCACTTCTGGACCAATGACGTTAGTGCATGTAAGTGAGGGGCGTGGCTTTAGAGGGAGCACAGAGGGGAGGGGGTGCAGACAGAGAATGCAGAGGATGCTACTTTCAAAATCATGCAAGTTTTCAAAATAATTACCAACCTGTGCGGACAATTTACTCATAACTCTGTCCGTGCAGATTGTCAAGGAAATGATCAAGACTCGACTCCACACAATAAGACTCCTTATAATACAATATTATATTAGACTCAGATGGCTGACGTTGATGAAAGTCTATCAGATGAACACTGCAGGAGACCAGCATCACACCTGTGGTTTACTGTAATGCTCAAACAGAACTGCCAGACTCTTCCAAAGAATCTGCATATATTCAAGAAGATGTGATCATTATCAGGATCATGTTGCTGGATCAGATCTGACTGACATCAGCAGTGAATTAACGTGACACATTTAATGAAGCAATTACAGAACGCAGAGCACTGGGGTGCTCTTCAGATGTATATGGGTATAGATGTAAGAATAGACATGATCTCATTAACGTATAGAGAGCATAATGTAATTATTCAGAGCAGCTGCTGTATAGTGCTCAATGATTATCATGCAGGAAATGTATTTCACAATGCAACTTATACGATATGATTAAATGCAAATTTAATCAAATTTGTTATCAGTTCATTTTTGTAAAATCTAAAACAGATCTCATTAAAGATCCTTCATCAGCAGCTGCCTGACGTTTTTAATCTGTTGTCACAATAAACACAGAGCTGCAGATGCAGAGATGCCGCCGCAGTGTTGGCCGCCACATCATGATCGCAGCACCCACAAACCGGCCGTCAGCGCTCATAGATGTGTTTAGTGTTGGTTCATGGATTTCAGGGCTCAAAGAAGATCACACTCATCTTAAATACAGGATGAAAGTGAACGTTTTCAAACTGAAAATATTGTTTTGGTTTATATATGTGTCTGGAGTTTCAAAAGCTTACACATTAATGTTTTCATAATTCGGAAAATATTATCAATAGGCTTTATGTTATGGGTGGAATCATGTCAGTCAGTTTCCAGTTTTTTTTCATCCCCGTGGGGCGAGTCACGCACCAAACGGTCGACCACAGGAGCAGCAACGCGCATACACCCAGACGGAGCGGGGAGGACGGGGGGGCAAGTCGGGGTTAAGTGTCTTGCCCAAGGACACTCCTTCCATCTCTTTGTTCTGAGTTGAAACCATAACGTACGCAGACGATACGGTCTTAATGAGACTCTCGCACACGAGTGACAGGAGAGCCTTTGATGATGAGACATTGAAGTCCTTCTCACTGGGTTTAAAAAGCTCAGAGTCGAGACATTCGTTGATTGTGTGAACGGCTTGACGCACACAGAGACAGAAATGGTCTCTTTGGTGGCTGTGAGGACACTGGACACCGCTGATGATCTCCAGTCGAGCAAGATAAGACTCTGGCAAACCTATTCCAAGTTCTGCTGAGGGTTGGACTCCAGACAACCTTCCTCACCATCTTGGTTTTCTTACACTGCCTGTATCCAACTGTGAGGAAGAGGGGACATTTTCACAACTGAATGGAATAGAAAATGAACTCAGATCAACCATGGGTCAGAAAAGACTTTCAGCACTGTGTTTGACAGCCGTCGAGTTTGAGCCAGATTTTGAGGACTTGATGGCACTTTGGAAGTCAAGAAAGAAGGACTGCTGTCAGTGGGCTGTCAGCCTTATTATCTGCTGCAGTTCCTTTTGTGGATGATGCTTTTTGCATAACATTTGCATTGCATCACTGTGGTGTCACGTTGCTATATGGGAAAATGTTACACTACGTGTACTCTCTTATAATGTGTCATATAAATGTGTGAAAAAGGTCTTCGAGCTCTGCATGCACAGTACTCCTGATAAGGATGTTTTTTCTTGTTTCTCATGTGGGGACAGATTGTACCTGCTAAGTAAACAGTTATCCTGTTTTGATGTGAGAATGCAGCAGCATATTATCCAGAGAATTCACAGACGATGGTGACCGTGACTACTGAACTGGTGCATAGAGGGTATTCATGCAACCTCTAAGATCTCTGTGCAGCTAATTAAATGTCTGCATTATGTTTCCTATTCTCCAGTATGTTGTTCTGCACATTGCGATTCCATATATATATATATATATGTATATATTCACTAATATACATACATTTACAGCTTAGAAATCTGAACATTGGATAAAGAGAGGCTCACAATATATGTATATTGTTGGCGTGCAGCCCTTAAATGTCTGGTATTGTGTAGTGAAAAACAATAAAGCAAAGTCTAAAGTCTATATTTTGTTGACATATTAAAGACACAAGTATTTACAGAGGAGATTTTGGATATCTCTTTTTATCACAACAACATGAATGAGAAATGACTATCAACCAACTTAAAAAATAAAAAAATATGTTTTTAGGGATAAACTGTAGTATAAATCAGACTATGAATGATATATGAACCAACCCCTCTTTATATATCTTCAGAATATAAATCGGTATATAAATAGGTATATGCGCTACTGAAGTGAAGATTTCTGAGGGAGGGGGAAAAAACTCATTTTGAGAAAACAAATTAAAGATTTGTATTGTAAAATGGAAATAACTATTTTCAGACATACCAACACAGAAAGGTACTGCCCCTTCATTTTGTTTTTAGTAAACCCTGGGTATTAAGGATTGCCCCCCTGTAATCACCTGGCAGTCAGCTTGCCCTCGGCCCTCCCTCCCAACTTCCCCTGTGCACTCAACTTCCTGAGTGCTGTATTTTAGAAGGGAAAAAGGCTGAATAATGATCCAAGTACAAAACCACAGCTCACTCCATTTCACTCTTTCAGGACACAGGAAGCACGTTTTCATACTAAGAAATCCTTTGTTTACGATGTTAGAGGAAGCATTTCTCGATAGTCGAAAAGCCCCGTGAGCCCCGTCAGAGTCACATGACAGCACATGCAGGAGCACGACGTCTCGACGGGCTGTTTAGCACTTTTCTACAGAACACTGAGGATTGTCAATGATTGGCAGTTTGAAGGTGAGAAAGAAAATCTCAAGCCTCTTGGACTACACGGGGTGTTTTCATGCAAATGTCTACGCTGTGTATAAATAAAAATCAGTATTACGTGTGTGTGTGTGTGTGTGTGTGTGTGTGTGTGTGTGTGTGTGTGTGTGTGTGTGTGTGTGTGTGGACAGAACAGATCGCTCCGGTGCATTTAAAAGTAAATTTAGGTTACGACTGACTTAAACATGTAGATTTTAATACGAATTTGGCACAAAAAATTCTTTTTTTAATTAATTTTTTTATTGATGTTTTAGTCAGACAAAAACATAACAGAAATTAGTAAATTATCACAGTTACATGAACAAGGGTTACATTGTACAAATTTCACATGTTTCAGCAACTGCCTTGTCTGACATTTACTTTTTCTTCACAAAACAAAAGATGACTAAGCAGATAAAATAAAATAAAAAAGATATAAAAAGTTTAGTCCAGCAACAACGTATAACTCAAGCCAGACCTCAAATACGAAACATAGATCCACAACACTAAAGACAAAACAAACACACAACACCCTGGGAAGTCTACATCATAAACACATCCTGTACCTGAACAATAATAACAGATTATTCAGAGGGAGGTGGCATCATCCCTTCATATCCAGTAATTGAGCGAGGAATGGACCCCAAACTTCATTAAATAAATCTTCCCTCCCAGTTACTCTATAGGTGACCCGCTCGTAATCGCCATTGAGCTTAGCAGTTCTATCCATCCCTTAAAAGTAGAGAAGGTGGGAGATTTCCAGTGGTGTAACGTTATCCTGCACCCTGTTATCATAGCTAAACGACACCATGATTTCCTGCGTTTAGACATTTGAATAGTATCTGGAGACATAATGAGGGGGTTTGATCAAACACCTTATTCAAAAACACATTTATATCGTTCCACATGTCCGTAGTTTTGGCACAAAAATTTCTACTTTAATTCAAAATGGGCTAAAATGATGTGTGTTGTTTTGTTCAGTGCTTACATTACTTTAAATGCCCCCCCCCCCCCCCCCCACCACACACACACACACGTACTGAATAGTGTATCTGTGCTCCTCTCGTGCCTCCCAGCAACACTCCAAGTGAAGAGGTCAAGGGAGCATCTGTGTTTGTTCTGCATCACGAGACCGTCCATGAGGCTTTAACTGATCCCAGCACTAATGCTGGTCAAACAAAGACCTCCTACGCAGACCCAACGCCTCTTAGCTACGTGTTGCGTCGAAGCAAACCGCAAGTCCTGTGATTGGTCCGTTCAGAATGTGATTTCCGGCAGTTGCTTTCCGGCCACAACAGGACAACACGAATAATCGAAGAATCAGAAAATACGACCATCTCTCCAACTCATCATCAAAACACTATAAAAACTGCCAAATGGCGAATTATAATCCTGGAGGGAAATATGAAAAAACAGGGCTGGACGTCACCGAACGCATGAAGAGGTGGAAGAAGAACACAATGACACAGCCACACCCCCCTCGCGGCTGGGCGCTGAATTGCAGAGCAACGAGTTCCCTCGACCCAGAAGTACGAATGCTCAGCGACGGCGTTGGCACGCTGTCGACGCAGCATCAGGCTGTGGAAATAAGCTCTCACACAGGAAAAGACATTTAGATTTTTTTTTTTTAATTTTGAAATGCGTTATTAATCCCTGACGGAAATTCATGTTTACACTCTGATATTGTAGAGACATGCTTCTCACACACACAAGCAGGACCTGTGGACGTGCATTCATGGAGAGGTGTGAAAGTGCGGCTGCTTTGCTATGGCACCAGAACAGTTTTTGGGGTTCAGTGCCTTGCTCGAAGGCAGTCGGCAGTGCTTGAGAAGTGCCCTGGCACCTCTCCAGCTACCAGAACAACTTCCGTTGGTCCGCACCGGGACTAAGCAGGAAGGCAACGTGTGTCTCGTGTGCTAAGTGTGAACAAACATTTAGCATTAACATTAAAACTGTCAAACACAAACCCTGGTTAACGATAATCTCAAACTCCATTAAAGAAAAAACTAAACTTTACCAAATATATGTTAAAAAAAAAAATATTGTTACGGCTAGCTCGAATGTCGAGCATAATAAGGGACACAATACAAAGGGTTTAAGTTCTTAAGTTTTAGTTTATTTGACAATTGAACAAAAAGTACCTGGAAGAACCAGGAAACAACTACGGAGGTGCTGCTGCTGTGAAGCTGGGAGAGAGAGTCGTTAGTTCAGGAGGCTTGCCTATATACACTATATAGCAGGTGCTAGCAGTCAGGTGAAATCACCACCAGTCATCTGAGGGAGCACCAACATAAACAGGAAACAGTGATGTAACACTCCCCTCCATAAAGATGGCACATAATCACAGTATAATACCAACTCATAATTATAATGTGACATCATTCAAAAACACGGGACAGAGCGTCAGCAACAACATTTTCCTTGCCTTTCTTATGGCAAATCTCTAAATTATAACTCTGAGCTATGTTGGCCCAACGCATTAGCCTCTGGTTGCTGTTATACATACGACTCAAAAACACCAAAGGGTTGTGGTCGGTGTAGACAACAACAGGCTGCAAGGAGGAACCAACATACACCTCAAAATGCTGTAGAGCCCATAGCAAAGCTAGGGTCTCCTTCTCGATAGTGCTGTAGTTCTGCTGAGCCGGGGAGAACTTCTTTGAAAAGTAACACACAGGGTGGTCTATGCCTGTCGGCTCCTCCCTGAATTAGAACACCACCCGCACCTGTACCACTAGCATCCACCTCAAGCTTGAACGGAACAGCAAAAATTGGGGCCGCAAGGACTGGTGAGTTGCACAGGACAGCTTTAACAGCTTTAAAAGCCTGCTCACATCTGGAATCCCACACTAACTCTCTGGTTGGACTGACAAGGTCAGTCAGTGGAGCAACAATGGTAGAAAGGTTACGACAAAAAGCTCTATAATAACCCGCTAATCCCAGGAAACGCTGCAACTGTCTCTTTGTAGTGGGTACTGGGTACTGAGTGACAGCACTGATCTTGGCTGCAGTAGGGCGAACCTGTCCCTGACCTACTTCTTTGCCAAGGTAAGTAATGGTAGCCTTAGCAAATTCACATTTACAAAGCAAAGCAGAGATCGCAGCTCAACATTGAGCAAGAGCTATGAGTAGCAATATCACATTTGAAGCCCAGATATGAGAAGATTAACAGTGCAGCAAGAGCCACTTAACACAGACTCATCTTCATCATGTCTTTTCTTTATTTGTTCGAGGAGATTTACTGCATCTGACAGAGGGATGGAAAATTGTATTAAAGTTGAATCTGTTCATATAAAACAGACACATGCAGTGAAATACGTTTACAAGAGCTGTGAAAGTTAATTGTGTTTTATAAAAACATGCTCAGACTGACGTCGCTCACAGTTTCAAATTTTCCAGGATTCAAGGTGTTCAGGGTTTTTTTTGCACCTTGTGCGTGTTGGTTTTCTTAGAGAAGGGAGAGAAGAGACTCAGGTTCAAATTGAACAAACCAGCATGTTTAATAAAGCAAGGAGATACAATGCAGATACCAAGGGCGTTGTCTCAGCTGAGGGTCGACCTCACTGACTCGCACGTCAGCTACCAAAACCAGAGAGTAGACGAGGAATGTAAGAAATCACAGGATTATATACAGTAGTAAGTTGCACACAGTGGTTTGTACCATAGACTGTAAAAATAATGGACGGGACAAGGTCCCCTGTGGAGTGAAGCTTTTATTTTTAGAGCTCCCCCTACTGACTGGCTGCAGTATAGGTCATAAACCCCGCCTCCTCAATGATAACAGACGGGACTTGGGTCAAACTGTTAAGTTAAAATACTCGTCACATAATTTTTTTCCAGACCTAAACTCTGCTGTGATCATTAGATATTATCACCCTACATGGTGTTCAAGTGCTCATTTTTCTGTGAAGTTTGTTTTAAATAAGTTATTTGAGGTTAAAAAACGGGATTTTACGTCATACATGGCGATGATTGACAGCCGCGGATCTTGCGTAGAGCTCTTTGTAAATAAGCAGTTACGTCGTGAAGTGAAGCCGAGACTCCACGGAGCTTTTCTGTTCAGTTATTTCGTCTGTTTTGAGCTGGTGAAAGCTGTTTTTTCTGCAGTAAACTAATGTCACAGACCTGTGGACTCTAAGGGAGCTTTGCAGTTTTTACGGTAAGTAATAAAGTGTGATTTATCTGTCATAAAGTGCTTAAAGTGCTATGAGCGAGCGAACATATTAGCAGTCTAAGCTAGGTTACTTGTCAGGCATGATTTATCTTTTTATTTTACTTATTAACATGAGCAAACCTAATAACTGACATGATATGTTTCTTGATATTGTTATATCGTTTTTGTGAGTGAGATTGTATTTAAAACCAAAACATCTTAATTAAAATCAGCTCATAGATGGCGTTCATTGACTGTACAGTTATGTTTCAGTAAATAATAAATAGGTCTGGTAAGGTTATTAAAAAAGTGTCTTGGACAAAAACAAAGCTAAATACTATAAATCTGTCCTGTATAATTACTGATGTGTACATGTTTATAGTCTGTGTAAAGAGTGTGTTATACAGACATTAACATGTCACCATGCAGCCTGATATTTATAATACTGTATAATCAGGGAGAATATTTCTGTAGATATCAGGATAAAACTAAAGTAAGCTCTGATATAACTTCTGTCTGATTTAAGAGACTGACAGAAACGTGAACACAAACGTCAGCGGTAATATAATATTAACCGAGCATCATGCTGCTTAAACCTGCCAAATATTCAGCATGAGCTTACACACACACTACCAATCCAATAATCACAAGTTGATCATGTTGTACATTTAATAACGCTTATTAATAAATTGTGTTACAACTTGACAAAACCTGACATATACCACAAAACAGGCCTCGTGTTATGGTGGTTAGGAGGAGACAGACAGGCTCAATAAAAGAAGGCATAGAGATCACGTTTCTCACAAAATTATATATCAATGTTTTTTATTTTGCACCTATAATCATTAATGAAGATTTTATGTCTTTTAATAGATATTTCCCTGTTTTCACCAACATATTAGATAGATAGATAGATAGATAGATAGATAGATAGATAGATAGATAGATAGATAGATACTTTATTGATCCCGAGGGAAATTCAAGGCATCCAGTAGCAGTATACAGACAGGCAGGACACAAGACATTAGTTACAATACACACCCGCTGTCCCCCCCCCCTCTGTTTACAATAATCCCCAAAACAAGATTTAGCAGCCTCTATGTGACTAAGAATAAACATAATTATATGTTAAACCTGTGCAGTTAGCATTAGCAGTTAGACTTAAAACTTATATAGCATAATGTACATAACCTGTGAGGAGAGAAAAACATGTGTTGGTTAAAAGAGACCTGTAAACAGTTAAAGAGCCTTAGAAACAAAGTTTGCTGACCTTTAGAAACTAGTTACATGTGCATGTACAGAGGTGTTTGAGCTTATGCCAGAGGTGTGAGTACAGTCATTAAACAGTCAATGCAGGAATGTAAATTGGCTCACCAACTTAAAGGAGCAGTGATTTGCATTAAGTGTCCTAGACAATAAGGTGAAACCAGGAGTGATTTGGGTGATTATCATTAAGTACCCAACTATTGAGGAGCAGATTAGCATTAAGTGTTGAAGACAATAGAGTGAAACTTTACCTAGTTAAGGTGATCATGTCAGCCATTACAAATGTAGCATAACACAACAGTAGGATGAAACCAGACATGATTAGGGTGATTATCTTTAAAGTGACCAGTGCTCAGTAAAGTGACAATATATAGGCATATAGGCATAATATCAATATGCATTACAGTGTCCAACTGGGGGCTGACTCTGAGGTCAGCAGTGCAGATGAGGAGTGAGAAAAAAGTGAAAAAAGAGTCCAGGGATCACCGTGTGCTTCTTCCCTGCCGTGACAGTGAAGTGTTATACAGTCTTATTGCCAGGGGGACGAAAGAGTTCTTGAGTCTGTCCGTGGAGCACGACTGTGACAGCAGTCTTTCGCTGAACATGCTCCTCTGCCCGGTGAAGGTGCTGTGCAGAGGGTGGTGTGTATTGTCCATGATGGAGAGCATTTTGTCCAGAGACCTCCTCTCTACCACTGTCACCAGTGAGTCCAGCTCTGTACCCACCACAGAGCCGGCCCTCCTCACCAGTCTGTCCAGGCGTGCTGCGTCCCTCTTCTTGCAGCTTCCTCCCCAGCACACCACGGCGTAGAAGAGGACGCTGGACACCACAGACTGGTAGAACATCTGCAGCAGCTTTTTGCAGATGTTGAAGGACCCCAGCCTTCTCAGGAAGTACAGACGGCTCTGTCCCTTCCTGCAGGTAGTGTCCATGTTAGGCGACCAGTCCAGCTTGTCATCCAGCTGCAGCCCCAGGTACCCGTAGGTCCTGACCACCTCCACGTCGACCCCCCCGATGGAAACAGGTTCTAGATGTGGTTTGTTCCTTCGGAAGTCCACCACCATCTCCTTGGTCTTGGAGGTGTTTAGCTGCAGATGGTTGGCACTGCACCACGTCACAAAGTCCTCGATCAGGCTCCTGTACTCCTCCTCCTGTCCATCCCTGACACAAGCAACTATCGCAGTGTCGTCCGAGTATTTCTGCATGTGGCAGAGCTCAGAGTTATACTGGAAGTCAGAGGTGTACAGGGTGAACAGGACAGGGGAGAGCACGGTCCCCTGTGGTGCTCCGGTGCTGCTGACCACAGTGTCAGATGTGCAGTCCTTCAGTCTGACGTACTGTGGTCTCTCTGTGAGGTAGTCCGCGATCCACCTCACCAGGTGCGAGTCCACCCTCATCTCGGTCAGCTTGTCTCTCAGTAGGAGGGGATGGATGGTGTCGAAGGCGCTTGAGAAATCAAAGAACATGATTCTCATCACGCTGCTCCCTTTGTCCAGATGAGAGTAAGCCCTGTGTAGAAGATAGAGGATGGCATCGTCCACGCCCACCTTTGCCTGGTATGCAAACTGCAGGGGATCCTGTGCGTGTTGTACCTGGGGTCTGAGGTGTTGGAGCAGCAGCCGTTCGAAGGTCTTCATAACATGGGATGTCAGAGCGATTGGTCTGAAGTCGCCTGGCTCACTGGGGTTCTTCTTCTTGGGGACAGGGGTGAGGCACAAGGTCTTCCAGAGCACAGGAACCTTCCCGAGCCGCAGGCTCATGTTGAAGATGTGCTGAAGTGGCTCCCCCAGCTCAGCAGAGCAGGCCTTTAGCATCCTGGGACACACCTTGTCTGGGCCTGCTGCCTTCCTGGGGCGGAGTCTCTTCAGCTCCTTGCTCACCTGGTCTCTGGTGATGGTGGGGGGGAGGGGGGATGGATTGTCACTGGAGGTTGTATCTGTTCTGGTGGAGGTGTTGGGGGGGAGTGAGAGGGGGGGGAGGGGGTGTGTAGAGGGGTGCTGGGGGGGGGAGGAGTGAGAGGGGGGGAGGGGGTGTGTAGAGGGGTGCTGGGGGGACAGGCACTGGCTGCAGCGACGGGGCTGTCGAACCTGTTAAAAAACAAGTTGAGCTGGTTTGCTCTCTCAGGGTCCCCGTCTTCTGCGTTGTTGTTTTTCTTTTTGCAGCCTGTGATGGTCTTCATGCCCTCCCAGACCTCTCTCATGCTGTTCTGCTGCAGCTTCTGTTCTACCTTCCTTCTGTACTCCTCCTTTGCCTCTCGGAGTCTGACCTTGAGTTCCCCCTGCACCCGCTTCAGCTCTGCCTGATCTCCCTCCTTGAATGCCCTTTTCTTCCTGTTAAGGATCTCCTTGACATCGCTGGTGATCCAGGGCTTGTTATTCGGGACAATTTATACATTAAACTGAGGATTTCCTTTTTCTCATGTTCTCTCTCTCTCTCTCTCTCTCTCTTCCTCTTCCAGCTCGTCCTCAGAGGATTGCAGGACCTGACCACTGCTTCTCTTACCAGGACGTTTGGTCTGATCTTACCTGGACGGCGGTCTGATGCGAAACAGTGGGCCGAGTGTCGCGCCTGAGCCACAGAGGACGCAGCTTGCATCTCCTGAGCAATGTTTGACTATTCATTCAAAAGATGAACAGAAGCAGGGGCGGATCTACTGGGGTGGCAGCTGCCACCCTAAAAGAGAGGCTTGCCACCCCAGCTGCCACCCCAGTAGGCAGCAACGAAGAAAAAAAAAAAGTTACGGCCAATTTCCCGATTTACGAGCATGAATCTCCAATGTCTGACTGCCGCGAATGCAGCACAAGTTAACGTCAGAGCAGCAGCAGCCAATCACAGAGACTGATTTGTTTTTTGATAAAGCGAGGGATCAACTGAGCAAGGAGTCCTGAGGAAAGAAGACACGGAGGAAAGAGGTAAAAATGGATTAACAATCTATCAAGAAATGAAATTACAATGAAAAAAAAGGGCAAGTATAGTTGCAATGCTGATTTTAAGATGATAAAAATGTTGAAGAAAGTTATTTGGCTAACTATACCTGTAATGTTAGCTAGCTTTGACGTTAGTTTTGTGTAAAGTAGGCTACTCAAGCTAATATTGATTCAACATCTGTCAAGGAAAACATAGTTAAGTTGCTTTGAATTTTTTCTTAAAGTTTTTCAAATAAATATAAATACTTGTTTGCTTGAATATAAATAATTGGGAAAACTTGTAAGTGTGAAAGTGTGATGAGATGGGGACAGAGTCTGAATATTTTGTACAATGTATTTTTGATTTATTGCTCAGATTAAATTCCAAATTAATGAAATGAACCTAATAGCACTCTCCCTGGCAAAAATGTTAGTCTTAACACATCTGGATGGTTATAACTAATGACAGTTCCAAATTGATTATCTTTTTACTATCTGCTACATTGTGTAATTAGTTTAGATGTAATGCAATTTAAATCTTTCCTCCTCTCCATCTTCTAGACATATCCAAGTCCAGGTGTGAGGTGCCAGTGCAGCCAATCCGAGAGTTTCCCTCAGACCCTCCAGGGAGGAGCAAGGAGAAGTTTCCACAGTAACTGGTACAAATCTCATCCCTGGTTAGAATACTCACACTCCAAAGATGCAGCTTACTGCTTTGCTTGTAGGCATTTTTCCCTCCCCGATGCCCCAAGAACTGTTTTCACCTCATCTGAGGGATATCGTAATTGGAAAAATGCTACAATGAAAGACAGTGGTTTCTGTTCTCATGCCAGGTCTGAAGGCCATGTAAATTCAATGTTTGCATGGACAGAGAACAAGAAAAGTGTGGATAAAAATATCTCAATGATTGGACTAATGAATGAGCAAAAAATTAAGCAGGTGGCTGAAAATCATTACTACATCAAAACTTTAGCAGAAATTTTACTCTCTGGAGTTCGCGGTTGCTGAACACATGGATGCTGCTGCCTTAACTGAAAAGGCTTCTTTGAGAAGCATGGGCTGGAATACAAAAATAGCGGTTGTTTTACCTGTGAGCAGTGCATCCTGTGAACAAAGTTTTTCATCTCTCAGGCTCATTAAGACTTATTTGCCGTCTACTATGACAGAAAAGAGACTATCAAGTTTGTCTGTACTCAGCATTGAATCAAAACGCACCAAAGCATTAGATCTAGATAGATTTGTAAATTCAGCTGTTATGGGCATGACAACTTCAGGTTCTGCTCACTGGTGTGCCTTTAAAAAGCTGTTAAAATGATGACGTTTCAAATGTTACACTGGTGTGAATCCTGCTGAACATGAAGCAGTGTTGTTATTGTTGTTTTTGTTAATATACAGTATTAAACTGTCTAACAGCCTGTGTGAACTTTCAAAATGTTTTTGTACTTTTTCGGACTGGGAACAAAATGTATTTTTATGTGACTTCTTTTAAGGTTTGTAACTCTGTGAGCCTTTTTTGTAATTTGTTGATAGAGCAGCTTAGATTTACATGCATGAAATGTGAAAATGTCCTTTTATGCCACAACAACTGCTGTGAATATTGTATATACTGTACCATTCAATATTTTTCATCAGTTACCTCTTCTGTAAAAAAAATAGTTGAATCTAGTGAGGGACACATTGGGAGAATTTAAACAATAAAAGCGATGTCCAGTACTTTGAGTGCTATGACCCATTTATTTCCACAGTATATTTATGCTCACCTTCGTACAGCTCAGTCCATAGATCTTCATGGGTAAGTTTCTCTGACACAGTCAAAAACGGTTTGCTTGCCCTCGAACACATCTGCCACTCATCACCTGTGTCTCACCTTACTGCCTTTCCTGTGATAATACCCGACCAAATGTTCTCATACTTTTATCTTCTATTTAGTGAGATCAAAATGTAACTGTTTCTCATGAAACCTCAAATGCAAGACATTAATTGTTTAAGATTAAATTGGTCTGTGTACATATGTAAATGGAAGCCCCTGTCCTTTTATAGTGTACATACTATTTCTCATCAAACTATACTATCTGCCATATGTTGCCACCCCTAAAAATTTCTTGCCCCCTCTTGCCACCCCATAAATATTTTTCTAGATCCGCCCCTGAATGGAAGAAAAGAGAGGCTGTTTAATACCAAGGTTTTTCTTATAAGCCACATTTTCTTTTTGTTATATTTAGATTAATCTGCTTTAACTTTAAAATACTGTGCATTCATTTGCCTCTTTCAAACCTGTATAACCCACAAAAACCTTAAATACTACCTCCATCTAACTGAACAATCAAGTGAAAGAAAGTAGCTTAAAATACCACACTATGTTTTTAAGTACAATCTGTATTTGTTAAAGTTACAAGACTAGTGTTACATGTCATGTGATTGAATAAAATATAATAATGTAATTGCCTTCTCAGTCGTGTCTGTATCATACCACTCTACTGTCTTTATGTGCATGCTGTCTTTAACACTAACCTGCATTAAATGTTAAGCACTCGAGTGTTGATGTACTTTTAAAGCTGATTGTTTCCCAGCTGTGACTTCTGTCATTGCCCTACAAGAACATGAGACATTCTATGTTTCTACAGCTTAAAACAGGAGAGAAAAGGTTTAAATCAATGAATACTTTATTTGATTTATAACACATAATGTGAATGATGGTTCAGTTATAAAAGTGAGGAGGTTACTGGTTTGAATCCCTGTCTGACAGGAGTCTCTCTGTGAGGAGTTTGCATGCTCTCTTCCCTCCACAGTCCAAAGGTGTTCACCAAGAGGAGAACAAAGTAAGGGAGACCATCAGGTGAGCTGGCAGGGGTATCTATCAGCCATCTTTCTTCTTCCTTGTGTTTAAAATGAGGATAATAAAAAAACAATGAGATAAACATCTTAGACAAGGAAAAGAACCAGAGAAAATGTCCATACAAACAGAAACCTTAATGAAACAGATTCATTTACCAACTCCACAGTTATGCACAGAAACACATAGACTCTGTAAATGTACATAGAACTGAAGTACCGTAAATTCCGTACTATTGAGCGCACCTGGATATAAGCCGCACCGGCTAAAAATAAGTAAATAAATGTATTTGTACATATATAAGCCGCACTTGATTATAAGCCGCAGGTGTCCACGCTATAACAAGAGCCATTTACACAGACGTAGGCTACCGGTAACATCCGCAAATACTGTAGCGTCCGTACGGACGTTAAAGGACGACGAGAGCGTTCAAATAATAACTTTTAATAACCCGATCACTGTCGGCCGTGACCACGCCGTTTACAGCAGAGAGCAAAACCATAACTTGCCGTAACAATCCAACTCTCTCCCCCAGCGTTCTCTCATACAGCTACTCAACACGTTCTCGCTGGTGCATTCACTGACTCTCCACATAATCGGAATTATGAACACATTATCAACTACTGACTTTACAACATGAACCGTTACAATACGAAGCCTAGCCGACGGTGTCTGTAACACGGCTGATGAAAAAGATGACCGTAATATATTTCACAAGAAAAAGTCCATCCATTCACTGCCTCAGAATGACTTCATTACTCACTTCCTCAGTCTCTGTTGTCGCTGTCAGTGTCATCTTAACGTGCAGCAGCTCTGTTAGCTTCTTTGACAGCCAGTTCGATCGCCTTTAACTTGAAAGCTGCATCATATGTATTTCTCCGTGTGTTTTCCATGATGAGGGTGCGTGCATGAAGCGCAAAATGACTGATATTAAGATCCGACGTGACGAAGTCAAATGTTTTTGCGGCAGAAGCTCATTGTCCCCCATAAAAAATCCATGCATTAGCCGCACCGGAGTAGAAGCCGCAGTGCTCGAAGTGTGAGAAAAAAGTAGCGGCTTATAGTCCGGAATTTACGGTAACTACTGACAGCAGATATGACTTAAGTACTATGTGCACCACTACTTTCTATCATATAACATATTTTCACCAGCATATGTTCGATCTGTACACAGCTTATGTTGCTAACTTAGCTAAAAATAGTTTTAGTTCGTTTTTTGCCAAAAATAAAAGGTTTAATAACCCACACAGTTAAAGAAGATAGATAGATAGATAGATAGATAGATAGATAGATAGATAGATAGATAGATAGATAGATAGATCGATCCTGAGGGAAATTCAAGGCATCCAGTAGCAATAAACAAGACATGCAGGACACGAAAAAACGTTTAAATTCAATAATTAATATAAAAAGTGTGATTTTCTTAATTTCTGAATGAACTACGTTTGGTTATTTGACTTGAAATATATGGTGGTTTTGTACTCACCTCTATGGTCGGTAGATGAATTTCTCTCCGTAAAGATTCTTAAGTTCTTGGCGTAGCTGGGCTGCGTAAGCTATCAGAGCGGTACGCAAAGTGGGCGGGGCGTGTTGCCAGGGCTCCTCCCGCCGGACCCTACTGCGCAGACTCTGGTTGCAAATGACGTCAAAATTCCAAGATGACAGCGCCCATGAGGGCCGTAAAAAAGCTTCACGAACGTTGAACGGAAACAGCTACAGTCCACACCCACTGGTTTGTACAGATAAATACATGTAGAGCTTCCACTGCAAAGACAGATAATAATGGCGCTTCCCATTTACCACACTTGAGATATAATGCCGTTCCAGTTGCATGTCGGACAACATGGAGGCCTCCAGGAGTGCATTTGTTTCGTTAGCTAAAATCAGGCGTAAGTTAACATGTCAACAGATTTTACTTGCACAACACTATTGGTGTGATTGATTTCTCCAAAAGATGAATGAGCTGATTAAATATTTCATCTTAAATGATCCGTTGATGGACGTAGCAGCCATGTTGGATTTTAACTCAGGCGACTGTCACTGCTCCGATTTTCCGAGTTGGAATTCCGACCTCTGTGATTGCACCAGGAGACCATGACGAAAAACCTCCATATCTCACTTCTCTTGCAGTGAATCTTGTCTTATTTCCCAGGACGATTCATAGTGAACAATAAAACACAGAGATGCTCTTGGAAGAGTCAGTTATACATTACTGAGTACATTCCTGCAATATACTTCATTGTTTGTCAAAGCATGGAGGGGATTATATATCCCTCCTCGCCTGGGAACTCGTTGGGATCCCCCGGGAATGGAGCATGCTCAGAGACACTCTATGAAGATGCAATGCCGTTGCATAGTTGGCAGTTGTGGAGGCACTAAGGCTTGCTAAACAGTACAACTGGAAAAAACAAAGTGGGAAAAACAGAATGAGATTACTGGCAGAACTCTGAGAAAACGAAAGCTTCTTGCATGCATTTGGAGACAAGATAAAGTTGCAGGCACTTTCAGGATGCAGGGTGCTGATTGCACCTGATAAGTCGCAGCTGGATTTTGTCATAATTAGGTGATAATTAGACAATAATTAGACAAACTTGTATTTTATTTTTACTAAAATTCCCCACAAATTGAATGCGATTGGGTGAAAATGAGTGCAAAACTTATTTGAAATAATGCCCAAATTTAATTCTAAGCAATAATTATTACAGCTTTTTGTAATAAATTATTGAGAGCAGCTTCATATGATTAACAAAAAAAAAAGATCAAGACTGGAACTCCTCTAAAACTAAACGCTGTCATTCTAACTCACACGTTTATTAATCACATCAGCTGCTGAACATATTCTATGATCTTCTTCATGGAATAAAAGTATTTATTATTTATTCACTCTTCAACAACTTGATTTTTAATTTTCAAACCCTGAGACACATGTTCTTCTTTATTTCAGTGAGCATAGCGTTCGTGTCATTGTTCAAATCTGTTGTTATAATAACAATGACAGAGTTCCTCTTAATGAGCTCACTGAGACGAGGCAGCGGGTTGTTTTTGGGTCAAACACGCTCCGATCAATAATTCGCAGGTCGCCTCACCTCCGGCTCTCAGGTGCTGCTCTCACACATTACTGTACACTGTGACATTTTCACACTTTAGTTTTTGTACTTTCTCCACACTTGGCCCTGCTCTGCTCCAGCCTGCGTCACGGTGCTTGAACCTTCAGCGATGCATCGATCAGGTTTGAACCTGCTTACAATGAAATTAAGTTTGTCTAATCATCGTCTAATTAATGACCTGAGTGGAGGATAGGTGGAATATGGAAACAAGGCGGTCGAATGTGAGAACCAGGATCTTGTAGTGCAGGGGTGCTCAATACGTCGATCGCGATCTACCAGTCGATCGCGAAGGCATTGTGGGTAGATCGCAAAGCATTATAAAGTAGACGTCAGCCTATCCGTCCGTCCTCACTATGAAAAAAAAAACCGGCTCAGCGCTCCTCGCCTCCGTATTTTTCTCTTAAGTTTCGTTTCATTAAAACCGAAAGTAAAGACGGTCGCGATGTGACTGTATTTGCTGAATGAATATTAAAATATGTAACGTAGTGTTAAAGGGCTGCATCAATCAAGAAAGGCAGAGGATGATCAGGCAAAGAGGAGGAAAGGTGAGAACTGTAATAAGCTAAGAGAATGAGAAACAGTGAAATGAAACAGATAAAATAGAGATATAAATGTAGCCGAGGCTGGAAAACTAAAGGATATGCAATGAATCAGAATATTTCAAGGCCATGTTCAGTCACAATATGAATTATCCATCAATAATATTATTTGGGTGGATTAAGTAATAATGTCACTAAACATGGCATTACAGTTAAAGTAATCATTAATCATGACTCAGTAGTATACTTGGACTTTTGATTTTAAAAAATTCAACAGAGGACGAGACAGGAGAGAGACATGAAGACCAGGACCCAGTTACATATAAGGCCAGAGTCATTCTCTCTCTCTCTCTCTCTCTCTCTCTCTCTCTCTCTCCCCCCACACAACCTTTACCAAACACTTAATATACAGGTATAGAGCTAAATTCTAAATAAATATATGTTTTGCACGTTTATATTAGGTAGATCATTTTGACTTGGTCATTTTATAAGTAGCTCCCATGCCGAAAAAGTGTGAGCACCCCTGTTGTAGTGGATTCTGATTATGACTGGAAGCCAGTGAATTGGATACAAGAACAGGGGAGATGCTTCGTGTTCTAATAATCACGTGTAATAATGTGGCGGCTGCATTTTCTACTGTCAACGGGTTAGTGATGATTGGCCGAGACATGTGCAGAGGGAGTTACAATAATCTAAACAGGAGAAGATGAATGGGATTGTTCTGATTTCTGAGTGATTGCAGGAAACAGGACTGTACAAGCTTAGTGATGCTAGTGTCAAAGGTCAGGTGTTGATCAATGAATGAAGGAAGTGGTCCAAGGAACGAACCCTGGGGAACTCCAAAGCAGACAAGCCCAAATGATTATTGAAAGACCTGTTACTCACATCAGACTGAAATCAGTTTACGGGTGTGTTCGATATGCCAACCAATTACACATTCTGTGAAGTAAAATGGCATGATCGATGGTGTCAAAGGATAGAGCTAAATCTATAACAATAAGAAAGGACCTGTTCAGCATGTCTGCCTGCATGAGAATATCATTGTTGATCGTTAGTGATGCTGCCTCAGTGCTGTGTTTAAGTAGGGACACCAGAGACGTTATTGCCTTTAACAAATGTAAGGAGCTGCCGGTCAGAAACAAGTGTCACACAACTCAGCCAGGACAGGAGAAAGTCCTACTGACATTAACTAGTTATTTTCAGGAGTGCATGTGTGAAAATGGCTTCATATATGGAAGCACCAGGAATCACACATGGAAAAAGTCTGGGCATGAATCATGAGAGCATTTTTAAAGAAACACAAGATTGATTATTTCCACTGTTGAGGATGAGTCTTGTTGAGAAATGAGATTCACGAGAACCTGTAGAGTCTGTGTCCTCCGAAGGCCGAGGTCGGATCATTAACAGAGCTGTGAGGCCGACAGTGCTCAAATACCTTTCCAAGTCCAAACCTCCAGGGATTTTCAGGTGACCAGCCGATTTCTGGTTAGGTGGGGTATTATGTCCTCTGTACATTACACGACTATGAAATTTGCTCCGACTACAAAGATTCTCACACGATTCAGTAAAAGGTCCAAAATAGGGATGCATGCATTTTATATGATTGACAATGAAAAGGCTGAGTCACCTCAACAACCCAGAGGCAGCCGCTTTTTCTCTTCCTTTGTGTGCTCAGCAAATAAACCTCACATGACACCCGCTGACTTCTCAGAACTGGGTGCAGGTGTTCAGAACATCGTGTAAGGACCGAGGACGGCTCAATTCTTTATTTTCTCTGTAGCACTTTTGTTACAGCCGCTTTATTGTAAGGTACAGTAACAGAGGTGAATCATGAATAAAACTAGAGTTATGAAATGAATGAATACACAGAAGTCTCATTGAATTATCGGGATCAGAGCAGCGTCTGGCAATAATAATTAAAACAGTTAAAAACTGAAATAAAATCATTCTAAAATCTGTCCGTTCTCTGACCCATGATCAGAAATGACAAAAATACAAAGCCACATTCATCACCAAACCAGGAAACAAACAGGACAGTGTTTTGTCCAGTCGTATCCCTAATTATTGAATTACACAGAAAAAGGTAGAAAAGTAAAGAAAGTGGTTTAAATCATTCCTTGATGACATACATTTCATTTCAACATCTTCTTATGTGTTGAAGCAACAAAAAACTGAGTTTTAATTTTCAGGGACGTCTGCTGTTTTAAGTGTCAGTTATTGTTGACATATTCATGTGACATGGTGACCTTTCACCACATGAACTTACATGGTGGGGCATCACCACAGCAGCGTATAGAGGAAGTCTTTCTTATGTGCAGGTTGAAAACAAAAAAGTAACGTCCCCAAAAAAACTTTAAAAAAAAAACAAACAACCTCTGGCCTCTCAGGCGGACGGCCTGATGGAAGGCCACGAGGCCAGATCAGTTCGAGAGGGCGGCCAGGAGGCCGACTAAACACGGAGCACAGTTCAGGTGGACGGCCTGAAGGCGGACCATTGAGGGGGCAGCGCCAGAAGTCAGCCGGAGCGTCGAGGGTTCTGCAGAAACAGGGACAGGACGCTGAGGCTCTGAGGGCAGAGTCAGTGGGGTTCTGAGCAAACGAGAGCCATGGCTGCCACTTCTCCTTCCTTGGCCTCCACGGCTACCAGAAAAAATAGCCAGGCGAGTATCAGTTCACTGAGACTGCTCTATCACAACACGTGCTCCTGGCTGAATGAAAAAAGGATTCATTGAAACTCAAAAGGCAAAATAAAAACTAAATCCAAAACGTCAAGAAACACAGGAAGCCACGAGGAACAGGAAACATGAAACATCCAACAGGTTACATTGAACGGACACAGAGAGGAAGAAACACTGAGACTACATAAACACGGGGTAATCAGACACAGGTGACACTAATGACACAGGTGAACTCAATCAGGGTATCTCTGATAAACAAAATAAGGAGCGAAGAAAAGAAATGACACGATTAGAAGTTAAAATGGCATTCGATAGTTCTCCTCTAAAGAAGGTGCCGGGCATGGATGGCCTTTTTACTCTGTTTTTTGGAGTATAGTATATTTCAGAATAGATCATTAATCTTGGATGTGATAAACAACGCATGGAGGCACCATGTATCAAGCTATAATTAACCTGATACTAAACCAGGACGGGAGGGTAATACCCCTTCTGATTATCGACCAATTAGAGTAATAAATTGTGACAATAAAATCCAAAGTTCTCAATAATCGAATAGCTCAGATACTCCCACACATAATTCACGCCAACCAAACTGGGTTCATACTAGTGATGTGTCGGTCGCGAACGTAACGGCTCTAAGACTCGGCTCTTTGAAGTGAACGACAGGAGCCGGCTCGTCATTGGGAGCCAGATGGGAGCCGATTAGTTTTTTTCTGTTAAAGCCGGATATCATTGGTGAAGATGTGCGGTTGTGTCTGTGTCCTCACTGAGCGGGGGGGGGGGGGGGGGGGGGGTTGTACACACAGCAGACGGACAGGAGACAGAGACAGAGATCGACACCTCTGTTATGTCCTCCTCGTATTTTTCTTTAAGTTTCGTTTCATTAAAACCAAAAGTAAACACGGTCGCGACGTGACTGCAGGTCTGTTTTTTTAGAACGCCATTTAAATGAATCGGAGCAACGATGTAACGTAGTTTTAAGAGGCAGCATCAATCAAGTTATCATTTGTTGCAGCAATAAAGGCAGAGGATGATCAGGCAAAGAGGAGAGGAGAACTTTATTTTGAACTTGATGTTTTAGAAAGAGCCAAGAGAATGAGAAACAGTGAATGAGCCTATAGATGCAACAGATAGACAATAAAGATGTAAATGTAGCCGAGGCTGAAAAATGAAAGGACATGAATCAGAATATTTGAAGTTCATGTTCAAGGCTGAACAACATTTTATAATATTATTTGGATGTTTGGATGGATAAGTAATACTGTGACTAAACATGATATTACAATTGTAATAATCATGACTCAGTATACTGAGGCTTTCATTTTAAACATTTAACAGAGGATGAGACAGGAGGAGAGGAGAGAGAAAGAGCAGGAGAAGGAACCAGTGAGATGAATGTGGAGTCAGGTCCAGGAAGCCCATTATCAGCCCAGGACCCAGTTACATACAAAGACCAGGACCCAGTTACATACAAAGACCAGGACCCAGTTACATACAAAGACCAGGACCCAGCTTCATATAAAGACCAGGACCCAGTTACATACAAAGACCAGGACCCAGTTACATACAAAGACCAGGACCCAGCTTCATACAAAGACCAGGACCCAGTTACATACAAAGACCAGGACCCAGCTTCATATAAAGACCAGGACCCAGTTACATACAAAGACCAGAGTCTCTCTATATCACTCAGCCAATCACCATATCCTATACCAAACACTTAATATACAGTTTGAGATCACCTCAGTTATTTATTGTGAGGCAGCAACACCACACACACAAATACTTCAGTTATAGTTTTATATATTTTAGCAGCAACACACTCATACAAAGACTCATACAAATGTGGGTTTTTTCCTCCCTCTCTCTCTCCCTCTTTCTCTCTCTCTCTCTCTCTCTCTCTCTCTCTCTCCCTCACTCTTCAAGCTGCAACTCTGCAGAGTGTATAAATAAAAGTGTGTTTATATCATAAACATTTGATATAATACATATTTTTACAAAAAATCTGAAGAGCCTTTTTGGTGAGCCGAGCCAAAAGAGTTGGTTCTCTAAAAAGAGCCGAAATTCCCATCACTAGTTCATACTGAATAGAAGTCTTAAAACCAATATCAGAACTTGTAGATCCAAAAAGCTAAAAAGAAAAAAAAAAGATTGAACACTGATGGCGGTTGACGCACTGAAGCCTCTGATCGTGTGGCTTACTTTTTTAAAGTATTAGAAATGTATGAATATCCAGAAGAATTTATCTCAATAATAAAAACAATTTATAAATCAACTGCTCAGTGTCAATGACACCCCTGAGGTATGTGGTTTAGGACGAGGCACTAGGCTGCCCGCTATCACCGCTGATATGTGCTTTGGCTTTTGAACCTTCAGCTCAGAAGATAAGACAGACTAAAGAAATAAGTGGTGTGAAGGCAGACAAAGACAAATATAAAATCGTTGATAAGTTTTCTAAAGTATCAGGTTATAAGATGAACATGGAATAAACTGAAATGATGCAGAATCTCTGCAGTATATCAAAAGAATTCAACAACTGTCAGTGGATAAAATATTTATGCTGCATTATAATTGTTTGGAATTTTTCCCATGACCAAAGAGTGAAAATAAAGAGTGAGAAGATCCATTCAGAAAAGAACATTGATCAGTGGATGTTGCATTGATTAGTGGATGTTGCATTTATCAGTGGATGTAGCATTGATCAGTGGATGTAGCATTGATCAGTGGATGTAGCATTGATCAGTGGATAGACCTGCCAATTAATTTAATTGGAAGTATGACTGAATGAACAAGTTTTTATCATCGTCTCACTTTCGGGATTAAAAGACACAATAAATCGGGACCAAATTATAAATCCTCCAAAAATTTTTTTTACATGAATCAAAGCTTTAATGTCTTCCTTCCTCTGGTCAAATAAAGTGCTCGGCTGAGTAAAACTCTCCTTTATAAGGACAGAACAGAGAAAGAGCTCAAGTTACCACATTTAGAATTGGATTTTTACGCCTCACAGATCTTTTACATTGATCGCATAATAAATAACACAAATGAAGACTCTTGGATAAATACTGAAAGCAACCAACTGACTCCCCACAAACTTTTTACTTCTCTGTTTACTAAAAATAAAAACGTCCAACTTTGTCATAAATAGTATATTAACATCATGGAATAAAATTAAAATGTACAATGTAGGATACCTCACAACAGACAATCCATCAACTTAACTGGGACAGTTGGAGTAAAAATGGAATAAAGAACCTCGAGGACATAAGTAGGAGTAATTCTGTTCAGACAAGATAAAGAAAGTTTGAGGTATTTACAGCTTAAAAACTGGATTCCAGAAATGTAGATTTACAACATGATTTGGTGCCGTAACCCTTTGTAGAGTTTCTGGGTAAAGAAGGAAAAAAGAAGAATTTAACTGGCACAGTATACAACATGCTGCTTAAAGAACAATCTGAACTTTATTCAATTCAAATGCTGCACGACAAATAGAACAAAGACCTCAACTTTAAAGATGCTGACACAAAGTGGAAAAAATGTGTATACATCACCAACAGCGTTACGACAAATGAAAATCTGCGATTGATACAGTATAAATTGATGACAAGAATTTGTTACATAAGAGATAAAATGTAACCTGAACTCGTCTGATCAGGGTGGATCTCCTGACTCCCTTATGCACTCATTTTGGTCGTGTACCAAAGTGAACAGTGTGGAATGAGATTCAAGAATGCACGTCTGTACGATGTTAGACAAAAATACAATTTTCAACTGAAGTTTTTTCAGAACGCTGAAAAAAATATCCTTTGGGATGGCATTTTGTATTCTCTGCCCTCATCTATAAAAATCTCATTTTAAAAAACTGGAAACACAAAAAGGAGCCATTTCTTTATACTTGGAAAAAATTGGTGAGATATTATTTGAATATAGAAAAGACATTATCTGAAGATTTTAACAAGGCTAAACAATTCAGTAATAATATGGAAAGGTATTAACAACGAATTATTGAACAACCTGTGACATGGCTGGTAGAAGAAGGGGGAGAAATCAGGGGAGAACACAGGACAAGGACATGTGTGTGTGTGTGTGTGTGTGTGTGTGTGTGTTGGGCAGGTATGGAGGTACACCTACATGTGTTGGGGGGAGGGTGGGGTGGGAGGGATGAGATTTATGTACGATGAATGAAGGGGACAAAAACATGACTCCATATTTACTTTAATTTTGTTGTTTTTTTCAGGGTTTTTTGTGTCATTTTCTGTATTTTTTTGTTGATATGAAAAGATATGTGATCCTGGTTTCACACTTGAAAAGTGTAAACCAAGTTAAAAGTTATATTGTTAATTTGTTTGATCAACACTTGTGAGACCATGTGAAGGAAAGCATGAAATTAATAAAAATAATTCTAAAAAAAAAAAAAAAAGACGGGAGGGAAACAGAAAGATGCAACACTGAAGACACACAGAATACAAGAATGTAACAAAACACACGAGCACAGAGCAACAAGGAAAACAAGAATACATAAAATATACAAGGACACAAAGTAAGGAAACAATGAAGGATAATCTAGGAAACAATAAGACACAAGCAACTAAAATCAAAACTCTGAAATAAAACAAACTAGACCAAACCATGACAGTGAGTTCATGTTGGATTACAAGTTTGCAGCTGTCATTTTATTCGTGTAGATATCAGTCAATAATAGTTTTTCTGTGACTTCACATTCAGATCATGCACGTGTGAATATTTTCCTTGGGTTTACATTTTGACTCCACATGTTCACATTTTTCCCCCGTTCAATTTTTTATACATGTAAACATTTTTACATTACAGTTCTCTCACTCCACAAGCTCTCCTATTGTGCAACATATCTGCCTTTATGCTGCAGATCCTCGGGGAATTTCTCTTTTCAGGAGGATGAAGGCATAGCAATATACAACGGCATAGTAATGATTCAAGGAATGAAGAGGAGCCTGCTGAAATCGCTGATCATGTTCCGTGGTCCTCCCTTCCTGACCGTGACCGACGGCGTATGTTGGGAGCAGAGACGGAGAGGAGCCCCAGAGGGCCAACAAGGTATGCTTGTGTTGCTTGTGTTGATAGCAAAAAGATTGAATTGTTTATGCCAACAAGGAGGGGCATCGTTTGTTTGGGGAAAGTTGAAAAAAGATAGACAAAGAAGGTCTACAGCAGGGATGTCAAAGTCAAATACATCAGAGGGCCAAAAAAACTAATTTGCTCCAAGCCAAGGGCCGGACTGGTTCAATGTTTATTAAAACATATTAAAATGATTGCACATAACTTATTGAACACAGACCTAACACAGTATAACATATATTATTTAATGATTAAAATGAATAATCCAATATTTTTTATGGCTCTGTGAGTCATTTCAACTGAAAACATTTTTCAAAACAAAAATCACATATATTAAATAAATAACGTAATGTTTTCTCATGGCTCAAATGAAAACATTTTCAACAGGCAAACAGCAAAAAAGTAAATGTTCTTAAAAATAAATAAAAAAATAGTTGTATTCTTCTTTCTCATGGCTCTTATCTGCAATTTTCCCCAAGTCCATTATAACTGAAAAATACATATAAATAAATAAAATACAACATGATGAAATACGAAAATATATGACTCACAGACAAAACAATACTTCCTTCAAAGAAAAATCACGTCTTGTAGAAACAAATGGAAAACTTTAACTGAGTTAAGAACTAAAAATACGTGAATGCTCTGTGATGCTCACTTGTCTGAGACTGAGCCTGATACTTGGTGGGGTCTCATCTTTTGTACAAGTTCAGTGTTCGGGGTCAGGCTCTGGGCTGAGGAAATCTTCAGGATTGAGTCAAGGTGTTTGTCAGTAAGACGGCTCCTGTGTGATGTTTTGTTCAGCTTCATCAAGGAGAACAGTTGTTCACACAGATATGTGCTGCCAAACATCGAGAGCGTCTGAGCAGCTTGGATGTGCAAACTCAGCAGTACCCACTCTGTCATATTTTTCCCTCAGTGCGTCGTTGCACTGGAGCTCAATCAACTCCATTTGGAGGTTTGGTGGTGCGCTTTCCACGTCAACTCCAAAAGGATTGGCGAGCAGTTCAAATCTGTTTTTTTGGGCTTCTAAGTCAACGAATCGGCGTCGGAGGTCGGCTGCAAGAAGGTTTATTTTATCTGCAAACTGTGCACTCGGGAACACAGCGGTAGAGAGCTTCTCTTTCATGGTCTGGCAGCTGGGAAAGTGGCTCAAGTTTTCTTTCCGCATCTGCGTCTCCCACAGACTCAGCTTGGTTTTAAACGCCTTCACTGTGCGGTACGTATCAGAGATGACACGCCCCCGTCCCTGCAGCTGTAGGTTCATCGCATTCAGATGGCTTGTGATGTCGCAAAGAAACGCCATTTCACACAAAAATGTTTCATCACGGAGCTCTGTTGTGTCTTTTCCTTTGCTTTCCATGAACAGACAGATCTCGCGCAGCTCGACACATCTTTGCAGCATCTTTGCATCTTTCGCACATCAGTATGATAGGGCAAGTCACCATGCTCAGTATCCGCCTAGAAAGGCCTTGAACTGGCGGTGATTTAAACCTTTGGCTCTAATGAAGTTAACTGCACGCGTTATGATGCTCATCACATGTTCCATTTCCAAACTCGATTCCTGGTGTATTATGCAGTGAAAAGCTGTCAGCTCATCTGTGACGTTTTCGTCCCCCATCCTCTCACGTATCCTTGCCACCAATCCACTCCTGTGTCCACACATCGCAGGCGCTCCGTCTGTGGTCAATCCCACGAGTTTTTTCCAAGGCAGCCTCGTCTCATTTACACATGTGGATACCTCTTCATACAAATCTTGTCCTGTAGTTGTGCCATGCATAGGACGTAATGCCAAAAACTCTTCTGTTATGCTCAGGCTGGTGTCCACTCCACGAATACAAATTGACAGCTGGGCAATGTCAGTTGTGTCGGTGCTCTCATCCACAGCGAGGGAATATGCAATGAATTATTTTCCCTTTTCTCCAAGCTGTTCTTTTAGATTGGTGGAAAGCTGGTTTATACGTTCAGCGACGGTGTTTCTGCTCAGGCTAACGTTTGAAAATCGCTGCCTTTTATCTGGGCACACTACGTCAGGCCTTGACAGCAGCCTCGCTTTGTGATTTGGCATTTGTGAACAGGGCCTGCCGGGACTTAAGACCTCGTTTTAATTCTTCCACCTTCTGTAGCTTCTTTTGTTCCGTGTCCATATTCTTGTCTTTGTGTTTCTTAGACGTTTCATAGTGCCTTCTCAGATTATATTCTTTCATTACAGACACACTTTCTCCACACAGAAGACACACAGGTTTCCCTTTTACCTTCGTGAACATGTACACTGCCTCCCACCTGGCTTGAAACCCCCTGTTCTCACTGTCCACCTTCCGTTTAGCCATTAATGGGGAGGGGGGTCTGCTCTGAAAAGATGAATTGGGATACACCCATTGATGAATGAATGAAGCCGAGACCTGCTTGCGGCGCTTCAAGTTCGCGGGCTACCGTTGCATTGTGGGGAATGTAGTATTGCGTACAAAACACCAGTAGGCGGCCGGTTCAAATGGTGCGTTCGAGTGGTCCTCGGAATTCGCGATTTCCGAGTTTTTTAATACTAATCAAATATCATCCCGGGGGCCATAGATAATTCCTTCGCGGGCCGGATCTGGCCTTGACTTTGACACATGTGGTCTACAGGGATACCTGGGTCTTTAGGTCCTTGCTGTGGTCTACCGGTCCTACAAAGAGGCTACATCCAGCCTATGGCACGCCATGCCTCTTTTCTCATGCCAGTGCTTTTACAATCTCTCCTGTAGAGCAGCCAGGCAGTCACAATGCTCATGTGGATAAAGTGGAACATCAGCCGGTGGTACCACTTCTTCGACTGGATTTTGTTGCGGTACAGTGCAATGAGAGAGTCCAGTAGATCCACCCCACCCATATTGTTATTGTACTCTCTCACCACAGCAGGGCAGGGGACTTTGATGATTTCCTTTCGCTTGTAATCCCACCTGTCAACCTCGGTGACTGGGTGTGCTCCAATGTAGTTGCTGAGAAGACTGAGTGGTTATCACGCCACTTTACAGCATGCAAGGTGGTTTCACCAACCGTGACAACAAAAAAAGGATTACTACACCAATTTAATAGACACAAGTAAAAGGCAATACCAAAAACACATGGGGTGTAATAAATACAGTGTTGAATAAAGGCCAAACCAATTATTCCTTATTACATCACCAAGAACAATTTGGATATATATGCAACAGAGGAAATAGCAAATGAATTCAATAATTATTTTGCAAATATTGGCTCCAATTTATTACAACACATCCCTGATGAAATCATTGCAACTATTCCTGGTAGTGTGAACAGCATTTCCCTTGAGAGTGTCCAAGTGAGTGAAATCTTGTTAATTGTGAATAAGGTCTCCGGATCTTCAGGCATACAGGCCTTAGTCAGTTGTGGTGGACGGCCCGGAGGCCGAGCAGACACGGGAGAGAGCTCTGGGGGACGGCCGGGAGGCCTAGCAGACACGGGAGAGAGCTCTGGGGGACGGCCGGGAGGCCGAGCAGGCACGGGAGAGAGTTCAGGTGGGCGGCCAGGTGGCCGATCAGACATGGCAGACAGTTCAGGCGAGCAGCCGGGTGACCGGCCAGTGAAGGGCAGGACTTCCTCCAAGGGCCCAGGAGCCAGCCCGATCACAGACGAAGGAACGTCTGGCGTCGGCTGGACTGCCGAGGAGGAGACGTCAGGAGTCGGCTGGAACACAGAGGGAAGCTCAGGTGTTGGCCGGACCACAGAGGAGGAGACGTCAGGCGTCGGGAGGACGTCAGGCATCGACTGGGCCGCCGAGGAAATGTCGTTGGACGTCGGCCGGACTGCCGAGGGAAGCTCAGGCGTCGGCCGGATCACAGAGGGAATGTTGTTTTGCGTCAGTCGGACTGCTGAGGGAAGCTCAGGCGTCAGCCGGACCGCAGAGGAGACATCATTGGGTGACGGCCCGTATGCCGAGGGAACCTCAACTTGATGACGACGGCGTTCAGCAGGCACGGGAACAGGAAGCTGACAACGCTCTGCCAAAGCTGGTGGGAGACGGCGCTCTGCCGGAACGGGGACAGGAAGCAGACGGCGCTCTGCCGGAACGGGGACAGGAAGCAGACGGCGCTCTGCCGGAACGGGGACAGGAAGCAGACGGCGTTCTGCTGGAACGGGGACAGGTAGCAGACAGCGCTCCGCAGACACGGGGACAGGAAACGGACAGCGCTCTGCTGGAACAGGGACAGGAAGCAGACAACGCTCTGCCGGGACTGGTGGCAGACGGCGTTCTGCAGGAACAGGAAGCAGACAGCGCTCTGCCAGAACAGGAACAGGAAGCAGACGGCGCTCTGCCAGAACAGGAACAGGAAGCAGAGGCTCTGAGGCACCATGAGGCTGAAGCCTGGACTGAGGCCTGAGTTCTACTTTGGGCCGAGGCTCGGATTGAGGCCTTGTGGAGCACAAAGGTAGAGTCACTGCTGGGCTAGGCAACCGGGAGCCATGGCGGCCTCTCTTCCTTGGGCCTCCGCGGTTCCCAGTAAAAATGGCCAGGCGGGAGCCAGTCCATGGAGACTGCTCAAAAGAAGCAGTGCTCCGGGCCAAACGAAAAATATTTTGAAAGTAAAGTATTTTAGAAACACCGTCCATAGAATCAAAATCTTCTGCTGGGTCCATTACTGGTCGGTTCATTCTGTCACGATGTAGCAGGCAGGAAACAGGGAGGAGGACCCAAGTGCAGAATAACCAATAATTTATTTTAACAAAAAGGCAAAACAAAAACTTACTTAGAAAAACCAAAATCCAAAAACCAGGAGGCGAAAACACAGGGAGCAGGGAGAAGCAGCAACCAAAGACACAACGACATACAAAAGACAAAGACAATGAACCGACAAGAAACTGAGGCAAACACAGAGACTAAATAGACAGGGGTAATCAGACACAGGAGACTAACGAGACAGGTGAGGAACATCAGGGTAATCACAAAGGCGGGAAACACAAGGAACAAAGAACACAAGACCAGAACACTGAGGACACGTACAAAGTAAAACCTAACACTGACACCACCAAAACCAGATCTACAAAATAAAACAGGAAAACACTAAAGACTAGACTTAAAACACAAGACCGGAAATAAACTAACAGGCAACATAGGAGGACACAAGGAAACACACTGAAGACTAAAGTAAACCACACTAGGAATCATACATACACAGAACACGAGGGAAATAATGAACTAAAACAAGATTAAATACAGAACAAAACCAAACCATGACACAAAGCATAGCTGTGCTGCACAAGGTTAAAGAATCGATTAACAAGCGTGCCTTGCTTTTGTTATATAATTCTCTGATTGTTGCACATCTAACCTATTGCATCGAAGCACGGGGGAGTGTGTTTAAGACTTATATCAATCTGGTTTTCAAACTACAAAAATGCACCATTCGCGCCGTAAATGGAAGTGGATACTGGGACCACACAAATCCAATATTTGCACAATTAAAAATTCTAAAATTCAATGAATTAGTAGAATATAGCCTTCTCAAAATAACGTACAAAGCTCTCCAGAATACGTTACCTGAAAATTTGCAAAGCAGATTCGTTAAGAGAGAAAGTAGCTACAAATTTATAGGAACTCAAGTCTTTCTGAAACCAGTATAAAACAAAACCAAAGGAAAGATGCATCTTAATTCAAGGTGTCAGTCTGTGGAACAATCTAAATAGTGAAATTAAAACTTCTGTTACGACCGGCTCTCAAGCCGCAACAAAAAGAGGGAGATGCGCACGCACTGATCCGATATTTTAACAAAAGTGATTTATTTTTAAAGTAAACATATGAAGTGTGAATATCAGTATCAGTAGTGTCTGCAAGTGTGTGGGTGCTGTGATCAATGTATGGTGGGTGTTGTAGGTGCGACAAAGAGTTAATCAGGCTGTAATCTGCATCAGGCTGCAAACGAGGAGCCACAGGTCCGCTGAGGTGGCAGGGCAGAAGAGAAGAGAGACTGGAGCTCATGTAGGCGGGCCTATTTATCCGCTGGATGCACACCAGGTTGATGTTATTAGTGATCAAGCACCAATCAGTCCTGCAACAAAAGCAACAACCAGTACCCAGAAGACCACAGGCCCCAGGGCCGTAACACTTCTCAATCACTTTTTATTTTTACGAAATGTGTAAAAGCGCTATTAATAGAAAAATATGATGCTGCTATTTAGCAGAAAAAGTGAATTTTGTTTTTGTACTTGATTTGGTGCTTTACTATATTTAAGTACTTGTACTGCAAAGTTAATGTGTCTTTCAGCGCGCCTCATTGGAATTGTTATTATTTATGTAATGCTGATAAGGGGCAGACATTATGAGTTTATCTTCTTTCTGCTCCCTTTCATTTCTTTCTCTCCAAAACGTGCATCCATCTCTCCCTGCACAGCATCGATAACACTGTAACACAATCTCATGAACTCAGTCTTTTCGTCTATGTCACTTTGTGGATGACCAAGTATTTCTTCAACTGCAAATCCGGAGGTTCTTGTTAATTGTGCGTCTTCTCTAGTTTGGAGCAGCGTCGGTCACTGGCACAGCCTCGGTGGCCGATGCTGGAGGAGCGCACAAATCCCACAGGGCAGAAAACTCGTTTTCTGTGCGCACTAACTTCGCACAGTCAGAAGCGCTTTTCACAAGCGTCACCGCAGTGAACAAGTTCATCTCTTCGGCCTGTAGTAGTCAGTTAGGCGGCTCAAAAAGTGACAACAGCTTCAAAACACGGCGCGCAATGAAAAGAAAAAAGCGCTGCGTAATGGCACGAAGCAGCCCCGTAGTCTCGACGTGCACCGCCGCTCCGAGGCCTCATGTGTTTCCCACCTCGGTCAGTAATGTGGCTATGTCGTGAAAACTCTTCACCACAACTTTAACCGTTGCCAAGTGGTCAGTCCATCTTTGGTCCAAGAGACGTTTCAGGGTATCGCCTTTGTTCAGAATAGTGACAGTTGGCTTCGTGATGAAATTGTACAGCACATCGCATACTCCAAAAAAATCTTTGACGGCTGCTTCACGGGACATGGCATGAATCACAACAAGATGAAGCTGGTGATTAAAGCAGTGAATATATCTTGTGTTGCGATCCAACTGGTTTTGGAGCACACCACCATGCCGGCCAGACATGAGCGATGCGCCATCATAAACCTGACTCAGGATTTTGGCCGTGCTGAGTCCGGTGCTGGTGAGCTCATCAATGATGACACCTGTCGGAGCCTCTGCATCACTTCTCTCCGACGTGGCCATTACCAAGAAGCGCTCACACACGTAGGTTACGTTACGTACGTACAGTATGTAGCCTAGCATTCTTTTTAGTAACGTCGTGATAGGTTGTTGCAGTGTAGATTCTCATTTATCAAACATTTATTCTCATTTATTTTTTCATGTTAAGGGGCAGTGTGAGGGCCAAAACGGTGGTTTGTTGCCCGAGGGTGTAGAGATGTAATTGTGAGGCCGATAAAAACCGATTCAAAGGTGTCCAGGTTTGTATTGGTACTCTGAAGGATGAATCGAATGAATACTGAGTCAGCAGCTATAGAGCAGAGGTGGTTGGTTGTAATCATCAGGCAATATCATTATAACCGACAAGATGAAATCTTTGTGGGAATATTGCAACAAGACGGGGAACTACACAAATAGCACGACCAACATGATGCAGCGTTTGATCGATGCGTCATATAAGAAGCACCAATCACCTTCCAATACTCTCAAATAAGTCTTGAGAGAATCATACTGTGCACCCAGTATCCTGATTGTATCTTGAGTAGGGTGAATCACTACTTCCCTCGTTGTCAGCGTTGATGTATAGATTTATTTATTTTTGATTAATTGAAGACTTGTTGCTACTCGATTTCACAGCGTCCATGCCATCCTTAGTTGAGATGCACTGTGAAATCAGAGAACAAGAACGTAATAAATCCTCTGTAATTGAAAGAGAATTTGTACGAAAATCTATTAAGAGTAGACTCGAAGATGCTTGGTTAACTAATAGGGCAACGAACACTTGCGGAGGAATGTAAGCAGTACCCCCGATCAGAAGGTACTTTGGGATTAAACTATAAAGAGTGGCTAAGAAGGAACAATGACAGCCCAACATGAACACATTCTCAAAGAGATGGATTCTCTCGACCGAGCCGACAGAGCATTAAAGGTATCGAGGTTGATAAAGCTGCAGCTATTCAGAACTGTTTCTCACTATGTAAAACATTATCACTTGATCGGGTTCATGGTGACATCATGCTAAATATTGACCAGTGCTCTTTAAATGTGTGTGTAGCCTGGGATGGTTTTGCTGATAAGGAAAAGAGAACCTTTATTTTTGCCTGATTTAAAAGTAATTAAAATGTAAAAATGTTTTACTGATGAGAGAAAATAAAAATAATGATATAGCCTGTTAACTCTGAATATAAGCTTTTATTTAGAGTGATTTATAACGTATTTAATATGTGCACGTTTTCAATAACACATCCATGAAACAAGTTGGCTGGTTTGTCTATTCAAGATCAACGATAACATGTAGGTGATGCAGAAATGAAAAAGGTCGGGAATGTTAATTTATGCACAAATTCACTTCTCTCTTAATTTACACAGGAGACCCACTGTGAACTGGGTCGTGATGGTTTGTCATTTTCAAAAACCAGTTCACCAGAAAAAAGGTTTGGGAAACACTGCTGTGTTGTATTTTGTGCAAATACATTAAAGTTACCGACAGCAGGCTACATGCCCATGTTAAGGAGGGAGGGATGCCCTTGCTGTTCTTTTCTTTTAGTAGCAGCCATCATGAAACGAGGAGGGAAAATAGCATCCGTTTTCCTGCGAGGTAAAAAAAAAAAAAAAAAGTGAGAGAAAGTCAATGTACTGAAGAGCAGAGGAGCAGGTCGAGGGAGAGCCGGAGGGGATTAGAGAGAGAGGCCATGTGATGGAAGTGAAGGCTCTGACACACAGAAGGAAATTTCAGAGACTGAGGATGAAGAAGAGGGTGAGGAGGAAGAAAACAAGCAGAAGGACAGCAAGCAGATCCATGTTGATACTGCAGCATCAAGTTTGTGATGAAGAGGGTTCTTTCAGTACATCCTTTAAGTAGTACTTTCTACTGTAAATTCAATTCTTGTGCAAATACGGCTCTAACGTCCTTTTTTCAGCACATACTTGGCCAACATGTTGCACTCCATGTATGTATACATCAGTGAATAAATGCTGTGCCCTATGTTTACTATACATCTTTCTACAGATATCAGCAAGTCCAAGAATGATGTAACAAGACAACATCAATCCACAACAGAAAACTACAGAGTGGTGAAGTTGAAAAGCCCAGTTCTTTTCTTTCATTGAGCCAAACCGGAAAATTTGAGCTCTTTGGACTGTGCAAGATTGTTGTAACGCTTCCTGTAAAGTCAGCCTCTTCCTCCACACTGAAACTAATAAAATAAAACGTAAAAGGTACATTGTTGTACTGGAGTTTTGTTCACATTGTTGGCAGACTGTATTTGTACCCTGTACTGTACTGGCCTACAAAGAAAAAAGGCAGTAACTACAATTTTGGTCAAAAGCAGTGTCAAATTGTTTTCTGAGCCACATTCATGCCACTGATTTTCTATATTTTTCATTTTAGCTGTATGTGAAGATGTTCCATCAAAGAGGAAGCCAGACCTGCCCCCTTCCCCTGCCTAGGAAATGGACTGGACCATCATGGACACTTTACTGGATACCAGCTTGAACAGCCCAAGCTTGTTTGATGATGACTTTACAGACCCAGACTATGTCCCACCAACCCTAACTGAGCGGTGACTTTGACACAGACTGAACTGGAACTTGAATACCCAGTGGAAGAAATAGGAAAGCCAGTGCCACAGCCTGAGGTGGAAGGAAGGAAAGGAGAATCACATCCACCAATGAGGGAGCCATGTGGTGCGAAGTGTCGAAAAAGGTGTACAGACCATATTTCAGAGGAAAGACAGATGGAGATATGGGAACAATACTGGGAGATGGCCTACACTGAAAGAAGAACCTGGATGTTTCACTCAGTAACCCCACTGTTGACCAAAAGAGCAACCATCCCAGAGAGTCGCCGTGGCCGCACCTTCATCTACCGGCTACAAGACCAGAAAGGAGAGGCAAGACAGGTCTGCAAGGTGTTTTTGATTTCTACATTGGGATACCATCCCAAAAATGACAGTCTAGTGATGTCCATGATGGGGAAATCAAATTCCAAGCAAATGGCTCCACCCACGGACCAGAGAGGAAAGCAGCCTGCGGTCAACAAGCTGGATGTGAAGACCATCGATGAACACATTGAGTTCTTTAACCCTAATGTGAGCCACTATAGACGGGAACATGCCCCACATCGGCGGTACCTCCCAAGCGACATCACTGTAAAGATGATGCATTCAGACTTCATCGAGAAGGGAAACTCCTGCACATACGAAGCGTATAGGAAGGTGGTCAAAGAAAAGAAGATCAGCTTTGCGAAGCTTGGGGAGGAGGAGTGTGAGGAGTGTTTACAACACAGAAGGGATCCCAACAACAGATTGCCTGGAGTGCCAACAGTGGCAAAAACACAGTCTGCCCTGGAGAGCCGTCTCAGCTACCAGGCAGATGCAGAGAGGGATTGGCCAAACACCACCTCAGTAAAGAGTGTGGACCTCCAGAAAGTAATAATGCTGCCACGCATGCCAGGTGTTATGTCGGCTGTGTTTACTCACCGCATCATGGCATACCATGAAACCTTTGCCTCAGTGGGAAAGAAAAAGAAGAGCAGCACCATCTCTGTTCTGTGGCATGAGGGAACGGCAGGGCGAAGTGCAGCAGAGATAACATCAGCGTACATGGCTGCATTGGAGAAGGAGAGGGATGTACGCCACACCATAATGGACAAAACAAAACAAGAACTGGTGCCTGCTCTCCTCTCTCGTCACGCTCGTGAACAGTGATAATACATCTCAGGAGGACATCACCCTGAAATACTGCTGACAGTTTTCACCATGGTGTCGAGCAGCAAATGCGGAACCGTCCAGGAGGTGTGGTCTATGACTTTGAGGACTTTGTCATTGTTGTGGCAAGCTCCAACTCCAAGAGAGTGGATATTGTCCTGCTGGAAAATGGCAATGTCCTTAATTGGACTGATGGCCATTCTCTTGCCAAATCAAAAAAAGCACCAAAGCTGAAGGAGATTGCAGAGATCCAGGTGCGGCGTGGCTCTAAGAGTTAGTTTTTTAAGCGCTCCCACATGGAGGCCGAATTTGAGGAAATGGACTTCCTAATGAAAAAATTCCAGCTAAAGGTACCAACACCTTTGCAACCGCAGGATAAAGGAGTTGAGGAGGCCAAGAAAAATGGTAAATGGACTTGAGCTTGTATAGCGCTTTTCTAGTCTTCCGACTACTCAGAGCACTTTTTACACCGCAGATTACACCTACCCATTCACACCCATTCCCACTGATGGCTGGTTATGTGGACCATCCAGTAATTAATTCCATTCACGCACATTCATAGGCCCCAGACGCAGCAGGGGTTAAGTGTCTTGCCCAAGGACACATCGGACACGTTGCTTGCAGGAGCTGGGGATCGAACCCTCGACCTTCCGATTGAGGGACGACAACTCTACCAACTGACGCAGCTGAATCCAATGAGTGACTCGTTATCAGGCTTCTGCAGAGCTTGATGACAACACATTGTTTTAAAGCAGGTGTGTTAGAGCAGGGAGACATCTAAAAGTCTGAGGAAGCCGGCCCTCGAGGACTGGAGTTTGACACCTGTGCTCTAGAGGATGAGGAGTAATAACTATGTGTTGTTCTATTTACTGTATGTACTGTATATATTATTGAAATTATTATTATTCCTGATTGTCTTCATAATCTATGATCTATATGAATTATTACTAAATGAGTTTACAATAGAGATACGTGTCCCATTTAGTCATTTCATCCAGCACTTTGTGTATTAGCCCACTGAAACAAATATAAAGCATCACCTTATAGCCATCACAGGGGTTTGAAAAGCCTTAAAAAAACGTTGGCACGGCTATTTTGTATTGCTCTGTTGAATTGGAGTTAGCCTAACTTTTAAGCTTCACAGGGAAATTGTTTAACAGTTCTTTAATGTCACACAACTTTAATTGAGTCACACAATGATGTGGTAATTCCAAATGAACTGTCCCCTTGGGCCTTGAAATGTGAAATACTTTAACACACTTTATGTTATGATTTGGGGTTTTGGTGTTGTCCATGTGTGTTTGTTGTTAGTTTTTTCCCTGTCTGTCAGATCCTCCTGTGCTCTCGTTTCCCCTTGATTGAATTGGTTTCAGCTGCGCACCCAGGTGTGGCTCATCTCAACTGCTCATCAACTCCTGCTCTTAAGCCGGCTCTCTACATGCAGCCGACGCCAGATTATTGTCAACTCACCGTGGTATCGTACCTCTAAATCAGGCTCTCTAGTATTTTGATGTTCTCTGTGATCTCCTCGTATTTACCCTCTCCGTGTTTTCTCCTCGTCAGCTCCCTGTCCAGACTTACCTGCCCTCTCGTGTCCTGTCGTCTCCTCGTTGTCACTTTGGATTCACCTCATGCGTGCTGGATTTGGGTTTTTGGATCGTCACCTGGATTGTTGTCTGCACTGTTCACCACGGAGCTTGGACTCTCGCTCATTGTTCTCACTAGTGTCACTACCCCTGGTTATAATAAATTATTGTTATTGTTTATTTGGCTCTGTTCCCTGGTTGTGCACTTGGGTCTTATTCTGAACCGTAACACTTTAAGCAGCCATGTCAGCACCAAAACAGATTCTGGTCAAAATACTGAAGAGAACAAGTGGTTCCAATTAGTCTAAATACAGCATATCTAACACAGTCTAAGCCTAAGCTGTACGGCCTTTCCCTTGGTATTGTTGCATATTTTTGGTAAGTAATACAAAGCAAGAACACAGTAACTGTAAAACAGGTGTAAAATATAAAATCAAATATGGGGATTGATATGTACAAAGAATAAACTCATATAAAGTAACAAAACTGCCACATGTCCAATAATATACCTACAACTACTTAGGCTGGACGAGGTGATAACTTTAGAGTCGTTTTTCTCAGTTCTGCCTTTTTGCTTTGTAAGGCAGTGTAGTCTTTATCTTTTAACTCTCTTGTAATGGCCACCTCTCTTCAACACCACAAATGTTTATAAGATTTTGATTTTTTTTTAGGGCATGAGACTGAAACATATTAAAAACGTTTTACAAAATATTTATATGATTTTAAAGTAAAATTAAGTTTATAATATTTAAATATAATTTAAAAATATTTAAAAAAATTATGTGCCCCTCTCATTAAAGAGCATATTGCAGGTTAAAGACAAAAACTATTTGTAGAAGGTGCAAGTGCCGATCATTCCCCTTTACATTGTATGGGAGTTGCTCGTAAAAACATTTTGGGAGAAAACGTATTACGGTGCCGCGCTGAGAGAGAGAGAGAGAGAGAGAGAGAGAGAGAACCCGATTACACGGCCTGTGCTAATGCAGCTCTATGTCTTTATTGTTTATTCCTCATGCAGCCCAGTGCTCACGTTGTTATAGAAAATACAGTGTATGGTGCAGGATTCTCCTGACGTGAGTTCACAGCGCACGTCCACTGAACGTAATCCACACAAACATGCACAACAGCGCACACACTCCACAGTTTAATGCGTGCACATATATTAGGCTACTACAAAAAGTTTAAAGTTTTAATGGGATAAAGGACAGACGTAAAGCTTGTGTTTCGGTTTGTTTCCAAACCGCGCGTTCCGTCTTTCCCCACGGCATACACACACACACACACACACACACGCACACACGGACACGCTCTCTTACAACAGAGTTGGATTTATAATAAATCGTATGACTACATATATTAATACAGACTGTCCGGTGTCTATTACGCGCACAGGATTCCAGCAGATCAAATCATTAAACGCTGCATATATAATATTTTATGTTAAACAGCCAGAGATTTAAATCATTAGTAAGGAAACGTTTTTGTGTCTGATGCCGAAATATTTAACGTGTCTGTTCGATCGTTTCTGAGGTTGTGGGAATAATTCACCAAAACACACTTTGAATAATCAAGCCACTTACACTATGCACCCGAATGTGCGCCGCGCAAATTACAAACTATTGCAGTGAAGAGAGTTTGCTGCAGGGAGGCATCCTGTCTATTCTCACTCACTACCACGTATCATTACACCTCTTTAATCATGTTTTAGCCTGTTTGTTGTGCTTTAATTCTTTTGTGCTGCCTTCTAAATGTTTGTTTGTAAAGTGTTTGATGCTCTCAGTATAAGACAAGTTCCCCCAGGGGCAATAAAGGCTTCATTCATTCATTCATACACGTACGCATAAAGCCCATCAAAGCAGAGTGACAGAACACGACTCCCTCATGTTACGTCATATGACGCGTTGTTGAAAAAAAAGCGAGTTCTAAACAGCTACGCTAAAAACAGCCACTTTCTCCTCTAAATTAGATTAGAGCACTTATGTGTTGAAGAATATACAGAAAATTGATGTCCTTATTCTACAGCCCTTATCAGACAACATGACGTGTTAATTTAAACTTTTTTTTAACCTGCAATATGCTCATTAAACACTGGCCCCTCTTCGGCCCCGCTATTAAAATGTGTCTAGAACTGCCACTGTTAAGAGCACATGGGCCCGTGGTTCTCCTCCTTAAACGCTGGCCCCACTTCCTCGATGTGCGAGACTTTGAGGGAGAGATTGAAGAGAGAGGATTCCTCGATGCTCTGTATCATTTTGTGGTTGTAATCGTTGTCTGGATAATAAACTTCTGCACATTGTCCAACTCCTTGTCCCCTCCATTCATTTGTTACGGCTTTTGAGCCAGCCATGACAGTCATATTTTTGAATATGTAGCCGATGTTTTAAACTTGTTTCGTTTTATATTAATGTAGTTGTCCTGGCTTTTGCAGCATGCTTGTTTAATTTGCAGTGCTGTGACACGCCATGTGGTCTGAGAAGTCTTGTCTCACTTTCTTCTCCTGCTTCTCTGCACAGTGGGTTCAATCAGGTCAGGCACCCTGTGTCAAGGGTGCGTTTGATGTCTGTTTTGTTTAGCTAAGGACATGTGGGTCAATGCTTTAGCATCGGAAACACTGGACCATCCTTTACCGAAGGAGATGAGAAAGTGCCGCTGCACAAATCCTTGCGGCTGCAACGTTACTTGCGCTTCCGACCGTTTACAAAATCTAACGATGCGTTGGAGGAGAAATGTGGAGATAATCTGCATTTAGTTTGGAAGGTGTATTAATTTGACTTATTAGTTTCTGCCTTTGTATCTATTTCAGGTAACGCTTTACTTTACAGGTGTGTACATTTTATCGTAATCAGGTGATAAATAACGACAATTCAATCAGGAGAGACTTAATTAAGAATGAACAATTATTTATTAACAATGAAATGTGCAACAATTGTAGAATGAAATGTGCAAAGTCTTTTGGGGGCTAGACTCCATCATGACGACTTCATGAGCTCTGAGGGGTAGTGAGGCCGACTCAGGATAGGATGCCCCCCTGTGGAGTCTAGACCCTGGTGGTGGTGAAGAGGATGGAGGCTGAGAAGAGGAGTTCCTTCAGTAAAAATGAACTTGACAAAAAATAACCATCATTTTAACACTGTCATGTCGTAGTATTAACTGGACTGTATTTTTTTTTGTATTACAGGTTTTCTTAGTTAACGTTACAACAGTATGTAGAATCTACAAATAAATGTGATTATGTTCACATATTTTTACATGAAGATTAACAGTTGATGTTGTATTTCACTAAATATTTCAGTCAATTGAACATTGTTTCATTGTTTTCCTGTTTATGTTTTTGCTGTCATGATTTTACAGCACTTTACTGTCAATTTTATAATCTATTTTTTACAGTGTAAGGTGAGATTTATAATCAATGAAATTGTGTTAAATTAGTGGATTTAAATACAACGGCCTGTGGCCCATTTCCCGCATGTCTCTCCCCACTCTCTCCCCCTTTCCGACTCTATCCACTTTCCTCCCTCTATAATAAAGGCATAAAACGCCAAAAATAAATCTTAAAAAAAGAAAAGAAATGTCCTCCTCCAGAGCAGCAGCCTGGTCTGAGTCGAACATGTGTAACAGAGGAGCCATCAGATAGATAGATACTTTATTGATCCCGAGGGAAATTCAAGACCTCAGAGGAATAATAGTGTCTCACTAAGCACTCATGAATATGGTGTTTATTAGGAGCAGTTGCATGACCTTGACTATTTGTGTTCAATGACAATGTGGATAAAGTATTTTATGTTATCATTGCTGTTATTTGGGATGGGGTGGGACTGAGGGTGGTTTTGGGTGGTAAATGAGGGAGACTAGAGGGTGAATTTATATTTTGTATACTGTGCAGTGATTTGTACTGTTCAAGTTAAAGAGCATATTGCAGGTTAAAAAAATTTTTTAATTAATATTTTATATAGTCTGTTAATGGCTGTAAAATAAGTAGGTTATTTTTTTAATATGTTCTACAACACATAAGTGCTCTAATCTAATTTAGAGGAGAAAGTGGCTGTTTTTAGCGTAGCTGTTTAGAACGTGCTTTTTTTTCAACAACGCGTCATATGACGTAACATGAGGGAGTCCCGTTCTCTGACTCTGCTTTGATCGGCTTCATGCGTCTGTGTATGAATGAATGAATGAAGCCTTTTTTGCCCCTGGGGGAACTTGTCTTGCACCGAGAGCATAAAACACTTTACAAACAAACATTTAGAAGGCAGCACAAAAGAATTAAAGCACAAAAAACAGGCTAAAACAGGATTAAAGAGGTGTAATGATACGTGGTAGTGAGTGAGAACAGACAGGATGCCTCCCTGCTATAGTTTGTAATTTGCGCGGCGCACATTCGGGTGCATAGTGTAAGTGGCTTGATTATTCATAGTGTGTTTTGGTGAATTATTCCCACAACCTCAGAAAACGATCGAACAGACACGTTTAATATTTCGGCATCAGACACAAAAGCGTTTCCTTATTAATTTAAATCTATGGCTGTTTAACATAAAATATTATATACGCAGCGTTTAATGATTTGATCTGCTGGAATCCTCTGTATATTCTCTAGTGTGAGCGTAATAGACACCGGACAGTCTGTTTTAATATATGTAGTCATACGATTTATTATAAATCCAACTCTGTTACAAGAGAGCGCGCGTGTGTGTGTGTGTGTGTGTGTGTGCGCAGTGGGAAAAGACGGAACGCGCGGTTTGGAAACAAACAGAAACACAAGCTTTACGTCGGTCCTCTATCCAATTAAAACTTTAAACTTTTTGTAGTAGCCTAATATATGTGCACGCATTAAACTGTGGAGTGTGTGTGCGCTGTTGTGCATGTTTGTGTGGATTACGTGCGCCGTGATCCTGCACCATACACTGTATTTTCTATAACAACGTGAGCACTGGGCTGCATGAGGAATAAACAATAAAAACATGGTGCTGCATTTGCACAGGCCGTGTAATCGGGTTCTATGTCTGTCTGTCTGTCTGTCTGTCTGTCTCTCTCTCTCTCTCTCTCGCGCGCGCCCACAGCGCGGCACCGTAATACGTTGTACAGATTTGCCGTTTTTACGAGCAGCTCCCATACAATGTAAAGGTGAATGATCGTCACTTGCACCTTCTACAAATTGTTTTTTAATGGATTGAATGTGATTATAAACTTTACATATGCTGATGTGAACACAGCACGAGCCCATATATGGCGAGCTGACACCTGTCACTCAGCAGGACGCCTGCTCCGGGTCTCTCCTCACACCACAGCTTCTCTCCTGAGGCCGTTATTCCTTTAATCCTGCCTGTTTCTGCTCTCTATCACATCTAACAGGTTCAGAATAATAAGCCAGCACACCATTATATGTAAAGGAATACATATTTTCTTCCTATTTATTGACGGGAGTGACACTCGGATCCATGATTTTCTATGTTAAACAGACGGGGATTCAGCGGGACTCCCTCATGTTACGTCACAGCCGAATGCGGAAGTAAAAAGCAAAGACGTGCGAACACGTACTAAAACGTCTCCAGGAGACCCTGTGGGTTATTAATTTCAGAATTTCTTTAAAAACAGTATTGTTAACGTATTTTCCTATGATTAGTTAAGTTTTGTCTTTAACCTGCAATATGCTCTTTAAAAACTCAATCAAAAAGGAGAAAATGAAAACTTAAGTCAGGGTAGTTAATAGAAGGCCAAAGTAACTGCAGTTTCATCGTTATTCCAATAAAATGATTTGCAACGGACATCTTAATAATCAGAATTCATCACAAACAGTAACAACTTTCTTTGCAAACATTACAAGAGGCTGAAAAGTCTTGCCATTTCATTTAAGCTTGAGTTAGAGTTAAGTGTCTGGATGACTGTCCGCCTTTCTATCTCAGCCTTATTGTACACTAATAAAACACTGTTTTAAATAGTATTCAATCGAACAAAAACAATTGATCAATGCTTTTGCATTTAGAAAACACAGAACATGATATACAGGTGTCTATAACTTAAAGGTCACATATAATGTAAAATACACACTACCATAATGTTCTTACTTTACTATGTGTCCCTTGTCTGTCAACAAACCCCCCAGTTGCTTTTAAAACAGTTGGAGAAATATAAAGATTTAAAGAACGTTTTACTTGTTTTAACAGTGCAGTTTCTTTATAAGGTTAGATATTACACCCAGTTGGGAAAGTGTATTCATCCGTGCTTGTTAACACAAACTTTGAACAGTTATCACGCTTCTAAACCAGACTCAGTTGCGGAGAAAACCAGGAGACAAAAAGCACTTTGAAAGTTCTTTACTAGAAAGCAGTAGGTCAAAAATCAGACAATCCAAAATCCAAAATCCAAAGTCAGAAAAAAAAACAGGCAAGCAAACACTAGGACAAAAAGGCTGGAGAGCATGAAACACTAGGAATACAATGACAATCTAGCAGAGGGCTGGTGAAAACACAGGGCATATATACCGGTCTGACTAATGGGAAAAGAGATACAGGTGTGTTGGGACAAAAGGCGGGAAACAGAACAAAGGCAGGAAGCCAGACTAGAATTCATACAAAAACAGCATTCAGCAAAATAAAACAGGAAGTCATACAAAAGAAAACAACACGATGACAAACAGAATATCACAACAGTCCTATAGTACAGTGTTTCCCAAACTTTTCTGGGGACCCGGTTTTTGAAAATGACAAACCATCACCACCCAGTTCACAGTACAGGAGGCAGGGCTGGACTGGGACCTTGAAATGGCCCACCATGATTATTTATATGGTCTGCGGAGGCACACAGCATAGGATACCAGAGGATATATGTGAACATTGTGTTGTTTAAAAAATAAAGTGCAGTAGCCTACATGGAACAGAGTAACCACGTCAAAAAACTGATACGCTTTTTCATTACTCACATTTTGGGAGAAATGGCTACAGTGACATCACTTCCTTCTTGAATTAAAAGTGGTTGTCAAAGAAACACAACCAGAGATGTATTTAATAAAACATGCAGTTTTCTTTTTTAAATTTACCATGGATCCCGTGTCTTACTGTGGGCCTGTTTGTCTTATTTAGAAATAGCTCCTCAAAGTGGCACCTTATGAAAAACAGAGAGAGACAAGCAGAGAAGGAAAGAAAAATAAAGAGAGCAGGGCTCAGTTTAGGTATAGTTTCACTAATCTTTAGGTAAGCAGAGAGATAAGAGCTTATTTGGTACTTACAAATGCCAAGGAAAAAAAGGCTGCATGGACCTTGGTGCTCTGAGGGAGACAGAAATCAGAGGTGAGGAAAAATACGCTCGATTAATCTGATTCTGTCTCTTCAAGAATTAAGATAAGAGCTACATCGTAAACTCACGATGAAAGAAAATGAACACTTTGTAAAAACGTCCAGTCCCAGTTAGAATTTAGTTCAGTATCTCTCATTTCTGAGTGGAGCAGATTTAAGATGGATGCTGGCAAACACTCAGGCAGGCATCAGGATCAACACGTTTATTTTTTCTGCAACGTATCAAGAGAGCACACGTGACACAGACACGGGCAGCAGCACGCTCTCTCCCCTGCAGCGAGTGAAACAATACGCAAATAAGGCAAAAATGTCCAACGTTTTTATCATAGTTTAGCGTCACTTCCATCGGACAAAACTGACTGCAAAAGTCATATAAAGACTTACAAAAAGTTCACGCTACATTTTTGTACAGTTTAAAACAGAATAAACAACTTTATACTCGCGAGCTTGAACAATGGGAGAGAGCGTCACAACTTGTTTTATAGATACAAAAGCCATCGCTCTTATACTGGGAACGCGCAGCTTATTCACACGTGCGTCCTTGTGTCTCATGAAATAATGCCCCCCCCCAATTTACGTTGGAGAGCAATAGAGCGAGAGCAGAGGAGACGCATGTGTGATGCACTTTTGAACGGTAAGATGTTTAAACAATCATTATCCCTCTCTCTCTCTCTATCTTTTACTATTGTTTAGCATTGTAACTTATTTTTAAATTAGTTTTGTTTCTTTATGATGTTTGGATGTAATGTATTTTGCTAAACTTACTGTACACCAACACTTTGGTCCCTGTGGCTGTTATGAATGTGCTCTATAAATAAAGTTGACTTGATTTGACTTTCTCTCTGGCTGTAACATTTTTGGCATTTTGGATAACATCAGCAAACTAATGAAGGGTGGCGTTGTCATTGTGTTATAGTGTGTTCACACTGTTAGGCTATATTACTGCTGGCTCCACTGTAGCCTCTATCTATCTGCATAGTATAAAAGGGATGAAAAATGACTGATTTGTACTAAAGCAATAAATCTTTAGCAGTTTGTTGACCAGATGGACAGTAATTGATATATTATACATTTCATTTTAGTGGCAGAGATTGAGAGAGGCTTGGAGTCACTGCACAGAACCAGGGAGCAGGTAGACCCAGATGTGGCTGAGTTGCTGAGAGAGGACACAGATGCAGTCATAAACATTGGCGTTTCTTTTGATGGCACCTGGCATAAAAGAGGCTTCAGTTCTCATTTTGGAGTTGGTGTTTGTATTGACCTCCCAACAGGACTGGTGATTGACTTTGAGGTCCTATCCTCATACTGTCATGCTTGTGCCCTGAAGCAAAATGCAAAGAGAGAGGGGAAAATAACAGAGCAGGAGTATGACAGCTGGAAAGAGACGCACAAGGACTGTGCAAAAAACTTTTCAGGGTCCAGTAAGGCAATGGAGCAGGAGTCAGCAAAGCGGATCTGGGCTAGGTCTGTAAATCGCCACCAGTTGCGATATACTGAGTTATTATCAGATGGAGATAGTGCAGCATTTAGAGAGGTGGTTGCAATGAACCCATACCCTGGGCATGAAATAACAAAACTTCCACAAGCGGATGGGTACAGCACTCAGAAAGCTGAGTGCACAGGGGAAGTTGGGAGGGAGGGGTGTAGGAAAGCTGACTGCCAGTAAGTGCAAAACTTTACAAAATTATTACAGGGGGGCAATCCTCAATAACCAAGGTTCACTGGACAAAATGAAGACAGCAATTTGGGCAGGTCTCCTTCATTGTATGTCCACTGATGACAACCCCATGCACACTAGGTGCAGTACCTCTTGGTGTTGGTATAGAAGAGCTGAGGAGAATGGGAAATTCCTGACAGTCATCAACACCATGCTGGGAACTTTCTAACACAAGAGGTGGGGAGGAAGTGCATCCCAGTGTACCGCTGCATGTCAAGTGACAGCCTACTACTGCGAATGCAGCATGGTGGCACGCAAAATGCGAACAAGTGCCTCAACTCCGTTATATGGGCGCGATGTCCAAAAACGTTTTTTGTGGGGAAAAGCAGGGTTGAGGCAGCAGCCAGTATGGCCATCTCCATGTTTAATGAAGAGGCCTCTGCCATGCTAGCTGTAATGGAGAGGCTGTGGCTTCAGAGTACAGTTGTTACAGTTGATGCAATGAGGGAAACTGATACACTGAGAATTGCAAAAGCTAAGGCCTTCACCTCTGCCAGTGTGAAACGTAAGCACAAGACTCTGAGTACAGCTAAAAAACTGATAAGACATCAGCAGGAAATGGGGGAAGGGCCGACATATGGAGCTGGCATGGACAACTAAATTGTAAATCCTACTGTGTTAGTGTCCAAATGCTATGATGATGCACAGAGTTCCAGACTTTAGTAATAGTACAAATAGTAATAGTAGACTTTAGTTACCTTGTTTAGCGAGTTTCATCGGATTTGGTGGGAGTTCTACTGGGGGCAATGTGTGTATTACGGTTTGTGTGTTGTGTTACTGTGGTTCTGTTCATACTTTATTCAATTTATATGCATTTAATATGTTCTATATTGTTGTTGCTGTGTAATTGATTAGATATTATGTCTGTAAATAGTCATTTCCAGTAAGAATTTATGGAATTTTACAATATAAATCTTTAATGTCCGTTTTCTGAAAATGAGTTTTTTCCTCATATTTCGTCACATAAATCTCCACTTCAGTACCACTTGCATACACCAAACTTACCAGTTTTATTCCTAGGTATATTCTGCAGGGATTTACAGAGGGGTTTGTTGATAGATCATTCATAGCCTGATTTATGTAAGTTTATTCCTAAAAACAGGGCGAAAATTGATTTTTTTTCGATCTGTTGATAGTATTTTCTGATTTATGAAGATAATATGAAGATTTATGATAAAAAGAGATATACAAAATCCCCTCTGTAAATCCCTGGGTAATTGATATGTTAACTAAATAAAAAAATTATTTTGAACCTGGCCATTTCCAATGTTCAGATTTATATCCCCCCAATGTATGTCAATTAGCGCATATTTCATTATATAATTCCTTATTTGCATATTTAAACATAATAGAAAACTTGTAATATTAAAAATATTTATCTTGATATAAGTAATCAACTGTAGAAGTTTCATGTTGATATCTGTGAGTAATTTTTTTTCCCTATTCACCTGTAGTGTCTCACCTTAATACCTCTCATACACACGTGAACTCCACATCAAAGGCAAACCTTCACTCTAAATATGCCCTAAGGGGAGAGAAAGAGAGGCCAGGTGGGTCAAGACAACAGTGATAAATTTAACAGTATTGGTGTCTTTAAAATAATGCAATTATAGATCAATTTATACAGTCACTCTTTAAAAGCATTAGGCTTTATGGTGGATATCAGCAAGAACACATAACAGCATACAGTATAGTAAACTTACAAATGTGAAGAATGCCTGTGAAGTCCACACAAATGAAAGGCACATCCCTGCGGGACAGGGCAGCCTGTAAAAGAGAGTATAACAGAACTAATGACTGATGAAAGAAATAGAGCTAGACAAGTCTGATACACATACTGTTTGAGAAAATGTTGAATGGATCGCCGATAATCAAGAACAAATACAAAGCAAGGAAATGAAATTGGATGATGATGATATGAACTTCAGTCACTGAAAGCAGCAAGGGCACCCTGAGAGGAATGAGCAAAGAGCAAAGCAATCACATTACTTTTTGTTAAAAAAAAAAAAAAAGTATTTAAATCCAATTTCAATTCAAATTCAATACAAATTCATTGATTATAAATCTCACCTTACACTGTAAAAAAAGATTGTAAAATTGACAGTAAAGTGCTGTAAAATCATGACAGCAAAAACATAAACAGGAAAACAATGAAACAATGTTCAATTGACTGAAATATTTAGTGAAATACAACATCAACTGTTAATCTTCATGTAAAAATATGTGAACATAATCACATTTATTTGTAGATTCTACATACTGTTGTAACGTTAACTAAGAAAACCTGTAATACAAAAAAAAATACAGTCCAGTTAATACTACGACATGACAGTGTTAAAATGATGGTTATTTTTTGTCAAGTTCATTTTTACAGATGTAAATCATATAGCGTTATCATTTGTATAATGCACATTGCAAACTACTTTAAAGAGAAAATAAATAGGTTACAGCTGTAAAGTGGAAGGATTACAAATGGAGATTGTCCAAACTTTTCACCAGGCCAAAACTTAAAAAGTAAATGGGGGCCATGGGCCAGTGTTGCATTGTTTAGATGCAAAATGATAGCTACCAAGTTCCCCTTCACTTTTCCTTATGCAACAACAACAAACAGCATACATATTAACATTTCTTATTTTCATTGTGATTTATTTATTTGAAAAACAGAACTTTATGGCAGACCAGCTTTGACCATGTGTGATTCATCACTCTACATTTCATAAAATATATTGAGAGGCTTGTAGTATTTTTAAACAATTTAACAACTTCATCCCTTAGTGACAAAAGAACTTATACTGTAAATTCCAGACTATTGAGCGCACCTGGATATATAAGCCGCACCGGCTAAAAATAAGTAAATAAATGTATTTGTACATATATAAGCCGCACTTGCTATTTACACAGAAAGACGTGACACAAAAACATTGTTTTAACTTTTAATTAAATACGTAGGCTATCGGTAACATCCGCAAATACGAAGCCTACTAACTGGAAATCCTTGATCGAACAGTGTCTGTAACACGGCTGATGAAAAAGGTTACCGTAATACAGTAAAACATTTCACAAGAAAAAGTCTATCCATTCACTGCCTCAGAATGACTTCATTACTCACTTCCTCAGTGTCTTTTTCGTTGTCGCTGTCAGTGTCAACTTTACGTGCAGCAGCTCTGTTAGCTTCTTTGACAGCCGGGTCGATCGCCGTTAGCTTGAAAGCTGCATCATGCATTTATCCGTGTGTTTTCCATGATATGGGTGTGTGCATGAAGCGCAAAATGACTGATATTAAAGAGCATATTGCAGGTTAAAGACAAAAGTTAACTAATCATAGGAAAATATGTTAACAATGCTATTTTTAAAGAAATTCAGAAATTAATAAACCACAATGTCTCTTAGAGACGTTTTAATACGTTTTTGCGTGTTTTCGCTCTTTACTTCCACATTCAGCTGTGACGTAACATAAGAGAGTCTCGCTGAATTCACATCTGTTTAACATTGAAAAGCATGGATCCGAGTGACCCGTCAATGAAGAGGAACAAAATCTGTATTCCTATACATATGATGGTCCTCTGGCTTATAATTATCAGCCTGCTAGACGTGATAGAGAGCAGGAACTGGGCAGGATTAGGAGGAATAACGGCCTCAGGAGAGAAGCTGTGGTGTGAGGAGAACCAGTGGAGAATAAAGCAGGTGTCCTGCTGAGCGGTGTTAGCTAGCGATATGGGTAGTGCTGTTTTCACACACAAGCTTTTGTAAAGTGTGTAATCATATACAGTAACTTAACCAACAAGTCTTGGTAGGTTAAGTGTAAAGTGCTAATCATTTCCCTTTACATTGTATGGGATTGCCCTGTAAAAATGGCAGAACGTTTTATGGTGCCACAGCGCTGTGTGAGAGAGAGAGAGACAGAGAGATCTACAGCTTGTGCAAATGCAGCACAAATGTCTTTATGTATTTGTTATTCCTGATGCAGTGCTCACGTTGTTTAAATAGTAAATAAAGTATGGTGCTGTATAATGCTCCTGCGCGTCACAGCGCGTAAGCCAAACGCACATCAAAACAGCGCACACACTCCACAGGTTTTGCACATATATTACTACAATTAAATGAAGTTTTAATGGGAGAGAGGACTGACAGACGTAAAGCTTGTGTTTCTGTTTGTTTCCAAATGCTCCAAACTGCGTGTTCTGTCTTTCTCCACAGCGCACACACCCAAACGCTCTCTTGCAACAGAGTTGGATTTATAATAAATCGTATGACTACATATATTAATACAGACTGTCCGGTGTCTATTACGCGCACACTAGATAATATAAATTCTAGCAGATCAAATCATTAAATGCTTACTGCCTGCATGTGGCGTATTTTATGTTAAACATCCAGAACACGTGTTACTGAAAAAATGGCGCCGGTGGTTCCTACGAAAATTCGCCTATGGGATTTTTAATTGGATTTTGGATCATTGCAGAAAATAAACTGTGTCAAACACACGTTTCTGACGCGTCGCTGTTTTGTTTAGCGGGATAATCTTTACAGATGAACATCATTTATATGAAGTTTGAAGAGTTAATGCAGCCCAGAGAAGTAAAAAGCTAACGTTATGCTCTAGCGAACGACACCGCCGTCCGTTTGTAATGACGTCACGACCGTTATGCTTCATCGAGCTAATCAGCGGATTTGACAAGATAGCTAAACGTTAGCTTAATAAGTTGTTTATTAACCTAATATTTACAAGAACACTGAAAAACATGACTAGAGGCTGTAAGGAGGATTAGGGAGAGAGTTCCCGGTGTGATGACGTGTAATGTCTGTGACAACCACTGTAGTTTCAGTTAGCTACTCGTTAGCAGCCGCCATTTAAAGTTCGCGTAAAAACTTTAAAAGTCACAAGTGGGGTCTTAGGTAACGTAGTTTTTCTCGTCTAACAAAACACCAACATCTCTTCAGCTTGTGTTAACCACAGACCTTATTTCAGGCGTCTAACCACAAACACATTCAAAATCCACACTGACTTTTAGAGTTAGGAACCCATGGAGCTAAAATGCTAACTCACTTCCTGGTTTTATGACTCAAAACTACACCAGTCTATAGTGAACATAGAGACAGAGAGGGATAACAGTTGGAACTTTTGTTTGATAGGTGCTTGTGCGGGAAATGTCAGCCCACGGCTTCAGCAGTGGAGAGTCTGTGCTGCAGGGAGGAGAGTGCCTTCTGGGCGTTAGTGGAAAATCTAACCCCCAGGCCAGAGCCCGACATAACATGCCTGACACAGCACCCAGGTTTTGAGGCTTGCTGCCTAAACCCCTTTGTAATGCAAATTGAATACATGACCTTCAGGCAGGAGCATGGTCCCCTTGAGGCCAGTAGACACGAGTAAGTGTAGGGCAGAATCTATAATTGTGCTTTTGTGTAAATAATAGGATCAAGTTTAATTGTAAGTATTGTGTCCCTATCCCCAGGCAGTATCGTTACACGGCTTACAGGCAGGTGATCCGCTGGGTCTATGGCATTCTGGGGAGACACATTAGGAGGCCCTTACCTTCCTGTGTTGTATCTGCCATTAGGAGACAATTTCCAGAAGAGGGAGGGATTTATAAAGGCTTTCAATGGCCGATTTTGGAGGAAAATTAGAAAAATAAATGAACACAATCACTAACTGGAATAACCGGTGATTCTTTTTTTTTAAAAAAAGCTGACCTCATGACCCGACTCAAAAAAAAATTGGGAGACAACACCAAGTAAAGTCAGTAGTGTGTGATGTGCATGAGTGGTGCGTGTAGATGTTGTGAAATGCAAACATAGCAAAATGTAACTTAGTCTAACCTTCTCAAACAAAATGGACTATACCTGTGAAGAAGATCAGAGAATAAAAACTATTAACATGCTCTTATGTTAAACATTTACAGTTCAGTAAAACAACAACACATGAATGCATAATTGCATTCAATGCAAAATTGAGGGATCACAAAATAGCAGTATTTTTACATTTTGTAAACAAAGCAGATATCCATAAGGGATTTGACTGACAAAGAAGGAAAAGATTTTTTTAATAAAACAGCTCTCTAATGGTGGACTGCAATACCCATTTTGAATGCTAAGAAACTGTTCTAAAGTCATTTTTTAAATATTGAATGCCGTTCAAGATACAGTCCAACAGCCTCATCCTTGGTGACCCTTTGGCACGATGAGGAAAGAGGGGAAGGTGCAGTGGAGGTCAAGCTAGCACTGGCCTCCCGTAGTGCTTGCGGGGATCCGCTGTAGCTCTCGCTCAGTGACTTCATCAGGGAAAATGCATATTCTGAGAAAGAAAAACATGTTTTCATCCATTTCACTGTGACTATACTTTCACTGGCTCAAATAAATGTATTATATGATAAGCAGACAGCCTACCATATGATGGCTTTTCCTTGACAGGGCGGACTACCCATCCACCTTTGCGAAACCTTGGGTAGCGAACCGCATAACAGCTCTTTCCATCACTGGTTTGAGCAACTTCTCGACTGCCATTGTGGTTGAAATGGAGAGCAGCTAACAGAAGCCTGTTGATAAAATAGAAGAATAGATAATGCAGTTTGAAAGTTGTAACTGAAACAAATTGTACAGACGTTTCACATTTTTTAAATAATTTTTTTGTACTGTTCATGCTGCTGTGTTAGACTGCATTAATTTAAGTATCACATACCTGTTGTACATCCCAAGGAAAGAGAATCCAGTGTGCTTGGGTGCAAAGTGGAGGATGAGGGAATGAAACGCCTCCAGGGAGAAAGTCTGGTGTTGTGGGGACAGCTGCCGAACATCCAGTAGCAGTATACTGCCTGTCTGTATACTGCTACTGGATGCCCTCTATCTATCTATCACCAATGCGGGAATGCAGGATTACCATGGTCATGAATGTCCTGAACATGGTTTACCAGGCTTTCCCACTTAGCTGCCATCACATCTGGATCCCCATCTGGAGTGGAAGCTGTCCAGTCCAGTATAGATGGTTCACTATAGCTGGCCTCCACAGCTTCAGGTCTTCACACTCCCGCTCCTTCGCAGCAGCATCCAAAGCTTTTTGTAGGCCTGTTTTTAGTACAGAAACACAAGTTGGAAAATATTTTTTATCTTATTACCATTACTGACATAACAATTGCTCAGGAAAAAAATAAGAAAACATTGAGATGCATACTTTTCCCAATGTGCCAGATGTCTGGACACATCTCCTCCTGCACCCACTTGGAAACCTAAACAGCAGGACACAACATATTGATCATAAGAAAATATAAATCCTGTCTAATTATTATGCAGATTGTTTTATCCTTGGTTTATGTACCTGACGATTTCTGTCAGTGATGAGAGTTGCCACTTCCATGTGCTTCTCCTTCAGAAACTCCATGCTGCGCTTCAGACCCTCCAACTCACACCAGTTGCTGTTAGGGACCTCTGAGCTCTTTGAAAACAAGGACACGTTACTAACAGTTGAATTAGAAGGTAGCAAAACATTTTTTTGATAGCATATCCTTACCTGGACAAGTTAAAGATCGAACACCTTGTTAACTCTGTTCTCAATCAAAGAGTATGTGCCATACTTGGCACAATGTCCCGGAGAGTCTGACCTATAAATGTCAAAAGTGTCATTTATACATCGAACAACAAGCACAATGCAATATATTGTATCTTCAAATACTGTTTTGACCCATTTTCTATATACAGTTTAATGTGTAGTACCTGCAGTCACCAGAGAGGATTAGCCCACCCCCCATCTCGTTCAGTTGAGTGATGAGCTCTGCCTGCTCAGTCTTCCAGGCCTTTACGATGGTGGGGATGGTGTACAGGCGCTGATGGCGGAAGAAGGTGCTTGTACCGATGCACTGAAGCCCAAACAGTTTTAACATCCTTATTGTCTGGGTTTCCATGCAACCTGAAAAGTGGATGGCCCCACTCAGTAGAAGGTTACATGCAGGCATGTTTCGGTGCAGCATTGGCTGGTTCTGCCATAACTGCGTATACCCACAGGCTGCACACACCTAGGAGATATACATTAAAAGCAGAAAAGTTACAAAACTTTACACAGTGAGTTAACAATTAAAAATGATAAAAGAAATGAAATTATCCTAATTCTATCAAAAACATAAAAATTGACATGTACATGAAAGTTTATGATGTAACTTTTGATGGCAGTGATCCTCTTACTTGCTGTATTTTTATGTATGTTCTATGTGACCCTGTGTCTGCCCACAACACGAAGGGCAAACAGTGAACAAGGACATCAGCTGGGTTTTGCATACAACAAACTTATCAGCAGGGCTGAAAGAAAAGAAAAAAACACACATTGATAACACAATTTGTTGAATAACATTATCATGAAGGATAATTAAGATTCAGAATTAAAGTCCATCTGTGGGCTATGTCCATAAACTTTCTCATGCAACACGAAATGTAAAACACTTCAAACCTGCTTGCCTTTTGTTCAGACAAAATGTTTATAGTAATGGAAATGAACTTTTACCTTTTCATTGATATTCCAAATCTAAAATGAAATCAAGAATTCTTACTTGAGATCTCCACGAGATTCCTGTAGCAGCTCTTTGATGGCTTCCCCACCATCAGATATCTCGCTCATGTTTTCCTCCTCTGGGCTCCATGACTGATCCCCAGGTTCATCCATGTCAACAGAGGAGGAATCTTCATCTCTGTGTGCAGGACTGGGCCGCGGAGTTGATGTATGTATCTCAGACATTTCTGTCTGAGTTCCCACACTGACCATCCTGGGGCTCACATGGACAGCTGGGGTAAAAAGAGAGTAGGCATATTTGGAGTCATATATATATATAAGAGACAGCTATAAAACCCAATGTAACAGCTTTGCAAAAAAAAAAAACAGTTTACCTTTACAGGGCTCACTTCAATAAGGTTTTGAGTTGTGTGTGTATAAATACAATACAAATTATAGTGTGTTAAAGCTTTTAGTATACACAGATGTGTTAGCGATAGTAATGTTTATCAATATTACATTTTGAGAAAGTAAAGTTGTACTACCTATTTAACGATAGAGGGGTTTGATGTTACACTGAGAGCCACGGTGTAACACTGATGGTTTAGGATCCGCTGGAGAAAGGCACTCCTGTTCTGGAAATACAAGTCCTGAGGCACTGGCTTCAGCCAGCGCCGCTTCGTTATCTCCAAGAACCTGGACAGACACAAACATCACACCGTATGAAAACATGGCAAATAGAGATTCACCAGTTACTAACAGCACATAATTTGCTGGTAAAACCGTAGAGCAGATTATCAATTTAACTTTTAGATTGTCATTGCGCAATGAGCAACGATACGTTCCCAGACTTGCTGTATTGCTCTCTCAAAGTCATGTAACGGGTAACTGTAGTTACATGTGATGGTTTTAATTGTCCCTGATTTCAGGGGATGCTAGCCGAGAGGTGCTCGCTTACATGGCACCTGATGCTATGTAAAGTTAGCTTGAAGGCTTCGATATTATTAGTTATTAAACAAACGTTCTTCTACTAGTTAACATTCGTATATCCACTTGAAAAAAAATTGAGACTTACGGTGCTCAGTTCGCGTTTCCGTCGGGCAGCTTCTCTGACAGATCCTTGTTGACCTCTGCCTCCGGGAGCCGGGCTAGCTGCTGCTGCTGGTGAACCTGTCGTTGCCTGTATTGACGGGACCGCACCCGCCATCAGTCTCACCCGGTTCAGGCTCCGGTAACCCATCCTGAACTCCATCATATCGCCAGGCACATAATCCTCCTGGCGAAAATGAGCATCACAGACGACGGTGTTTCTTGTGACCAACGAAGAAATAAAATCCCGTCTCTTAACCTGTACGAAACGAACCCAGGCACGAAAGCTAACGCCATTTCTCTTTCTATTGGGAAAACAGTGGACTCGATTTCCCGTTAACATTGTATTGGAGCATCCAGCACAAACGCAATAATTAACCATCTTAATGACTGGCCAAATGAATTAAATACGGAAGAAACTCAAGAAACACGATCCGAAGTCTGCTCTCTCGATCACTACCACATAGGATTAAAGTGGATCAAAGCCGAGTCAGAGAACGGGACTCCCTTACGTTACGTAATATGACGCATTGTTGAAAAAAAAGTGCGTTCTAAACGGCTCTGCTAAAACAGCCACTTTCTCCTCTAAATTAGAGCCCTTTTGTGTTGTAGAACATATAAAAAAAAAAAATAACCTACTTATTTTACAGCCATTAACAGACTATATAAAATATTAATTTACAAATGTTTTTAACCTGCAATATGCTCTTTAAGATCCGAAGTGACGAGGTCAAATGTTTTTGCGGCAGAATCTCATTGTCCCCCAACAAAAATCCATAAATAAGCCGCATCCTTGTAAAAGCCGCAGTGGTCAAAACGTGACAAAAAAGTAGAGGCAATAGGCTTTCTTGTGTCTGCACAGCCAAGCTAGCCAGAGACGTTGACGTTTTTTTTCCCCAAGTGTATTTCGAGTTTACAGCAAGCAGACATTTTGTCAACTTTTTTCTAGTGCTTTGTCGGGGTAGTGGTTATTAGAGGAAATAATTCAAAAATATCTGGTTTTGTGCCTCGGAAGGATTAACTTTCGTTTTCACAGTAAAACATTGGACTGTTCATTTTTTTTCTCCATTTCAAATTAATAAGGGAGGGGAAAAGTGGTCTTTTTGTCCAACATTATTCCATGTGATCTGTCAGCTTAGTTTGCTAAAAATGATTACTTGCGGGTTTTGCAGCAAAACACTCGAGACAACACGGGGCTACGTGCTGCATTGTAGAGTTCATAGAAATAAATCCCATTATTTTTTCAAATGTGTTGGGAGTGACTGCAAGCAGACATTTTGTACCTATACAGCTTTTAAAGCTCATTTTTATCAGGCTCACAATGTGCCACAATAGAACAGTTGCTACAGGTCTCAAATGCACCATTTATATGTGTGACTGTAGCTTTCACACAGTGAATGAACTTGTCACCCACTTATAGGAGCATATAGTGGAGGGGCGACCTGTGACATGTCCAGTAACAAAAATACATTTACTGTGAAATCATCATTCACTGCTCTTATGTCCAGGAAACATAGAGCATGCTCCATTGAAAGCATAAGTGGCATATTCAGAAAAAACATTTCTCAGTCTTCTGTTATCGGTGCATGCGAAGATGCTCCCCAGAGTCCAAACGAAACACCAATGAATGAAAACACTGACTTCAGTGAGACCTTTCTTAGGAATGTGTTTATTTGACTAAAAACTGCAAGGGCAGCTCCTTCTTCCAGCTTCAACAGTACAGACAATTGTCGAAGAGATGGACAAAACGTCCATGAAATGGGACAGAATTACACACTAAAAACACTACATTCACTTCTAAAAAAATGACATGTGCCTAGCTGATGATGCTATTGCTAAAATCTGAGTTTATGTGAAGGATTCAGATCTTTTCTCTGTTAGTCATCAAGGACCAATGAGAACTACCTATTCAAGAGCCCAAACATTCAAAAATATGTTGAAATACGTAGAGCCTCAAAAAATACTGTTGGGAACTGATGAAAATATGACACCACGGTTTGCCTACTATGTGCCAGTTAAAGATACACTAAAAAACCTACTGGAATCAGAACTGTGGAAGAATTCTGTCACAACAGTCTTGTGAAAATGATTCAGATGTTCTTGAAGACTGATGGACACGTTTTTAACCCTTAAGTGGAAACGGGGTTCTTCTCAGCACAGCGTTTCCATCAACTAATCCCGGGAAAGATTCCCAAATAACCGATCTGTACCGTCCCACTTTTTGGGACCCTTCCGTTGGGGTGCCAAGAATGTGGAGCCGATCCGAAAAGGTGGAGCTAAACACTGCAGTCTGTTGATTGGTTGAAAGAATTGTCACTTCCCGTGTTACGTCGGCAAAAAAAACTAAGTGAAGGTGATGGTGGTGATGGAGAGGAAGGTGAGGATGATGACATTCAGGAGCCAACAAAACGACCCAAATTAGGAAAGCAATGTGGTCCCACATGTAGAAAAAAATGCCCAGATAGGCAGGAGGATGCAAATCTTCAATGAGTATTGGAAACTGACCTACCCAGAGAGAAAGAGTTTTTTGTTTCACACTGTATCCCGGCAGCAGCCCAAACGAACAACAAACTCCATCCCATCAAAGCGGAAATGGTCATTCAAATACCACCTTAAGGATGACCAGGGGCAGGAACAGAATGTGTGCAAGGTGATGTTTTTGAGCACCTTTGGTTACCAACCCAAGAATGACAGGATACTGTCTACCATTTTTGCAAGTGCCACCTCTTCCTCGTTGGCCCCACCACAAGACCGCAGGGGAAAGCATCCTCCTCCAAATAAGGTAAATATGTCTCCAATTTGCAGACATATTGAATCCTTTCATCCGTGCGCCAGCCAATATCGCCGTGAGCATGCACCCAACAGGCGCTATTTGCCAAGCGATGTTACAATCAAGTCCATGTATGCAGACTATAAACAGCAAGTGCCAAATTGCTCATACGAGACGTATAGGAAGGCTGTGAAAAAGCTTAACATCAGCTTCACAAAACTAGGCGAGGAGGAATGAGAAGTGTGTTTGCGCCAAGATATACATCTGAAGGAGGAGCATGTGCCCGGGGTTAAATGCTGAGTGAAGAGGGGTGAGCACAAAACCAGAGCAGATACGGCAAGGTGGCATTATAGGCTGGATGCTGAGAGAGAAGAGGAGGCGGACAGTATCACCCGCAGTGTCGACCTGCAAAAGGTGATCATGCTTCCCCGTATGCCGGGTGTAAAATCAGCTGTCTTCACTCGCAGAATTTCAGCATATAACGAGATACTTGCAAGTGTTGGAAAGACCAGAAAGCTGAAGAGGAACACCATCTCCATCCTATGGCATGAGGGCATTGCAGGGAGATCTGCTGTTGAGGTGACGTCGGCCTTTGTCACTTCCCTCCAACAGGAGCGGGATGTCCACCACGTGACATACTGGATGGACAATTGCATTGGCCAAAACAAAAACTGGGCGCTCCTAACTGCTCTGGTCAAGGTGGTGAACAACTCTCTGAACAACATTGAGGATATCACCACGCAATGAAGAAGCGACCTGGAGGAAACGTCCTTGATTTCAAGGACTTTGAAGATGTCGTTGCCTCATCAAACTCAGGGAAAGTGAATGTGATGAAACTTGAATCCCATCAAATCCTTGCATGGAGAGCGGGCCATTCAGTGGCAAAATTGAAAAGAGTGCCGTATGTGCAAATGTCTGTGTGTGCGTGAGTGTGTGCATCTGCACAGGTTTTTGTGCATGTGTGTGGATGCAGACTGTCCATCAGTCACTCTCCCACAAGTTTGCCACGCCCCAACAATATGATCTGTCACAGACTACTTTTTCTCACTGTCTTGACACACACACACACACACACACACACACACACTTTGTCCTGCAGGTGTCATGTTTTGGCCTTTATTTCATGCAGAGGTTTGTTTACTATCTATCAGACACACACACACACAATAACCCATGTAATCCTCAGCATAGTACATGCTGATTTTGCCTTTTTGAATAGATTTTGATTGTACTGTATTAATTGAAAGTTCTGTTGTTAAAATAATTATTTGTTTATTAAAAGAATTGTTTAAAAAATGTTTTACCTTGTGCAAAATGATTGAAATTTTGAACTGGGAACGACAGCCAACAGACTGCAATGATTCTCAAAATGTACTTTACTAAGCAGTGTCAATATCATCAACCTATAGATATTCATTAACTACTAAAATAACTCTGAAAATAAAAAAACATACAATGAATTCAACAGGGAAGTAGCAACGGACACATTTAAATTGTAGATACTGCACATTGCCTTTGTAACAGTGTTCCATTTCTTTCGGCTGTGCAAAGGCAGAGAGCAGTATCTGCATTTAAGAGGTCAAGGGTCAAATTAATGGTCTTAATATTTTTCTGTAAAATATTCTGTGCTATTAAGCTATAACATGAATTCAATCACCACTGTCTACGTGCTACGTGTTTGATTGGCCAGCATGAAAACTTTGAGGCCATTTTTCTCAGTTTCAGTGTTGGCGTAGTTTCTGCTCTTTGCCTTTGTAGAGCAGTATATACAGTAATGTTAGCTAGCATAGTTTGCTAGCTAATGTTAGCTAACTATAAATTAGGCTGATACATAGTGATAATGATATTAACAAATACTCTTCCACACAAACAGACAAACAAATACGTGATTTTGCAAGTATGTTGTTAAAATTGAATTATTGTTGAAAGATGAAGATACTACTTACATGTAAAGAGTGTGGTCAAAAATAAATGGTCTCACAGCCACAGTTGGTAAGAATCAAAGGTTCTCGTAAAATTCTATAAGAAATGCATGCAGTGTTGTTGTTTTTTTTTAAAGGGAAAATTAAAATTTTCAATGACATCAAAAACATATTTTTTGAGGAACACCTGGAATATGAAATAACAAATTTTGATTACAAAGATATTGCAAGAAAACAACGTCGCTGGGTCATTTTTGACCCACTTATGCATCTAAGGGTTAAGTCCAACCCTTTTTTCAGTGAAAATCCTGGATCCCTTAAGCTAATCCTTTAGCAGGATGCTTTTGAGGTGGTCAACCCCCTTGGCTCCTCTGAGAAAAAACACAAAGTTCTTGCTGTCTATCTCTCTGCTGCAGACTTACGTCCATGTGCGTTCCAGCACTGAGCACATGTCCCTGGTTTTGTTGTGTGTAGAGAGTGACCTAAAACGTGTTGGATGTTTAAAGGTTTTTTCAGAGTTTTTGGTGGATTTAAAAGACTTGGAGGAAAACAGAATACCTGTTGGGGGTGGAACTGTCAAAGGGGCTCTATACTGTGTTGCTTGTGATAATTTGGGTTCACATGCCATTGGGGGGTTCACTGAAAACTTAAGTCGTTCACTGTACTGTTGTAGATATTGTGAAATCACAAGACAAGAGTTTGAGAGTAATGACCCCAATTTCTGTGGTGTCTGTTGCTGACCCGAGGAGAAGACAGCCAAGCTGTCAGAGGCATCAAGGTAAACGCTGTTTTCAATGCTCTTAAATCTTTTCATGTCTTCCACCTTGTTTAGGCCATGATATATTTGAGGGCATCTTATCCTATCATGTGGCCCTGTACTTAAAGTATTTTATTAAGGAAAGGAAATGGTTTACTTATTCAATTTTTGGACTGACAGATTAGGCAGTTCAAGTACAAAAGAAATGATGCTCTTAAAAAAAACCGTGTGCTGTCAACTCTGATGCACCCAAAGCTTTCAGGTCAGGCCATCCAGAACTCATGTTCCCCGGCAACGCTCCGCTCTCCCCCCCCATTTTAAAATATATAAATGAATAAAATAATTATGTCTGAGGCCGTTAAGTCACCCCCCCTCGAATTTAAAAATAAATATGTGTGAGGCCGTACCGTCTGAGGCCGTTTAGTCTGAGGTCTGACACCCGACGGAGGTTTTCCTGAGAACTGATGCTGGACTCAGTCAACTTTTGCAAGTCAAAGACAGTTGTACTTTTTATCCCAGTGATGCGATCAAACATGTGGTGAGAGAAAATGGCTTTTCAGAACACAATACTAGTGTTTCCACAGAAATACAGTACAAAGGTACAGCACATAGAAAAGGAAATTTCCTTGTTTAAAAAAACGATGAGTCCATGGAGTTTGGAGAACTTCTGATCGTTTTGATTCAAAATGATGCAGCTGTGTATTTTGTGGTGGATTCTCTTAAAGCTGAATATTATTCTTAATATCATCTGTACTCGATGACAAAACACAGTACAAGGTTGTGTTAACGTAGATAACTTAGCAGATTTTTACCCGTTACCATCATACATTATTAACGGGCTGTATTAGTCATACCACTAAAACATAGTGTGTTGTCAAAATAAGTGTTGTCTTGACTTGTTTGGTGCACAATTAAAATGCAAATGTATGTTGAGACAAAATAACATTAGGAGTAAAAATAAACTTCCATCAGTTTGCTCCTTCTTAGAGGTTTCTTTTTTATATACAGAATGTGTTACTTGACTCAATGATTAATTATTTGTGTCTTCTTTTACTTGCTATCTTGCAATATTAAATAATTCTTTCTTGCCTGCAGAAATTATGGACTTAGATCAAACATTTATACGCAGCGCTATCACTGAGGTCTTACATGACCTTCCAGAGATAACAAAAGACATTCCAGAGGAGACCGTACAATCCCTTGGTGTGGAGACAGATGATGATTCTCAGTTCTTCGAGGAAGCAGATTTACTGTCAGCATTGAGGCCAATACAAGCCAGAAAAGTCCTTGCAGCTTGCAGTACAGGAAGCAAGCCCTTTCTAAAGTAGCCCGCTTGAAACATAAACATTTGCATTGTGTAACAAATAACACTGTGTTTGTGTTTTTACAGGCCAGACTCCTGAAACAAGCAGCTCATTGGTTCGTGCCTCTCCGGGACCTCCCACATCTTTGCCTTCAGGTTCACCTCTAAGTTCAACCTCAAACAGCTGTCCGACATAGACTGGGTAAATAACTTCATCATACCATGGGACAAGTTCTCAGAGGAACTGATGCAGTCACTAGAAAGAGGAAAACCACCAAGTCCACGACTAGGGAGGGAGATTGTCCGAATTGTGGTCCGTGAGATGATGCAAAAAAGTCTTGCATAAGTAATAAGCACTCCACTGCAGTTGCTCAAAAGATGGTGGCAAAATATCCGAAATCTCTTCAAGATGTCATAGAAGGTGACGTGATTGGGCCAGGGTATCATTCTCTAGCCAAGCAAAGACGACTCAGAGAATAAGAAAACGAAAGCATCACACTGAAGATTCAGACACAGAAGTCGCTCCAGAGCAGAGAGCAGCAATCCGGGATACGTATGGGTGTATTAAATGGGATATGAAATTCTTGCCCCTTGGAGAGACCCGAGAGACTCAGCGGGAGAAGAAAGAGAAATTGAAGAGGATGTCTCAGCAAACTGATGCAAATACAGAAGAAGTCAAACGTCTGATGAAGATGAATTTCTACACACAACGTACATTCTCTATATTTCAGTTCCACTAGCATGACTCTAAATCTGTCACGTTCTCCATCTTAATATTTGAAAGGTTCTTGAATGTCTTGTGAATATGGACAGATCATTTTGTTCACAGCTTTGAAAAAAATAGTTCCCTTGAAAGAAGCAATATTTCTAGATGTTCTGTTTTAAACACAATAACTGTTAGGGTATACAGTATCTAATGTTGACTTTACAAGTTCAAACGCTGAACCTGGTCAGATTTACAAATTTGTTTAGATGGTTTACATTTTTGGTAAACGCTGTTAAAAAGGTTTTAGAGGGGTCGCCGGTGGCGCAGCTGCAGTGCGCGCGACCCCATGTATTGAGGCTTAGTCCTCGCGCGCGGGCGGCCCGGGTTCGCGTCCGGCCTGTGGCCATTTCCCGCATGTCTCTCCCCACTCTCTCTCCCCCTTTCCGACTCTATCCACTGTCCTCCCTCTACAATAAAGGCAAAAAAGGCCAAAAATAAATCTTTTAAAAAAAAAAAAAAAAAAAAAAAAAAAGGTTTTAGAGTTCATATTAAATAAACTAAGAATTGAAGCTGTTTTTTTCAATGCAGAATATAGAACTTTGTCTGAAACAATTAAAGCTAATGTAACAGGTAGTCAAGGCGGTGTGTCAGGCTTCAATTTAGATTAGCTAACTTGCTCTGCTAAATGTATTGGTAACATTAGCCAGGTCAGATATTTTTACGCTAAAAAATATAGCATTTGTGTCTTAACTAGCCACCGTTAGCTGTCGCTCTCTGGACTATTCTAGTTTGAGGGAAACGTTAGCTTAATGCTACCAACAATTTACGTTACGCCTGTAACTCCCGACTCCCGCCTGACATTACGATATTAGCGGGTCAGTTGGTTGAACGGCTTTGCACTGCATTTGGTACTGCGTGTGCACTGAACCAACTGCACGTTTGTGTTGTAGTAACGTTGGAGGATAACAACAGCGATGCTTTTCAAAGTGCAGTACCAAGGAAAGAAGAAATATATCAAGCTAAATGGGGCCTCACATCCAGCATTTCTTCAGGAAGGTAATGTTAATGTTGTGCTTCATGTAACCACATGCACCACAAAACTTGTCACATGAAATGTGTTGCTCTTAAAATAAATCTTACATGTGCTCTCTTGATATTATTATTCATGTTGGTACAAAATTTGGGGAAATGTGCAGGTGAGGTTTTTCCGACGGACAAATTCAAGTCTATGTTTCCAAATAGTAATCTGTATTATAATAAGTAAAGAAAAAGTAGTGTCAGCAACATTACTTTTCTTTGTCAAGAGTTTTTTGTTGAGCGCTGACATCAAATTAATATGTAGCAGCAGTGAATTATAAATCTATGATATGAAATTATCCCAAACATGTTTACTGAAATCCAAATTAACTTCTCTGAACAGTTACTGCTAAGTGACAGCTGGCTAGCAAATGAAAGGGCCTTAAATAGATGTGTATCTTTCTGAATGACACTTGCCATTGATTTTATAGTCATGTAATCTACAGATACTGTAGTTGTTTGACAGTAATTAATTATCAAGAATGTGAAAACTGCATTATAATATTCCTTACCTCAACACTAGAGAGCATTAAGCCTTATGGAGGTAGACTACTTTCAGACAGGCTATTATCTTCTCAGGTTGGTACAGTATGCTGAAAACACAAACTGTCATTAAGAGCCAAAAATTACTAGTAGCCTATACCTTAGGTCAGGGGTGCCCAATCCTGGTCCTCAAGGGCCACTATCCTGCATGTTTTAGATGTCTCCCTCATGATTATCTCATCTTCAAGCTCCGCAGAAGCTTGATAACGATCCTGATCATTTGAATCAGGTGTGTTGAAAGAGTGAAACATCTAAAACATGCAGGAAAGTGGCCCTCGAGGAACAGGATTGGGAACCCCTGACCTAAGGTAGATTTTGTCAGTAAGAAAATATTAATATTAAAGTTGCCTGATATCTGCTTTTAGGTGTTAGTGGGGGTAGTCTCATTCACCACTTTCAGGGACAGCCACATGTAACTGAAAGATAGATGTACACTGCTGCTGGATAACACTAACCAACAGTGAGGAAAATCCTTTGTCATTATTTTTCATATTAAATTAATCCATTCATGAAGTTGCAATGTTGGCAGTCTCAGTTGCTGTCTCCCATCTTTATAGTCAGTAGCTCTTACAATGGAAATGGCTGTCCCTCTTGCAGTTTAGGTTCTCTTTGTGGCACTGTACTATTATACAGTAGCTTTGTCCATTAAGATTGAAATTGTACTATAAGCTTATTTTTTTCCCACTTTGTGGCTGTTTAAGCACCTCTGTATCTGTGACAGCTAGATTAAAATTATAGCATATTCCAGGTTTCATTTATTTATTTATTTTGTTTTCAAAGCTAAAGAGAAGTTCAGCATACCCCCTGAGACAGACATATATTTGGTGGACACTTCATCAACACTGGAACAGAAGTTGATGAAGAGGTCTTCAGCGATATCTTGGAGGAAAAATCAGACATCCTGTGGACTATTTTTGATGTTCATTCTGTGGCGGGTAAATGGCTGTACGATTACTTTGTATATTACATAGTTACAGTTTTCTGTCAAAAAAATATTAGGTTTTCACCAGTGTCCAGTTGGAGTTTTTTCTATAAGCATAGTTTGCGCTTCATTTTTTATTGTCACAATGTTGAATGAAAATGCAAGTAAAAAAGTTTTTTTGAAAATTGTTTCCTCTTTTCAGATACTTCTGTCCTGTCCTCATGCACTCACGCTCATTAGACAGTGATGCTTTGATGTCCCCAAAAAGACAGCACATTGCTGACAGTTCTTCACAAGCCAAAGAGGTGAAATATTTCTCCTTATATTGTAAATATTGTATATTTTTGGCATAAATCGTTTGTTTGTTGGTCTCTTTTCTTTTTCTGGTCACCAAGCTTGTCAAAAGAGTTCTGGAACAAAAGCCTGGAGGGGAGAAGATACTAAAAGAATATGCAATGAGAGGAGAGATGAAGGACCGAACACGTCGTGAACTCGTCAACATTGTTGTTGCTGATCTGGTGGAAAAGTATGGGTAAGTGAAATGCTTCACGAGTCATGATTTAGTGAAGAGTGCATTCATAGTATTTAATCTCAGATAACATGGTCACAAAAGACAGGTGATTGTAATCAAATAGCAAGTGATGATCAGTAAATGACAATGGCCAATGAGTTGTGGTCTAGAATCATCTTGGAGTCAGCTGGTTTTATTGGGATAAAACCAGCTGAATAGTGTGCCACTTTTGGTGGTACTGAGGTCTGCTCTTGCCCAAAGACTACTGTGGAGGATGGGTATCTTCATTGGAGGGAGAAAGGGACTTCATAACAAAACTAAATTGGTAATATTGGTAATACTGCTAATACAGTGTATGAAGCACAGTTTTTAAGAATTTTCTTTGCATTGGTTTATATACATGGTGTCATTAACCCCCACAGGCGTACTCCACCTATGGACAAAAGAACACAGTGCACATTGGGGATAGTAACATTGTTCCCCTCTCTAAAAGGTCCCTACTCCAAAAAAGGCTATGTGAGTACATATCTCAAAGTAAGGTTAATGTTTCCCAACACTTATGGTTACAGCTATCACAGCTTTTGTTGTTTCTCAAAAGTAACATGCACAGGTTTCTTTTTATCAATATTTCTGGGTGTGCAATCAGCCCGGGGACAATTAACAGTTTTGACAGCAATAGCTAATGTAAGATTGCAATCAAAATTTGAAGCATGAAGACTGTTCTTTAAGTATTTCCCACTCTGTTGATGTTATGTTTCAGAACACTTTTTTGATGCAGACAGCAATGAGGGCTACATTGCCTGGAAGCTTAAAAACACACAACGAGAACTCAGCAGTGGCAGTTAGTGTGGAGGTGGGAGAAGGAGCTCTCACACCTCAGACAGAAGTGGACCAGAGTTAGAGAGAGAAGTGAGTACAGAGCAGCAGTTGGAGGGAGACCAGTGTTGTGAAGCCATATCTCTACTGAAACACAGCACAGATGAAGAACAGATCTTCATGAGAGAAACCTTCCATCACAGACAAAAGTTGATCCACGATCCTGAGCAAAGCAGCACAGTGCTTACAGTGTTCCCAAGGTTCCTTGACACAAAAGGCTTGGTAAGTTAATTTATTATACAATGCAGTGTATATTATATAGTGTACAATGCATTCCCTATCAAGAAAAAATGTGCAAACATGAGAATGGTACTACCACTACCACAATCATCAAATACAACTACTTCCTCCTTGAGAAATGGGGAACACTCAAGTCCAAAGTGATACAGCAAGCCAAAAACCTCAGCAAGACGCCCCTGCTTGACTACTTCATCCAGTCTGCTGAGGAGATCCCTGATGAGGATGGCGACGTCCCAGATAAATGATTTACATTATCTGTTGTGTATCTGGCCACCTTTTAAAAAGTTGATTAACTTATTGACCATCACAAATGGTTGTATAGACAAATAGTGTTTTTTATAGCTTTTCAGATTTTAATGTTTATGTATCAAGGTGTAGGTCATGCTAAACGCAGGTTTCCTTCCCCTTTCTATGGTTGGGATAGTGACATGGCTTCACTGCTACTGCTGGTCTTCCTCCTGCCACAGCCACCAAGTGGAAAGAAGGGAGCTGTGAAGATCAGTGTCCGGGAAGCTGTGGACCATGTAGTCAGGTTTCAAAAGGTCAGTGTGTTCTGATTTCCATTTTTACCCATCCAGTAGCCAATAGTGTGACTCATACTCTAAAATCAAACATTTTGGCCATTCCATTCCAAACACCTCAGATTACCTCAGAGGTAGACAGTCACATAAATACTAAACATTTCAGCAAGGAAATACCTGAAATGACATGTATATTTAGGTAGACAACATTGATGACCTCTCTGATGTCTTATTTTCTTTGTGTGGCCATGCTAGAAAAACATTTATTGCATTATCAAATGCTGGACAGATTTGGCATGGGAAAAAGGTCCATCAAAGGTCATCAAAGGTTTCTGTTAAAGTTTGACTTATCCATCAAAATCTTTTGTACAATGTAGTTATATTTTTGTTTATCGGTATCTTACAGTCATGTCGCAGCCTTCAGGAGCACTCTGGTACAGAGCAGCGGAGGCAGCCCTACATCCTAGCAGTTGGAACGACAAGAAGCAGCATCCATGAGTACTACATCACATTGGATGGTGAGCTCCTTCCTTGCAAGGCCAAGTCTTCCCTGTCAGCCTTTGATGAACTTTTCAAAACACATTATGTGTTTGGCATCTCTTATGACCAGGCCTTAAGCTGAATGTACACATTTGTTCAGACCACCATATACAACATTGATGTAGGTCTTTCTCACGAACCTCCCAGAGTGAAGGACCTTAGAGCTAAACTCCTCAACTGAAGTCATGATGTATAAATGCTTTGTTTGCAAATCCACTTTTGTCACCATTCAAAAGTTGGTCCGTCATCTCAAGATTTCACATGCCTTTTCTCCTGGTAAAACGTTTCAGTTATTGTGTGAGCAGAGTGGATGCCGCCCGAGATTTTCCACTTTTTCAGGCTTCAGAAAACATCTCCATAGTAAACATAGCATTCAAAGTCTAGATCAAGCTGATATTGGACCAGTCACTCATTTAGTTGATGCGTCTGATCAGCAAATGGCTTCAACTTTAATTCCCACCAGAGAACTCTCAAAGACGTAATGAGACCGGGCAACATACCCAAGAAATGTGTGCATCCCTGATTGCAAAACTCCAAGGCTGTGGTGTGGCTACTAATGTTATAAAGACTGTTGTTGAAAATATGGAGGAACTTGTAGGGGAATTGCATTCAAATGTCAAAGAGGATGTTCTAAAATTACTCCCTAATGATGAGGACACGAGAAGAAAATTGGACGATTATTTTGACAGCCTTGAAAATCCATTTAGCAAACTGAACACTGAGACAAATTGGAAAAAATATTTCTGTGAGAAATGGGGTACTGTTGAACCTGTTGAGATTGCCCTAGGAGTGAGGTATGACATCCGAAGGAATCGAACCACTGGCACATATGATCAAGTTCCTATAACAGACAAATTTGTTTACATTCCTCTGTTGGAAACGTTGAAGTTCATATTCACCAACCAAGAGATCTGTAATCATTTTGTGCAGCCTCGTGAGAAAACTGGGATTGACAAAGATTTCTGTGATGGGAGCTATTTTAGAAATCACCCTCTGTTCTCTGTAAAACCAAATTCTCGTCAAATACAGATATTCTATGATGATTTTGAAACGGGAAATCCACTGGGATCCAAGCATGGTAACCATAAGGTTGGAAGTATATACTTTGTTTTACGAAATGTGACGGCCTCAGGGTTGGCCTCTTCCTGGTTTTTTTCTTTGCTGGCTGTGTTCTCCTTGTTGCAGGTTTGTGGGTGGAGTCAAGAAGGACTCTCATGCAGCACACCTGAGCAGGCTAATCCAGAGTCTATAAAGCAGAGCCTCTCAAACTACGCTCTCTCTCTCTTCTCTGGCCTGCAGACGTCTCAGCATTTGTTTGATTGCGTTTGAGCTTGATTGATATACACCAACACACACACACACACACACACAGACAGACACACACTCCTCACTGCATACGCTGACCTTTCTCAGAAACAAGACTTTGTAAATTAATAATTTTAATTAAATAATCTTTTGGAATAATGTTACAGACTATGTGTGGTCTCCCTGTTTTGTCACCTACTGTTGAGCCAGGTTGTGACAAAATGGGGGCTCGTCCAGCTCAGGTGAGTTTCTTTTGTTAAGAAGCTTGTTTGTTCTGCTGTTGGTTTTTCACCTATTTTTTGCATTTCGCTGTACTTGTAAAGGTTTAGGGCTTGACTTTAGGAGATAGAGGGTGAAATAGTGTCAGTATTTGACTTTGAGCATTGAATTTGCTAAGTACTAGTTTTCAGAGGCCTTATAGTCTAGTTAAAAACATTTCATTTGGCTGTTTTTACAGATTTGATTTACGTATTTTGTCTAGTTCATAGGTTTGTTTATTCTGTCTGTATAGAGAGAGCATTTGTGCTGTCTGTTAAAGGCTTGGAGACAGTTTGAAATAATTTGAGCCATTTGACAGTGTTAATTGTTTCATGTGCAAGCGCTTAAATTAAAGCTTTCCCTTGTAGGATGAAGAAACGTTTCTCCTTTGGGATTTGTTTAGTGGTTGGGTTAGTGTTGCATTGAAAGCAGTTGGAGCAGTTGTCTCGGGGGCACCTCCCTGGATTTGAAGGGGTCGCTGCATAGCAGTTGCCTTTTTCTTCCAGTGGTTTCGAGTGTCCCACTGCCAGTAGCTACATGAAGACTAGGGGGTAGTTAGTCAGATTTGGGGTAGGTAGATAGCGGGGAAGCTTTAAGTTTCATTGCACCACAGGGATTGACACTGTCCGGTGATGGCTTCTATTTCTGGTTTTGTTGACTCTCCCTCTGAGGAGCTGTTGAATTGTTTGAATAAAGAGCAGCTTTTAGAGCTCGCTAAGCATTATGACGTTGATCTTGAAGACAAACGGTTGAAAAAAGACATTAAAGAACATCTCAGGGCTACTTTGATTGAAAATGCTGTTTTGTCAGTTACTAGTGAGAGAGTAAGTGAGTCTGTTGTTCCTCCTTCGGTTGCTTTGTCATTTGAGCAGCAAAAGGAGCTATTGCAGTTGCAAATGGAGAGAGATAAATTAGGCATGGAAAGAGAGAGGCTTAAGCAGTCGAGAAGGAAAGGAGAAGTTAGAATTGCAGCAATACCAGTTAGGTCTCATCAAGGCTGGTAGGTTGTCCGGTTTTTCAGGTGATCCTGTAGCAGCAACGGACCAAAGTCCAAGAATGTTTGATGTGGTTGGTAACTTGCGTCTTGTTCCAAAGTTTGATGAGAGAGACCCAGACACTTTCTTTTCTCTTTTTGAGCGTGTTGCCAGTGGAAGAGGATGGCCTGAAGCTGACCAGGTAGTTATGTTGCTGTCCGTTTTCACAGGAAAGACCCAGGAAGCACTCAGTGCAGTTGACAGTCAGAATTATTCTACTGTTAAAGATCAGTGTTGAAGGCTTATGAGTTGGTACCAGAGGCTTATCGGCAACGTTTTACGTCCTGGAGAAAATCTGATAAACCATCACATGTTGAGTTTTCAAGGGATCTAAATAAACATTTCCACAGATGGTGCTCTTCATTGGATGTGCACACTTTTAAAGACCTATGTAATCTTATGGTGTTGGAGCAACTGAAAAACTGCATTCCACCTGAAGTTGCTACTCATATTGCTGAGAGGTGTAAAAACAGCTTCTGAAGCTGCCATTCTGGCAGATGAGTATGTGCTGGCTCACTCAGGTAAAGTTGGGAAACAACAATTTTTTGGATAATGCTAAAACTAATGGTAATCTGTCAAAGATCTCTTGGTCGGAGTCTGCAAAGATGAACCGTGGCAAAGGATCGGTTGGTTTTGATTGTAATTACTGCCAGGAAAGGGGACATTGGAAGGCCGATTGTCCTCTTCTAAAAAGCAGAAGTCGCACTGGTGGTAAATATGTCAAACCTGCTGCTCTCAGTGCTCCTGTTAGAAATGTTGCAGTTGTCTTGGAAAAAGTTGAACATGATACTGAGAAGTATTCTGGTTTTGAAGCTTTTGTGTCTGATGCGTTTGCAGCACTCCAGGATAGTGACCGTAAGGTGGTGTTAAAATCCTGCATGATACAGAAGCAAAAGATCAATTTATTCTTGCTTCTGTGCTGCCTTTTTCTCAGACACTGGGTACTGGTACGGGGAATGGGTTTGATTCCTCTCTGTGTGCCTTGACACAACGCTAATCTGTCATGGTGGTGGATGGTGATGTCCAAATTGGTGTTCGGCCTGCTTTGCCTATAGATGGAATAGAAGTTATTCTTGGTAATGACTCGGCTGGCAACTGTGTTTGGGCTGATGGTTGCCCACCTACTGAGTTGAGACCTGTGAAAAATGAAACTGATAATTGTGAAAAGGAGTTTCCTGAAGTATTTGTGGCTTGTGCGATGACAAATGTAAATGTACTTGAGCTTGTATAGCGCTTTTCTAGTCTTCCGACTACTCAAAGCGCTTTTACACCACAGAGCACACCTACCCATTCACACCCATTCACACTGATGGGCTGGATATGTGGCCCATCCAGTATCTATCCATTCACGCCACTTTCATACACCCCAGACGCAGCAGGGGGAGCAATTTGGGGTTAAGTGTCTTGCCCAAGGACACATCGGACATGTTGCTCGCAGGAGCTGGGGATCGAACCCTCAACCTTGCGATTGAGGGGCGACGACTCTACCAACTGAGCCACAGCCGCCGACAAGGGCAATGTCTAAAGGTAAGTCTATGTCAGAGGAGAAGGAAGAGTGTGACGTGGAATTAGATTTGCATGTCCCTGAATCTCTTCCTGTTTCGCAGCAAGAGCTTAACACTGAGCAGAAAGCTGATGAATCTTTAAATGATATGTTTGCCTCAGTACAACCTAGCATTGAAGCTGAAAGTGCAGCCTCTGGCTACTTTCTGCGGAGTGGTGTATTGGTACGCAAGTGGGCTTCCCAGGGTCCCAACAGTGTTGGTGATCCAGTCGTCCAAATAGTGGTTCCTACAAAGTTACGAAATGAAGTGTTGAAGTGTTCTCATGACTAGACCGGGCATTTGGGAGTTGGTAAAACGTACCATCACATTTTGCGCTTTTAAAAGAGATATTGGCAAGTGCCATTGACCAAGAGAGCTCAGGAAATATCTGCATTAATAACACCATCTGGTCTGTACTCTTATACAGTCATGGGGTTTGGGTTGCGTAACGCACTGGCTGCTTTTCAACGATTAATGAACATGGTGGTTAATGGACTCGAAGGTTGTGCTGTTTACGATGATGATGTGGTTATATACAGTAACACCTGGGAAGATCATCTAACTTGTATTCACGCCTTGTTTCAACGTCTAGCTGATGGCTTTATCTGACTATAAACCTCGCCAAATGTGAGTTTGCGAAAGCAACTGTGACCGGCACCGATGAAGGGACCGACGAATACGTATTCCTGGTGACCGATGGGGCGGCAGGATTCCAGCCAAACAGCCAGGGTGTCGACGCAAGGGGCCTGATGGTTGACTGTGGGGCAACCTTGCATATTGTCACCGACATCTCCAGGTTCAAGAGGTTCGATGACGAGTTCCAGGCCGGGACTCATTGCATGGAGCTGGCTGACGGCACAAGGTGCAGGGGAGTAGCAGAGCGCAGAGGTGATGCTGAGATCTGCTTGGTGGACAGTCGAGGACGTCACCTCAAAACAACACTGAGACGGGCGCTTTACATCCCCTCCTACCCACAGGACATATTCTCGGTGCAAGCAGCGTACATGATAGACTATATTACTTGCATACAGTACCTAATGAATGTGATGACAGATTGAATGGCTGTTATGATTTAAAGCAATGGCATGAGATATTAGGGCACTGTAATTTTGAGGGTAGAAGGGGTTGTTGATGGCATGAAAATTAAAGGTCCAGTAGACAAACTTGTGAAGTGTGCGTCCAAGGCAAGTTTACGCAAAGCCGAAACCGAAAGCCTGATGTGCGGGCCAAAACATCTCTAGAGCTAGTCCACACAGATTTGGCCGGTACAATTCACCCAGAGTCCAGAGAGGAGTACAAATATGTTTTGTCATTCACTGATGATTTTTCCAGTGCCGTGTTTGTATATTGTCTTAAGCGTAAAAGTGATACACTACATGCAACGGAGAAGTTTCTTGCCGATACGGCGCCATATGGTGAAATTCAGCGTCTTCAATCTGACAATGGCACTGAGTTTACTTCAAATCCTTACAAAACTTTATTGGTTAAGCATGTGTAACATGTATTGAGTTTACACAACGTTGTTATGTATTACAGTTAATTTAATGTGGCTAGCAAATTATAAGAAGACACTAGGATTCGGCTGCTGGAGGGCAGGTGCAGCAAATAAAGAGACAACAGTTGCAGTTAAATGTGAAAAATATATTGAATACCAGTGAAAAAAAACCCAAAGTAAAGCCCAAAATATTTACATATTGCAGTTCATGAACCGGTTGGAAATTCAAAACAAAATTCAACAATGGACACACTAAACAATATTCCAGTGCAGTTGTTTAAACTGCCAACCTGAACTGCAGTAGCCTGGCTCCCAAGTCCTTAACTGCATAAACAATTAATTCACTAAGCTTTCAAACAACAGGTTATGGATTTGAGGAGTGATGATTCAATAGCACAAAGTCCAGTAAGGTTTAGTTGTGATGCAGGTTAATGCTCAGTTGGAGGATGTGGGAAGGGTAACAGGCTTGCAAGCCTCCTACCAGACCATTAACAGCAGGTACAGTTTTCAGGCTCCTAGCCGTGTTCCGTAGCTCGCAATCGGGGAACTGGTCCTAACGCAGGACACCTAGCCTGCATGGACCAAACAATCCACTTAAGTCACCTTGAATATAGCATGTCAAATAATACAAAAACAAAGAACTCAAACACCAAACATGTATTACAACCATTGTAAAGCATACTAGCATGTTAGCATGTTAACAGTTAGCAATTAGCTCAATGATTCAATATTAAAAATAAATCATATGTAATCAACCAAAGTCATAGGCCTTCATTTTAGCATTAGCCTGCATGCTAACATTGTGGCTAATGCTAACAGGCTGACAATACTCAATTCAAAACACACCAGTTCAGTTGAATCAAAAGGCAAAAGGCATGCACAAGATACCAGCTCCCCAACGCAGTGACAATGGTCTGGTTTCTAAAGTTTTGAAATAGATACTCAGGACGAGTTTTCAACGAATGAATGAACAAAATAATTGTTTGAGAAACTGACCTGCAACTGCTGTCCCTTGGCTTCTCTCCCACACACCTGAGGAGAATGAAGCCAGGGCAGCTAAACTAGTACCTTGTAATTGGTGAGTCCACGTCACATGATCGCCTCATGTGACGGTGCATTTGAGGGAGTGGGAAATTTAAATGACCACTCCTGGGCCAAAATGAACCAGTGTTACACATGGTATTAGACACGAGACGCAAAAGCACAGATTAGTCAAGTTTCTTCCTAAAACCAGTGTTGAGCAACAGACTCAAGCTAGCACTTTTTGAGGATGGTGATGATGTTCTGGAGCAGAAGGTCAATAGGCCTATAACTAGGCAGGATGTAGATGCAAGTCCAGCAAGTGACCAGGTTTTAGTTAAAGAGGAGGAACTGAGTAGTAGTCCTCAAACCCAAACAGTTGAATCTATGCCTGAGCATACAAGGTACCCTTCTAGAGTGAGGAAGAGGCCAGACTATTTCCACGACTGTGTTTCTCAACTGGCATCTGATGAGGAAACCGATCAGGTTCAGATTAACATAGATTACTGTTATAGAGTGACATGTAATATACCTGTAACTTTCACAGAAGCTGTAAACTCAAACAGATCAGAAGAATGGGTCACTGCTATGGATGAGGAGATGCAGTCACTTAAAGAAAATCACACATTTACCCTAACTAGTTTGCCTGAGGGTAAGAAAGCTGGGGGGTTGGTGGGTTTACGCGATCAAGAACAACATGGATGGATCTGAAAAGTGCAAAGCACGTTACGTGGCTAAAGGATACAGTCAGAAGAGAGGTGTAGATTATGAAGAGACCTTTTCCCCTACAGCTAATCTGACAAGTATCCGAGTGATAATACAAAAAGCAGCACAAGAAAATCTGATTCTGCACCAAATGGATGTAAAAACTGCCTATCTAAACGCACCAATAGATCATGAAATTTACATTGAACAGCCAGAGGGCTATGAAATAAAATCTGTCACAAATGAAAAATTGTTTTGTAAATTGGAAAGCTCATTGTATGGGTTAAAACAATCTGGCAGAAACTGGAACAAAGTACTACATGAGTACTTGACCAAAAACAATTTTGAGCAGAATCAAGCTGACCACTGTGTTTATTCATGGGAAACACCCAATGAAAAAGTTATCATTGTAATATGGGTTGATGATCTATTGATTGCGGCAAGTGATGAGAATGTTCTCAGACATGTGAAGAACATGCTTACGGAAAGATTCAAAATGATGGACTTGGGCAAACTAAGGCATTTCCTAGGTGTTGATTTCAACCAGAGTGACAACTGTGTGAGAATGTCCCAAGCAAGATATGTGTCGAAAAAGTATTGCAAAGGTTTAACATGCAGGATTGCAAACCTAGATTAACTCCTTGACAATCTGTACTAGACCTGATATAGGTTTTGTGGTGAGCAAACTATCACAATATTTTACAGAGCCAACTGTTGAGCAATGGGCCACAGTTAAACATGTACTGAGGTATCTTAAAGGTACAATTGACAAAGAGCTGTGTTACAGAAAAAGTGATGAGGCACTGGGAACCAGAGCATACAGTGATGCAGACTGGGCGGCTAGTAATGACAGACGAAGTACAACTGGCTATTGTGTAAGTCTAACTGAATGTGGTGCTTTGATTTCATGGAAGACAAAGAAACAGCCCACTGTCACACTGTCCACCTGTGAGGCAGAGTACATAGCCCTAGCTACAACCATACAGGAGTGTCTCTATCTTAAACAGCTGTTGGAAAATCTTGATAAATGTCAGTACTCGCCACCTAAGGTACATGAAGATAACCAAGGTACAATAGCTTTAGCAAAAAATCCCGTGAGCAGACAAAGATGCAAACATGTGGACATCAAGTACCATTTTATTAGGTCTTCTGTAAATAATGGCACAGTTACATTGGTGTATTGTCCCACTAATGAGATGGGAGCAGATTTGTTGACAAAGCCTGCAACCAAGTGCAAGTTGATGAAGTTTGATGCATTTATTTTTGGAAAATGATTTGGCACTCTATGCCAACAAGTTGAGAGCAAGTGGGGGTGTTAACAGTGTGCTCTCATTGTATATTATGTTGTTGTTTTGTTTCCTTTTTATTTTCTTTATTGATTTGATATTTTGACTTTAAGCTGATTGAGCTGATTGAACTGGCACGCGATGAGTAATGTGGGTGTGTACATTTCTGTTGATTGGTTGTTTAATAAAATCACATTCAGTGAGCACAGCTGTGGCTCTGCTACTGCTGTGTGTGTGTGTGTGTGTGTGTGTGTGTGTGTGCAAATCAGTCACGTCGTTGCGTCTACTCTGTGAACAAAAAGTCTGACAGGTCTCCGAGACAGATTTTAGAAAGGTAAACGCTGTGACAAAGCCGGATTCATTTCCATTGCCTCATGTTGAGGATTGTATTGATCAAGTCGGTGCAGCTAATTATGTTAGCAAATTTGATCTTTTAAAAGAGATATTGGCAAGTGCCATTGACCAAGAGAGCTCAGGAAATATCTGCATTAATAACACCATCTGGTCTGTACTCTTATACAGTCATGGGGTTTGGGTTGCGTAACGCACTGGCTGCTTTTCAACGATTAATGAACATGGTGGTTAATGGACTCGAAGGTTGTGCTGTTTACGATGATGATGTGATTATATACAGTAACACCTGGGAAGATCATCTAACTTGTATTCACGCCTTGTTTCAACGTCTAGCTGATGGCTTTATCTGACTATAAACCTCGCCAAATGTGAGTTTGCGAAAGCAACTGTGACCTATCTTGGTAAAGTTGTTGGTCAGGGTCACGTGAGGCCAGTCGATGCCAACGTTTCCGCGGTTGATAAATTTCCTGTTCCTACCACTAAAAAGGAGTTGATGAGGTTTTGGGGTTTAGTTGGTTATTATCGCTGTTTCTGTTAAAATTTCTCATCTGTGGTGGCTCCTTTAACAGATTTGCTTAAGGCAAAATCACATTTTATTTGGTCTACCATCTGTCAGCAAGCATTTTGTAACATTAAGTGTCTGTTGTGTTCAGCTCCTGTCTTGTTAGCTCCACAATGTGATCAGCCTTTTACACTTCAGGTTGATGCAAGCAATGTTGGTGCAGGTGCTGTTCTCCTTCAAGCTGATAAGCGAGGTATTGAGCGTCCAGTTAGCTTCTTCTCCAAGAAGTTTACTTCGTATCAGTTCAACTATTCAGTTGTAGAAAAGGAAGCGTTGGCACTGATTTTGGCTTTACAACATTTTCATGTTTACCTTGACTCAGGAATGCCGATCAGAGTATTTACTGATCATAATCCGTTGACATTTTTGAACTCTTTACAAAATCCAAATCAGAGACTCATGAGATGGGCTCTGTTTTTGCAGCCATATAACGTGAACATACAGCACCTTAAAGGAACAGATAATATAATGGCTGATGCTCTGTCACGTGCACCTTTGTAATTCTAACATTTCACATATCCTCTTCACTTTTTGTTACACTCCTCTGCAGTCTCTTCCCTTCTTCCTCTTAAGTTGCTCCTAGGCGGCAAGGTTGCTGACAGGGCAGGTGTGTCAAGAGTAATGACGGCTTGATTGGAGTTATTATTGGAGGGCTCAAAGACCTCTGTACATACACATGTAACTAGTTTCTGGAAGGTCAGCACTTTGTTTCTAAGGCTCTTTATCTGTTTACAGGTCTCTTTTAACCAGCACACATGTTTCTCTCTCCTCACAGGTTAGGTACATTATGCTATATAAGTTTTAAGTCTAATGCTAATGCTAACTGCACAGGTTTAACCTTTACTCTTAGTCACATAGGGGCTGCTAAATCTTGTTTGGGGGATTATTGTATAGAGAGGGGAGGGGGGACAGCGGGTGTGTATTGTAACCAATGTCTTGTATTGTAACCAATGTCTTGTGTCCTGCCTGTCTGTATACTGCTACTGGATGCCCTGAATTTCCCTCGGGATCAATAAAGTATCTATCTATCTATCTATCTATCTATCTATCGTGAGTATTAGGACATTCGAACTTAAAAATCTGCATTATAAAGTTCAATTTGTCGAATGCGTTGAAAGAAAAAGAAAAAAGATGTACTTCTGGTTAACTACTGATTAGCACTATTGTATTTGTCCAAGGTAGAACCCTTGACTTGTGGAGGGGAGTGTGACGGCCTCTTCCTGGTTTTTTCTTTGCTGGCTGTGTTCTCCTTGTTGCAGGTATGTGGGTGGAGTCAAGGAGGACTCTCATGCAGCACACCTGAGCAGGCTAATCCAGAGTCTCAAACTACTCTCTCTCTCTCTTCTCTGGCCTGCAGACGTCTCACAAGACTTTGTAAATTAATAATTGTAATTAAATAATCTTTTGGAATAATGTTACAGACTATGTGTGGTCTCCCTATTTTGTCACCTACTGTTGAACCAGGTTGTGACAGAAACCTGTCGCCCAAGATAAACTCAGCTCTCATGAATATTCATCTTTTGGCACTTTTTCATCCCGAGGATGTAAAGAAGTATGGATTTAATGCCATTTTAGAGCCCTTTGTACGTGATCTAAAAATCCTTGAATGTACCGGAATTGAAGTTCCTTTTTCTGATGAACCAGTTCATGGAACAATTGCACAAGTAACTGGGGTCAATTTGGGATTGCACACACTACTTGGGTATGTTGAATCGTTTCAGTGACGATGATCCAAGAATAACATTGCGCAATAAAGCACTGCATGCTCAGCATTGCAATGACCTCATGGCAGATCCTACACTGTAGTCAACATTTGGAGTTAAGCGAACATGTTTACTCAATGATCTGCAGTCCTTTCACGTTTCTGACAACTGTGCTGTAGACATTATGCATGGCATATTAGAAGGAGTGAGGCAATTTGAGCTGAAGTTGCTTTTTGGTTACCTCTCAGACACCAAAATCATATCCAAGATGGATGTCTGTAACCGAATATACTCGTACAATTATGGCTTTGTTGAGTGAAAAAATTGACCGCCCAGAATGAGCTTGGAGCAGTCTGGAAATGGAATTGGTCTCAATGCCATTCAGACATTTTGGTTAGTCCGGAATATGCCCTTGATATTTGGAGATGTTGTGAAAGAAGGAAATGCACACTGGAGACTCTTGCTGCTTCTGTTGCAAATTCTGAACATCATATTTTCACCAGTCATTACTGATGGCATGACAGTATGTCTTAAGCATCTCATTGTTGAACATCATAAGCTTTTCAAAGTGCTTTACCCACATCGCAAAATGATCCCTAAACATCACTTTATGACTCATTATCCCAGATCCATTTGAAAAATAGGTCCAATTCTTCACGTTTGGGCTATGAGATTTGTAGCCAAGCATAGGTTTTTCAAGAACTCAAAGAAAAATGTCAAAAATATAACAAAGTCATTAGCCCAAAAACATCAGATGGCAATAGCATACCACTGGGAATCAATGCCATTTAAAAGTATTAACTGTGGACCAGTAAAAATTGTTCCACTCAGTGACTTGCCAAATGGTGAGGTGATTGCAGAAGAACTGCAGGTTGATTTGGACTGTGACTTCTTGGATCATTTGTTGTGGGACAGAGTATCGCCATGGCCTTCTGGTTTGCTCAAACATGGAAGACGATTCGCCAGTATTTAGTCAAATAATAATAATAATAATAATACATTTTATTTAATGGCGCCTTTCAAGCCACCCAAGGTCGCCTTACAGTCTACAAATAAAAGACGTTACATTTGAAGAAGAGTACTTTCTTTTGACAGAGGACTTTGAGACACTTAGTTTTTCCAGAACATTTTCAAATGATAAAAAAAAAAATGTTTCCCTGCTGAAAGTTGATGGGTTGTGCTTCTTTAAGCCATTTGATCTGCAGACAACTTATGGTTTTGACAGAGATGACCAGTATGTTGTTCCTGTGCATGTGTTTGTTACTTAACTGGTAGCCATTTTGGTTTTGATCATCCTGTGTGGTGATTGTTATTTTTTTATTGTTTACTTTGCATTAGCTTCTTCATCATCTTCGATTTCTGTGGTGGTTCTTTTGTATGGTAATCCACATTGTCTTTTTGTTGTAAAAGGATTTTGGACTGTTGACTTCTGAAATATTTTATGCTTTATTGTCCAATATTTAATTTACATTGAATTCAAAATAATTCAGAGAAGGATTACCTTTCCAAGTTGGAAAAAAATATGAAACTTAAGGCTGGTTCACACGGCAGGATTTTAAAATTGCCGGCCGATTTCCCAAACTTTAGAGACCACACACATGGCGATAAATAATCGGAGGTTTTACAGTTTCGGTCGTACAGTGTGTGGTGTGCGGCCACACGGCAACATCAACACACCACACACGAACCGATTTCACTCGCGAACGTCCCCCGATCAGACGGGAAATCTCGCAAAACCTCTCGAGATCAAACGTGATTTCAGAGTCAACAAACGGACGAAGAGGATGTGACAGGGATCGTTTGTGCTGTTTTTTATCTCAAAAACTCGTTTTAAAAAGAGGCGTCGGTCTAAAGGAGTGGAGACAACGGGAGCATGAGCTGTACCTGCTACATGATGATATGGAGGTGAGTAGTTGTTGTTTTGCTCTCGGTGTTTTCGCTACTACGTCACCTCGCTTTCTGATTGGCTACGTGTCACACTCAACAGGCTCGTGCTGGTTTTCTCCTCGGGGGGAAAACACCACACATGATGAGAGATCGGGCCAAAACAATCCAACATGTTGAATATCCCCGATTTGAGATCGGAGCGGTCCCGACATTCTTCCCGACCAGACGAGAGCGGTCTGAACACACCACACATGGCAGGATGATCTTATAAGATTATCTGATGATGATCGGGGCGTCCTTAAGATTATCAGAAGGGGAGAATCGGAGCCAAAATCGGCGTAATTATCCTGCCGTGTGAACCAGGCTTAAGGCACTTTATATCCTGTGATGATTTGAATTCTTTATGGCTGACCTGCTGATTGCTTTAAATGTCTGTTATCTGCCCTGTTAGCCTACTGAAAAACAGCAAGCAGGGATAGGTTGGTTCATTATATAGCAGCATTTAAATAAGAAACAGGTTTTATTATTTCTGTTAAAATCGCACATGTAAATAAAATGTATTATTTTCACCAATATAATGTGCAGACTGTTCATTCCTGAAGTAATGATTGACCTTGAAAGTGTAGAAGACAGGAGTATGTGATTCTTGTGTTACATGGCAAGTATTTGACAGAATTTGTGATACTGTTTCAGTGCTTTCAGAAAGTATATTTTTATTGTCGAAGTGTGAAATAATTAGCTCTGCAAAAACACTGAAACAGTGTCTAAAAGTACTAATTATGGAGTATATGTAACTCCCCAAGTATCAAATAAACTGTCACGGGTCAGAATGAATTTGGAACCAGACGCACGACTCAGAGACAGAATATACAAAACAATGAACAATAGCGAGTGACAACGGTGAATAAATGTACTACATGAAATATAATGTGACTATAATGTGTAATATGAAATATAATGTGACTCGAAAGTGATCCCAAAACCCAGAGTCCAAAACACGCGTGAAGTTGAGCCAGACGTAGACGAACGAGACGACGGGGGAAAAACGAGGTTGCAGGAAGGGCAGGTCTGGGAAACTAATGAGAGGTCAAAAACACGACAAGGAAAAACGAGCATTCACAAAGTCACTAGAAAACTGGTGTTGACACGGCGAGTACAAACCCATGAGGGAAGAACAATAATCTGGCGCCGGCAGCATGGAAGGAGCCGGCTTAAATAGTGAGCTGATTGGAGTGCAAACACCTGTGAGCCAACCTGAAACCAATCATCAATTAAGGAGCAAGGGGAGACACAGAGGGAATAGACAGACAGGGAAAACAAAACAAACACACATGGAAAAGCACACAGAACCCCAAACATGACATAAACTCTGCAAAAACACTGAAACAGTGTCTAAAAGTACTAATTATGGAGTATATTTTAACTCCCCAAGTGTTAAATAATAAACTCTGCAAAGTGGTACGAAGACACTGACTTGGGAGTACATTTTTTACTCAGTAAGGGGTCTAGGTTTACACTGCAGGGTGTTGGAAAGCAGAAGTCAGAAGGTACTAGTCCTAGAGTACATTTGTAATCTGTAAGTGTTCAAATGTAACTCTATATTTGGAGTATATATTTTACTCTTTTGATGGTGTTCAGTGAACACCGAAATCTTGGACCTATATATACACCGAAATTGGTGTTAAATATACACCTATAGAGTACAATATACACTGTGATTTTTGCTGTGTGAGTGGGCATACGTGTACTTTATTTGCATAAAACATCTAATTTAATAACAATTTGCAAGTATGCTAATTAAATCCATAACAACAGCCTGGCAGCAGCCTAGTTTCTGCAACTGTGATGGTCTTCAAATTAAACATTTTAAAACTCAGATTAAAGTAGTTGATAATTTTTGCTCAACAAAGTCTTTGCACCCATATACAGTAATTGATACTTAAACAACTAATCTGTAATTTATTACCCAAAACCAATACTTCAATTTGAAACCAACCTCAGCACCATATTAATTAGTCACAAGCCTGCAGAGCATACTTAGTATTTGCAAACACAAATTAAAAATGACCAGTCCTGTGAATTTAAAACACTTCTTTTGGCCTAAGTTAATAAGCGATATATCAGCTTATATCAAGACTTGCCACACCTGTCAAGTGACGGGTAAACCGAACCAGTCTATTACGCCAGTCCCACTGCATCCGATGCCTTCCATCGGGGAGCCATTTGAGCATGTTATAATTGACTGTGTTGATCCATTGCCTCCTTCTAGGTCAGGGGCTAAGTGTCTCCTGACGGCTATGTGTCAGGCGACCAGGTACCCGGTGGCCTATCCGTTGAGGTCCATAACTAACAGGTCGGTGATGAGGGCTCTTTCCTCTTTCAGTTCATATCGGTGTTCGGCATTCCGAAGGTTCTGCAGAGTGATCAAGGCGCTAACTTTTCCTCTCACATGTTTGCACAGGTTTTGAAACAGCTTTGAGTAAGACACTCTCAATTGTCAGCGTATCATCCGCAGAGTCAGGCGGCCCTGGAGTGTTTTCATCAGACTCTTAAAACGTTGCTGAGGGCTTTCTGCACGGAGATGGGCAACGACTGGAAAGAGGGGTTGCCTTGGCTGATGTTAGCGGCCAGGGAGGTCACACAGGAGAGCACCGGGTTTGACTTGATTTTGGGCACTCTGTGCGCGTTTCTCTCGTGGTTCTCTGTTAGGTCCAAAACTGACACCCGCAGCACATTAGTTGTCTAGGTTAGCTGCGTCTGCAATAGATTCAAATCAAAAACACAGAGACATCAGTTCAGGTTAAAATACTTGCAAGGAGGGAAGGCAGAGACAGTAGAGTTACAATCTCCAAACCTTCTCTGCTGTCTCTTTCTCCGTCCTTTCTTTTTATTGAGAGGATACGCCCTGAGTACAAAGTAAGAGCGAGCATAAAGGAATGGGTAAGCGTGGGGCTGCTCTTGCTAACTAATACATTGTTGCTATGTGTGTATGATAGTTATGAAAGTTGTGTGAGTGCAGTCTTCTTTGTGCATACTCCATCTGGGTTGAGATACATGCTTGCAGTTTTATCAGCTTGCGAAGTCATGACAGCAGGACGTTGGGCGCAGTGGCGCCACACAGTCACTCTGCCTGAAGTCCTGAAACAATTTCTGCAATAAACACAACACTGGAAAAGTACAGAGTGTTCTCCTCTGCACATTATGAAACATTTGTGATGCAAACAACTTTATGGCACTTCATGATAACTTATGTACAATTTATTCCAACATTCTCTCTGACAATTTTACATTCAGAACTCTCCTCCTAACCTTCAAGGCCCTCCATAACCTTCAAGGCTCTCCATAACCTTCAAGGCTCTCCATAACCTTGCCCCTCCTTACCTTACTGAACTCATCCACATAAACACACCCGGTCGGACCCTCAGATCATCTTCCTCCCTCAGCCTCCTCATCCCTCCTGCCTGCATGACCACCATGGGGTCCAAATCCTTCAGCCGCTCAGCCCCCCACCTCTGGAACTCCCTCCAACCTGACATCCGTAACCTTGACTCTCTAACAATCTTTAAATCAAAACCCATTTGTTCAAACAAGCCTACTCCCTCTGATTTCCATCCATTCCACTCTGTTTTTATTGTTGTTGTCATGTAAATCTCTCCTTTTTACCTTTTTATGTTTACGTTTTATTGTCTTTTTAAAACCTTGCATGTAAGGTGTCCTTGGGTTTTTTGAAAGGCGCCCTCAAATTAAATGTATTATTATTATTATTATTATTATTATTATAACTCACCAAGGTTTTGTTCAGATTTTCGCAGGGTCACCAAGCCGGACGCGTTTCCCCTTCCCAGGTTGGATGAGTAGGTTTGACTTGCAGGGGTACTGGCAAGTACCCCTTAAGGTCATGTTGTTTGGTTTGCATAACGTTCCTGCGACATTTCAGCGTTTGATTTGGGGGATTTGGAGGCGTGTGCTGTATATCTAGATGATGTGGTTGTCTTTAGTGACAGTTGGGACAGCCATATTGCTCGTATTGGTTTGTTGTTTGAACGTTTGACTGCTGCTCATCTTCCTGTTAACCTCTCTAAATGTGAGTTTGCTCATGTTTCTTATCTTGGACACGTGGTGGGCCAAGGCACAACCGGCCCATGCAGGCTAAAATGAGAGCTATTGAACAGTTCCCCGTACTGATAGAATATTAGGCCTTTTTCTGCTTATAATCAATGTGTTTACTGCAATAAAGTTTCATCACCCGGTCCAAAGCAAAGGTTTGATATTTACAGTTTGAATGATGTTCGCTTACATTTATATTATACCAGTTATTTTATCATGTTTTATTCCAGGTTTGTGTGTGTTAATAAAATTGCCATACTTTTCAGTAAGGTGTTTGTGTGAAGAGGGCTTGCAGAAGTGACTGCACATTCCAACATGTGTTTGATGTGTCCCTTTAAACTGAATCACTCACCAACTCAAACATAGGTTTAGTTTAAGGCCCTGAACAGTTAATCACTCACCCACTTTTATATAGGTTGAGTGAGCCTTGATTCTTAATTACCTAAATTGTCTTCTCCTTAAAAAGAATTGGTTACTAGACTAGATGTCTTTCTTGTGATAAGAAACAGGTAGGAAGTGTCTTCCCCTACAGATGGTGAAAGGATTCGGGAGTAGATGGACCAATGAGAGATGGGGAACCACTCATCCGAAGACGCATAATTTGGAAGTTGCCCCAATCGCAGGAAGGAAACCGCACATTCTTGAATGCATTATTTGGTTAGATATTCTCTGTCTAATGTATAAAAGGGTTCAGGGAAAGATAGTCGGGGCTCAGACTTCGTGAACTGATCCAGCATCTGTCTGTTGTCAGGGACGCGTAGTGTTGAACCCAGAGACTCTGTGACTTCTATTCTTGATTCATCGGGTTAATAAACTCTGTTAACCTGAAAGAGACGCCTCCAGTCATTCCTCTCATCCCATCAAAAGAATGCGCAGAGATTTGAGGTAATTATTTAGAGGAGTCAGATTTATATTAACAACATTTAGGAAAAGGATGAAATAGCAACTTTTATCCTTCAACAATAACTTTTATCCTTCAGTACCCACGACTAAGAAGGAGCTAATGCGGTTTCTGGGAATGGCGGGCTATTACCGTTACTGTTTAGAGATACAACATATCAAGGGCTCGGATAATGTGATTGCGGATGCATTGTCCCGTGCCCCTGTCATGTAAATTACCTCCTGTATTGTCTTAACCTCTCCTTCCATATGCAGTGTGCACATCAGGACCTGATGCTATGGACTGGGGGAGCACGGACATCAGGTTGTACATTTTTTTTGTTCTAAAGTTGGATTTATGTTATATATACGGTTTTGTGGTGTCCGTTGGACCCATATCTTTCAGGGGGGGTGACGATCCTGCTGCTGGTAGTTTTGCTGTATATGTTTTTGTGTTGCAGGCTCCTGGAGGTGTGGCTGAGTGAAGATTGAGAACACCTGGGCCTGGTGTTCTCAATCTATTTAAGATGGCCTCACTTCCTCTTTCGTGGGGAGACTGGAGGAAGAGACTGCACGTTGCTCTCTTGTCTGTTTTTGTTGGTGGTTTAATAAATTGGGAACTATTGTTCACCGTAAACTCCTCCAGTAATTTGTTGCGGCTCTGAAGTTGTGCTGCATTGGACGACGGCAACAAGCCTTTCATGGACTGCATCCATGACATACCTCAAAATAACAGAACACTGATCTTTCCCTACAACATCTTGAGTTGTGTCAAGATGCACAGAAAATGTCCCTACTTTCTTGATGTCCGTAGAGATGCTCTCTTTAATTAAATGCTTGATAGCATCGATTAATGCATTCACAGTGTTTTTGGACAGGAGGGTGATCAGAGAGCCTCTGCCTTGTCTACCTGAGGCATGGATTTGCTTGTTTTTTTTTAAATTACACTGCTGCAGTGTTCTTTAAAGCACACGTCATATTTCCCCAACAATATAATTAGTTCCAAGAAATTGCCAGGGTCGAGACTGTTAATGTCCAAGGTGTACGCAGCTTCATTGTGCTCCTGCCTGTAGCTTAAGCCTCTCTTCCCTATGACTTCCACAACCTCCACTACACGCTCCAACACCTGACGTCTCTTCTTAACCTGCTCACGGTGTCCTGTGAGCTGCATTCCCTCAAGGAGGTGACCAATGCTTGCTCTGGAACTGTTTAAAAAATGTCCCTCAGCACACTGTCTCTGTGCTGTGCCTCTCTCATGCTCCTCTATTCTTTGGTGCACATGCCTCCAGTCTGTCATGCCTCTGATCAAAGTACTTGGATCATTGGGCTTGCTAAAAGAAAGGCAAACAAAACAAAATAAAGCATGACGTTGACCACAATAAGTCAGCCATTTCCATGCCATGTCGTCTGTTCTAGTGAAGAGCCTCTGGACGACAGGGTGTGTGGCGGCTAAAATAGTCTACAACTATCTGATCTCCCTGTGACTCCTTCTCCTCCACTCCTACTTCAACTGGCTTCACTAAAGAGAGAGAGAGAGGCAGGAATATTCATTTCACTAGAGTTACTTCTCTGGTTAGTTTGGCAAATCAATGTTTCGCTTATATTACACGATCATAATAACTGTAAGCTGTTACACCTGCAAACTTTCTGGCAAACTAAAATAACACTGAAAGTTGGACACCAAGTCTGCTCACAGCATAGTTTGAAAATAAAGGCTATAAAAGCAATTCTCTCTCTCTCACACACACAAAAAAAAAAACTTTACCAAAGCCTTCACAACGCCGCGAGTTTTTATTGAGCGCATCGGTATTGCTTCAGGATAATGTGTAGCCGCGCACATCACCGTGAGGATATATTGGTGTCCCGACTTTGTTTTAGGGAGAGGACCAACACAATCCACGATAGCCTGCTCAAATGGCTCACCAACTACAGGAATTGGTTTTAACGGGGAAGCCGGTATCACCTGGTTTGGCTTTCCAGAGACCTGACAGACGTGGCAGGACCGGCAAAACCTCACAATGTCGGATTTAAGTCCTGGCCAAAAAAAATAACGGAGGACACGATTGTAAGTCTTTTTAATTCCTAAATGGCCGGACATACAATGTTCGTGAGCTAAACTCAGGATATGGGCACGAAAAGGGTTCGGCACCACAACTTGGCACACGGACGCGTGCGTAACACCCGAACTAGGAGACCAATGGCGCATTAGGACTCCCTCATCATAAGGGTAGGACACAGACTTGTTATTATTTGGCTTGGTTACCAGAGATTTGCAAGCTGACAGCGTGTTGTCGGATTCTTGGGCTTTGATTAGAGTTTCTTTATTTATCGAAAGTGTCAGGTCAGTGTCATCAGGCTGAAGCTCAAACGAGATGGGTGTTTGTTTACATTCCGAGCCGGAGTCACATGACTCGGAGTTTTTCATGAATGAATCACCGAGATCCACTACGTCTCCACTCTTACGAGATTGAGCACGGGTAACAGCACACACAGGAAAAATAGTTACACCACTCACCGCGGGGGCAGAAACCGTTTCGTCGAGAATCGGAGTTTCGATTACCTCGGGCGATGGGAAAACTTTTCCCCCGGCCAAATCATTTCCGAGGATAAGATCTATGCCGGCTATCGGTAATTGGGGACGCACGGCAATCTGGAATTCTCCCGACACAAATCTGCAAGACAAATGAACAACATGCAACGGCACACGAACCACACTCATTTTTACTCCCCACCCAATATCTTTGCCACTGTACGATTGCTCCGAAAAGGGCAATACTCCGCCACGAATTAACGACTGTTTAGCGCCAGTGTCACGCAGAATGGTAACAGGAACTTTATTTGTTTCAGTCGTAACTGATACAAATCCCTGTGACACAAATGGGCGGAAATCCTCATCAATGTTATTCATGTGAACTTCTGCGGTAGTCTTCGTTTGGATGAGACCGATCGGATATGGGGATTTCCCACTTTTTAACTGTTCCTTCCGCTTTAATATGGGACAACCAACAATTAGATGTCCCTGCTCATGGCAATAAAAACACTCGCGCTGTTCAGTGGCACCAGACGGAAAACGACGGACATTTTGTGGGGATTTAACATTTCTTTCAAATGAATCTGAATCACGATGAAGTGAGGGAGCAAAAACATGTTTGTGTGTCAATCAGCTAGTACTGCTGCAGCCGTCAGAGACGAGACTTTCTGTTCGTGGAGATAAGTCACAATTTTGTCGGGAAGTTGATTTTTAAACTCTTCCAGTAACACAAGTTCGCGAAGATTTTCAAAATCCGTAACTTTACTAGCCTGGCACCATTTAACAAAAAGGTGGGCTTTTACTCTGGCAAACTCTTCAAAGGTTTGGTTGGCAGTTTTGTCACATTTTCTAAATTTTTGTCTGTAAGCTTCAGGTACAAGTTCATAAGCACGAAGAACAGTGGCTTTCACAGTGTCATAGTCCAAGCTTTCATCAATAGACAGAGAGTTGCAGACTTCTTGAGCTTTCCCTGTTAGTTTACACTGCAGCAGAAGAGGCCACACACTCCTAGGCCAGTGCAGGGTTGCAGCAATGCGCTCAAATGCAGAAAAATATGAATCCACTTCAGACTCCCGAAAAGGAGGAACTAGGGCAATGTGCCTACTCACATCAAAGTAGTCATGTGGGTTAGATGCAGGTGACGGTGATGTTGATGACCTGGTAGGAGTAGCTCCATGTTCAAGCTCATTTTCAGGTGCATGGCTTCCACCTCCAACTCCTTGTTTCTCAGCTCTACCTCCTTTATGCGGAGAGTGAGCTTGAGCTCCTCAGTAGTGTTTTGCTGGTTTGCACACGGAGAGTTTTTAGTGGGGTGGTAATACCTGCTTTCACCCCTGGTTCAACATCATCATCCAAATCACCAAGCATACCCCTTTCTTTCAGCCTTTCACCCAACAGTTCCTTTATCTCACTTTTTTTTGCATTTAGTGGTACTTGCACATCAAAAAACCCTGCGATCAGTACAAGGTCTGCTTTTGTACATCGATCTAATTTTTCTTTTGTAAGATCCATAGCAAACTCCTCCAACTTAAACTCCATTCCACCACTCCACCAAGAAAACTGCCAACCAGACAACAAAACAAAAAACTTATCGGATACTCACAAATTTGACTTCGACGACGGACATTAGAAAGAACGGACGAGCCCCCAAATTATGTTATAGGGGAACCTGGACACAACATAAAAAAACATAAGGTACCCTCAACCTTACCTATCAAAATAATTAGAAAATCAAAAACAATACTTCCCCTAACTTCTACTAAACAAAACAGGAGAAAAATCTTCAAACAAAAACAGGGCTTCTCTCACGCTGGGGTTAAGAGGAAACAAAACACATTTCACAAATTACAATAGTCACAACTTTCAACGTGGCTGGCCGAGTTGGAAATGGCAAGAGCAGAGAGCGAGCAGGATGAAGCCCCGGCCTTTTATGCAGCTCCTCCAATCAGAGTCCACTCCTCTCCTCCAGTCAGCAGCCGCCTTCCCCGCCCACCTGACACATCCTATCCCAGACACGCCCACTCTCAACAGACAGTAGGAGAAACACATACCACACAACATAGGACCATAACACACACACACACACACACACACACACACACACACACACACACACACACACACACACACACACACACACACACACACACACACACACACACACACACACACACACACACACACACTTGGGTGGCCACCTCCAAACCAGCGTGGACGAGGTTGTGCACAAAACTCTATAGGCTACATTTATTATGCATGTTTTAAGTCTGACTGAAAAAAATGAGACCTGTATTAATTTCCTATGTTGAGCATTTGCACACTTTAACCTATAATTTCCAAAGATACTATTTAGTGAAGCTGTACACACATCTTAAAACATTTTATGTAATTTCATGGGTTATCATCATGTCTGTCTGACTGCGTATGTACACAGCAAAACCAGGATACTCAGATTAACTCTATAGGAGTTAATATCAACACTTTTAAAGTGTCTATATGGGTCCACACCACAAAGTGTTAATTTAACTCTTTTTGGAGAGTTTGTACACTAACACTGTTCTAGTGTTATTGACTCTTTTTGGAGTTAAAATTTAACACTGGATAACACTAACCAGTGTCACTTTTGCTTAACACTGCAATGTAGTGTTAGAATTTAACTCTTTCAGAGTACATTTTTTAACTATAAAAAGTGTTACCTTTCTATTAACACTGCAGGGTGTAAACATTTGGGTAATGAATTAACAAAATATGTTTTCAAAATAATGCAAAAATAAAGATATGTTTGGTAAGAACAAGTTTATTTTTCAAACGCATGCACCACAATGTAATTTGAAATATGTTCTAAAACATATAACAATAGGGAACAATGTATTCTGTTTCACTTTCATTGGAATATTGTTTAGCAAAAGGTCTAAAATAAATACAACACAACACTGTATTCATCGTTATGCTCCTTTATACTGTATGCATGAAAGTGCTCATCAAAGCAAAGTGTGTCAACAGTACATCCTAAAATAAAAGCACGCTGTTCATAAATTATAATATTGCAGATTTTCTTGAATACAGGTAGTTCGTTAGATATTCCAGTACATACAAATAAATGTATCTGATACTCAGTGCTGTAATTTTTGACCCAATTTGTAGTTGAAACATCTGTAGATGCATCTAATTGTAACATCTGACTCAGTAATTCTTCACCATCCAAGTCATCTATGGATTTAATTTTTACAGGACCAAACTCAAATCTTTTAAAATAATAATTTTCATAGCAATATGCCAGTTGACGCTGGTGTTGCTTGACCAGAGATTTAGTAAGGTTTTTAATTTTTTTTACAGACTTTTAAAAAAATTATGCTTAGCTTCAAATCGCATACACCACATATGAATGAGGGGGCCAATCTTTCTAATACATCTTGGATAGTGGATCATTATGTGATGCTTGGGTATCAATTTCTTGTCAGGGTACAAAGTTTTGAACATGGTATGGTGATCAAAGATTAAGTGCTTAAGGTAACATATCATGCCATCAGTGAGGATAGGGGAGAACACTATATTAACAATTTGTAACAAAAGGAGCACAAACTTCCAGTGATCGTTTTCCCTTTCTACAACATCACCAAATATAAGTGGGGTATTGTGAAGAACACACAGTGACTGAATGGCATTTAAACCTAAGTGCTTGCTGTTATCATCCATTTTTAAACTACTTGGTCTGTTTTTACGTTCCATGTAACCATAATTAAAACTAAGTATCCTGTCTAACAGCGTGTTCATAGAGATGTAACCATTTTTAATCAGGAAATGAAAAAACAACTTAAGCTCATACTGTACTAAACCCTCTAACAGGTCATGCATGATATCAACTGAAAAATTGTCAGTGCTATGAAGATATTCCAATGAATTGAGCACACAAGTTTTTTTGACACCAAAAATTGAAGGTAGAGTAGGATCTTGACTAAGTGTATTACAATGTTGAAGGTACAGCTCTCTCAGCCCAGGTTCATCCTCAGTAAACACAGACTGAATGTCTTCCTTATTTGTCAGGCAAAACCTACAGCAGTGTGTTGCACTAGAAGATTCCACAAAGCCTAGCAGGCCATTTAAAGCAAGATTATCCCCTGTGACTTGAATTACAGAGCCAAACAATGGTTCCTCATTGAACGGAAGTTGGATTCCTTTTGTTTCTAAAATTTTTAAATCATCAATAAGAGGCTTTAATATGTCACCAAATCCATATTTTTTTTAAGTCTTCTGTGTAGAAAAGAGCTGCTAGATGTACATTAATTAATACTGAGTTCAACTTTGGTGGTAAATTTTTTAAAGTAAAATAAACACATCCAAGTTTATGGACCCCTTTCTCAGAACCTAGTGGGTTGGCCGTTTCAAAATCATCGTAATATAGCAAAATCTGTAGAGCATGCTTCTGCTTTGAGAACAGTGGATGATTTCTAAATCATGTTCCTTTTTTACTTACTTTTTCTTGCAAAAAGTACTCTCTTATCTCACTATTTTTGAAAATGGATTTCAATTTACCTAATATGGGTACATACATGTATTTATCTGTAACAAGAATTTGACTGTAGACACCTGTGGTTCTATTTCTCCGTGTATCCAGTCTCACACCAAGTACACATTCTATAGGTTCAACTATTTCCCATTTTTCATCATAATATTTTTGCCTTTTTTTCTCTGTGTTAAATGTTGAAAAGGGATTTTCTAATTGATCTAAATTTTGCTTTATTTTGCTATTAACATCTGACTCTGTTGCATCAGTAGAACAGGCTTGAAGAACTGCTTCTCGAGCTTGAATTTTAACATCATTTACAACTTCCTCCATTGAAGAAACAATTGATTGGACAGTACTTTGAGGAATGCCAGTAGCTTGTAACTGCGCTATAAGGGATCCATACATTCCTTTAAGGGAGTTGTGAGTGACAAAAGGGGGGTCCTGCAACAGGGATGTAGATGTTGAGGGCTGACCACTTAACAATTCAACATCAGATGGTATTTCTATGTCGACTTCCTGGTAAGGAGAGTCTTGTTCATAATGTTGTTGCCGATGCACGGTGTTAAGATGCTTCCTGAAACCGTTGTATGTACAAAAAGAAGAAGCACATCCTGGCTCTCCACACTTCAAACGCAATTTTCTTGCTGGATATAATCCATGCTTGAATTTCAAATGTTTACAAAGAACTGAACTATTTTTGTGGTGTGTTCTACAATAAAAACATGTGAACATTGTTAAAGTTAGTTGTTTTTAACTTTGTTATATTGTGACATTTTAACAATTGTTATAACAAGTTTTTCTTTAAAGCCTGAACATGCTTAAAAGGTTACTTCAAACTTTTCTTAGGCCTGTTGTCTTCTGAAGGCGGTCTAACCCTTATTTTCACAAGCAATTTCCATGTTGCTTTAAACACACCAAATACTTTGACCATGTTCGACAGTTTCCCTTTGGTCTAACCTTTGTTATTTGGTGACATTTCAACGATCCAGTAGTATTCGGGCTCTTAGTTCCTTGACTCTTGGACTCTCTCTTGCATTCCCAACATCAATGTGGTAAACGGTGGTTTGAATGAAAGTGTAAAAGCTGCAAAGAGCTTCATCATAAGAAAGGCTGAAGACGTAATGTAACGTCAAAAGCAGCAACTGATGTCTGAGCATCGCATGGGATTGCTTTTTTGTCCACAACAATGAAGAACCATTGGATTTTCCTCCTTTGCTCACCAATGCAAAGGAGGAAGGGTTGAATTGCATCACCTTCCTGTAGTTTGAATGAAAAAGATCCAAAAATATACCAGATAAGTTAAAAGTGTATGGTTTCATTCCTACAGAAACCTACATGCACTTATTTGTAATAATGTTGGTGGTATGAAAATATTATGGTACACACCCTAACAAATCTCACAAGGTGGTTGGCTGCCTGTGCTGAGCTAATCTTGGCTGTTTTTTTGTGGCCTCTTGACGTAGGGGGCAGGAGCTGCAACAGCAGCAGGAGTGAGGACATATCACTATCCCAACCTTTAAGATAAAGAAGAGGACAGAGGACAGGAGACACAAAAGTTTTTGAAAATGTTACAGATTTACTTCAGCTGCAGTTTCACAAAAGGTTAGATGAAGCTGGTAAAATGTTTCAATATCATAAATTAAGATACTTTAATTTCCAACTGGCTCATTTTGATTATTGTTACTGTCTCATATTGGACTTGAGTAAAAAAATAAACAGCAAATGAGTTTGTTTTAGATACAGTAAAACACATTTACCGTAGTCATTCTCTGCCATAGGGTCAAAAGCTGCCTGAAGCTCCTCCACATATGGACTTGAAGGAAGACTCTGGCTTTCTGCAACTACTTTGGGCTTGAAATATGATGGCCACTTTGCAAGAAACCTTCCAGATACTTCGTCTCCAAACATTAGAGAAAAGTCCTGGTCAATCTATCAAAACACACACAATGTCCAGTTAGAGGTTGAGGGTGCTTTGCACTGACAAGAATTAGGTTATAAAATATTTAAAATACAATCAAAACAATCTATACATATCCTTACCAATCCTGGTAGGTCAAGAAAACGAGGAAAGACATCCAACACTGAAGATGTGACATCCTTGTCATGGACCATCTTCTGTCTGTATTCAAAGGTTGCTTTCATCTTTTCTTTGACCAGAGACGGAACTGTTGAGTGTCTCATTAAAGAAAGAGCCTCTCTGCACTCTTCATCAAGGATCTGTCCACCAAGCAATAGAGGTTCTCTGTGTGTAGTCGGACCGTCCTGGAATTTTGGTCTGGAACGCTTTTGGGAGTCATGGCAAGAACTGCGTTGAACTGTCTTGAGTCTCCAGGCAAGATAGCCTGTATTTGCCTCAGCATCATAGTAATGCTCCTGTATGCACACACACGCACACACAATAAAAAACAAGATTAGGATACACTTTAACAGTAGCACAAGTACCTTAACAGCACACTTTTTGGAATTTTGAGGGACACTAACACTTACATATCCATTTTTGGAGAACGGATCTTGAAGATATGGGAAGAGTGTCACGATCCCTTGTGCGTAACTGGCCCGAACACTTGTTGGTGGAACTCTCCTATTGAAAGAAAATATTCATTAGGCTTTGTTTACAATTCATCCAATCAATTTAAATTGTGGACTTTTATTGATTTTTACCCGTATGAATCTGTCATTTCTGCCACCAGAATGTTAACTATCTGCCTGCGTGCTGCATCTGACAGAGTTTTAGTTTTGTCATACTCTTTGAAGATTTCTTCACCCTTTGGATTTGACCTCAGAACAGTTTCAACTCTCTGCAATTAACAATCGTAAACATTTCTTTCAAAACTTGTATGAGCAAATGAAATATTATTTGAGTAAGCATTTTAAAGTATATACTGATTTTTAAATATGCACAGGTTTTGGAAGAAAAATAGTTCAAGAACTGGTGAGCCAACAATATATTTCTATAGTTGGTTTACCTGTTTTGCTTCATCATGATCCAGTGCTCTCAAGCCCCTCTTCCTGTTCTTTGTGGATGCGAGAATAAAAGTTGAATCTGAACGGGAATAAGCTGGTGATGCTGATGGGTCAGATGTTGAAGCTGATGATGCTGATGGGTCAGATGTTGAAGCTGATGATGCTGATGGGTCAGATGTTGAAGCTGATGATGCTGATGGGTCAGATGTTGAAGCTGATGATGCTGATGGGTCAGATGTTGAAGCTGATGATGCTGATGGGTCAGATGTTGAAGCTGATGATGCTGATGGGTCAGATGTTGAAGCTGATGGGTCTGGCAATACTGATGACTCTGATTCCTCATCAACCAAATTAATTTCGAGATCTAAAAATTGAAATCAAAATCCAAATAAATACTTTGTATACTAACTGAAGTCCTCAAAACAATGACATGATAAATAAAAAAACCCTTTAAGGTCTGTTGTAAAAAAAAACATTGAATTAAATATATTTTGAGATCACGAGACAAAATAACAACAAAACGTCAATTATAGGCATAATGGAAATGCATCATCATCATTTTTCCAAAAAGCCTAATTGTATAACAGATATTGTTACTTGAATGTTAACAGGATTTTAAATGCAAGCTTTACCTGTAGCTTGTTGCTGGTGGTACCCAACCTTAAAGTTTCGAACCCCTGACTTTAGGAGCTCATCAAATACATCTGCGTCGATCTCGGTACCAGATTCATCATGCAACCTGAGCTCACCTTCGGTTTGAAGTAGAGCCTGCAGACTAAATTTCTGAATCACTGGGAGAAATAAGAAAATAAATCACTTAACATATCAAATCAACCATTTCATTTAGTTTGAGACTGTCATAAGTGTTGTGTGTGATCAGAGTGTGACAGTGGGAGTGTATAATATATATGGATACCAACCTTCTTGAATAAAGTAGAAGAAATCAAAGTTTTCATCATTTTGCGGCACTTTTATGTATTTTTGAACTCCAGCATATTCCACCTTTGCCAACATTGCATTTACTCCTGTAGGTAAATAATTAGAAGTTAGCTTTACGACATTTTTTAGCCTATTGTTACTAGCCAGAAATAAAATAATAGTCAGTGTTAGCCATTATCATACTATTTGTATATCAACTGTACCGTGACATATTCATGGATTATACTCCAACGTTTTTCCAAAGAATTCAGAACCTATGACACAAAGGTTTATGTTACTTTTACACACACGCATGCACGCACCTTGAAATTCGACCAAAAACACTTTAACAAAGCAGACATTCATCACCATTATCTGTTTTAGTCCTGCTAAAGCGACACACTTGCATAAATTATTTTTCTACTTTTTCTTACACACCAAAAAAACCCAACCGAGCAAGGCACAGACAAACTGCTGTCTGTCTGTCTTCGGTTTCTGTGGTTTAACAACAACAAAAAAATACCTGCAACATTATGAGTCGTATGCTATCACACTGAGGTTTGGCTTAAAGCAAGCTAAATAAACCTGTAAGCTACTTGCGATATCTGGTTCGGTTAGCATAACGTTAGCCTACAGTGCTACAGTGGCTTATCAGTAATACAATAACTTAAAACAATTCGAAAGAAATCAATAGCTATATGAGAAAAAAAATACAAAAAATGTCGTTATTTCTTATCTGAAAGTGTACGGCCAAATCCAGTAGTAACGCACGCCACGGTCTGACGCAGTTTTATTAAGTGAAACCTTCTCTTTCGGTCTGGACATGTGGGCATGTCTGAGCATGTTGGGGGCTTGTAAGTGTCACATCCAGGTTCAGAGTTAAGAGTGACAGGTTCAGAGTTAAAGATGCTGCAGTAACACTTACAGATTGGTTTGCCTGACACTTTGTTTTTACTCTCGTTTATGACACCAACTCTATTTACACTGAGAGTACATTTGGAGGGATATGACTCTTTCTAGAGTTAAATTAACTCTACACTTGCTTAAATTTTACCAACACCCAAAATGTAACTCTTCTCAATATATATATATATATATATATATATATATATATATATATATGTGTGTGTGTGTGTATATACATATATACCTCTCTGTCTGCGCAAAGACATGTGATAGGTTTGCTTGTTGTGCTGTGTCAAGATATACAACAATTACGACCATTCATGACTGACTTTAGATCTCAGAAAGTTGAGGCTGACCACTTATTGATTTGTTGTATTTAACTTATCTAAGTGTTCTCCTCTCCACACACACACACACACACACACACACACACATCTACACACACACACACCCTCCCTACATGAGATGTCCCTTTTTATTCCGCTAACTGACTGTAGCTACACTGGCCTTCTCATCCTCAATCTGTCCCTGCTGCAGGCTTTTTAACCTTATTTGTCTGAGTTTCTCGGCGCCCCCCTTGCGCTTCTGTTGTCTTTTTTCCATTTCAAACCAACACTAGCTCACATTGACTTCTCTCCAACTCCCGTCAGCTAGCTTAATTAAATTAAAATTTGATAACCTTTGACCGGGGAGGGGTGGGCCGAGGAGGGCTGAGAGATGTCATTGGACTTACCCAATGTCCCTCAAGAAAATCAACCAATAGGACGCGTTTCGCAGTCAATAATTTATTTATTTTTTTTAATAAAAAATTTTTTTTAAATAAATTATGACAGCCCCGGTCGGCCCAAAAAAATGTGTCGGCCCTGCAGGCATTGCCCGGTATGCAAGATGGCCTGTCCATGTCTGACAGTAGGTCTTGTATATAAATTGAGAGAGAAGTGAATTTGTGCATAAATTAACAGTCCTGACCATTTCTGCACCATCTATATTTAATAATTTGTCTTGAATAAACAAACCAGCCAACTTGTTTCATGGATGTGTTATTGAAAACATGTGCACATATTAAATACGTTATAAATCATACTTAATAAAAGCTTGTATGCAGAGTTAACAGGCTATATCATTTTTATTTTCTCTCATCAGTAAAACATTTTTACATTTTAATTACTTTTAAATCAGGCAACAAAAAAAAAACCTTTGCATTTTCGGAAGTTAACAGGTTCTCTTTTCCTCATCAGCAAAAACAAACAGTGATCAGAACAATATGAACATTTACCAGCCATACTGTCAAAAACAAGTTTCATGAAAGTGTGTTTAAATGCTCATGTCTGTCATCAGAACAGTCAGACTTGTGTTTAAATACAGCTGTTATCAAACCATCAATTGAACAGTCAAAAAAAAAAGTATCAATCACACCAGATATATTCATGGTCAGATCATTTTGTATGTATCTAGTTGTTTTACTTCGACTTTGCTAATGTGATAAATGAGAAGTCGAGTCGTTTCACACTGAATGAGGTCAAAATGGACGTCCTCATTACTCTCTCACATCGCTTCGAAGCCCTCCATTTTTAAACTGCCGAACATTTTTAACGGCATAAAGTACTTTCAGGCTCAGTAGCCAATCATTGCAACGTGGTCGTTGGTGCACAGCTGGGTTCTCAGACCCTCCACGGACCCTCTCTCCGTAACCGCACTGTCCACAAGATGCATTTATTTGGCGACCCAAATAAAATCTTATGCAACCCTCCTGTGTGTCACGGCTCAGTCTCTGGGAATCACTGCTATAGAACCTCTTCAGCGATGGAGGGATTGAAATGTTTGACGAAACAATTAATATTCCAGAGAAGCTTTTTTACTTCGTTTATTTCCTTACAACATTTTTTTTACAGTCTGACTTCACCTGGAGATTCTCCTTCAGACTTCTGGTATTGAATTAATTCGAATTATGTACTGCACTTGTAAACAGCTGAATAAAATTAAGCAAAGTGAGCAAAATGCTTCTAAGCCTGATGAAGGTCCATCATCCAGTGAGTCAGAACTGTAATAATGTGTACATTATTTCAAAGAAAGATTCTATTTAAAAGCGTACATTTAAATTCAGTAGCTGTCGCCCCCTTTGAACGCCACCATTAACCATAAGCTGCTGTTTGGCAACACCTCTGCTATTCTGAAGCCTCTGATCTCCTCCAACGACATCTCTAAACCCTGCTCCCCTCGCATTCACACAAAGGATTAATCTAGTCAAACACAGTGTAATTAAGCTGTTTAGAGCAGGTGGTGGAAAAAAATTTCCTTTGATTGAGAAGCAAAATGCCATGGTCTGCATGTTAGCAAGGCAAGGTTATTTATGTTCAGACACAAGGTACTGTTAGCACACTGTGAACTGATAGTTTCACATTTAAATTGACAGAGAATAACCATGGTCTAAACACAATTATATAACATCTGAATAAGCAGTAAGTATGTTATTCTTATTTTCTCCAGTCCTTGAATAAAACCACGTTATACACAAGACTGTGACGACAGTACATCTGGCGCTTCTCACTCATTTAAAGAGACTTGATTTCTGCTGTGTTTATGTGTAAAATGTTGAAATTCAAATTTAAATTCAAAAAACTTTATTTGTCCCCGGGGGGCAATTCAAGGGCACACAGAGCAGCAAATAACGACCGTGCAACTATACTAAAACATTTAACCAATCAACAAAGAATAAAGTGTAAAAGAAGAATAAGTGTTGAGGGTGTTAGTACAGCTTAGAATCCAATCACAGAGTTAGATATGAAGGAACAGCAGAGAGTCAAGTGTCGAGATGTTAATACAAGTTAAAAAAAACACACAAGTCACAGAGTTAGATTCACTTGCACTTGGTTGCATTTGCTCCTTTATCCAAAAAAATGTTTTTACTTTCATACACATTAATTTGGCTCACATATGTTGATTTAAGGAATATATAAATAGTATTTAATATATTAATCAGAGAAAATCACTTTAAGAAGATATCCTTTATTAATCCACACGTAGTATTGTGCTTGCTCGTATTCTTTAGTTATGCTCAAAATTAGCTAGAATTGTCACTACCGAAACGTATGCTAGTGTTCGGTAGTGACATGATAATTTCAATAGTGACAAAATGAAAAGGTTCGTAAAATCCCATCATTTTGAAATCATTGTGTTTGAAAGTCATAAACTCAGTGAGTTTCTTTAAGAATCATCATTTCAATCATCTATTTATAGCAAATAAACAATTGATAAGTCATATTTGTACTATAAATGGTCAAAAATCATTTATTTTATTGACCACAAAACGTGTGCGTTTGTAATATTCCCAACATCAGGCATGTTTTGAGTTAATATTAAACAATAAGGTTGAGAGAATATGATGAAACGCTGTAAAGAAAACACTGGTCACTACTGAATAACTGGGTGTTTTAAAAAATATATAAATATATTGAGTTATCAACTAAAATGTTATGATACTGATTGGTTAAATGTATGTTCCATCTCATAAATCATTAACTCTGAAATCAGTCTGATCAGTGTTTTAGAAACAAGATTGCACATTGATTTTGAAGAATTTGTCATGATTTGGTTCGGTTAGTTCTCCCACTTGTGTGTTGTCTGTTTTCCCATGTCCCTCTGCTCCTCCTGCGTCTCCTCCCCCGGTCACCAGATGCATCTCTTCTACTAATCCTCTCCAGTATATAACCCTGCTCTCGACTCTCTGTCCCCGCCGGATTATTGTCTCCTACTGTGGTATCGTACCTCGTATCTTGATTCACACAATTTATGCTCGTTGAAGTTCTCTGTTGGATGTCTTTGTACTTAACCTCCTCGTGTCTCTTCCCTGTGATCAGCATTCAACAAGACTCACCTGCTTCCCTGTCTACCTGTAAACTCACCTGCCTGCTGCTCATCAAGCCACAGATTTAGGATTGTCACCAGGATTACACTCGTCGACTCGACTTTTTGCACATTTCACATCACTCACACTATCTCGTGTTTATTAAATTAATTTTGTTCACTGTGAAAACTCGTCTCTGAGTCGTGCGTCTGGGTCCAACAATTTTACACACAGTGTATCTTAACAGAATTGTATATATTAAAATTGATTCAGTGAAAACCTTCAATAAAGAATTTTAAAAATATTGTAACACAGGAAGTAAACAGCTTATCACATTTATAATATTTTAATACTACGTTAGAAAGGACCCACATCACTGACCTTTGCTGCCGTCGCATTATCACGTCGCTGAGTGGAAATGTGGTCTGATTGTACCACATGATCACCTTTCCTTAACCCCATGGCGTTTTGACGGGGCTAAAGGCAGGGCAGATAGGGAGCACAGAGGGGAGGGGCGTGGCTTTAGAGGGAGCACAGAGGGGGGCATGGCTTTAGAGGGAGCACAGAGGGGGGAGGGGGCGTGGCTTTAGAGGGAGCACAGAGGGGGGCATGGCTTTAGAGGGAGCACAGAGGGGGGCATGGCTTTAGAGGGAGCACAGAGGGGGGAGGGGGCGTGGCTTTAGAGGGAGCACAGAGGGGAGGGGGTAAGTGAATACAGAGAACAGAGAGGATACTACTTTCAAAATCATAGTATTTTTCGAAAATTACCTACTCTGCTTTTAAGGTAACGTGGATCATGAAAGTGGATAGGAGGGATCATTTGAACGCACCCTAAGTGTGGGAATCATTGAAGAGATCCAGCTTTTGGAGCTCTCCTTGTTTCCTCTGTGCCAAGCCTAATGGCAGCCCAAGGTTTTGTAAAGATTTCTGTAAGATAATTTCACTGACTCTACCAGACAACCCATTGGCACTTAATGATGACTGCATTAATTAAATTAGCCCTGCTAAATACAGCACTTAGACACACTAAACAGATTCTGGCAGGTTTCATTAACACCATGTGCATCTAAGATTTGTGCTTTTGATTCACGCCAAGTCACGCCTTTTGTCACATGTGCTACTTAGGCACACTGATTTTTCTTTCACGGCTGATGGAGGCTCTTGAGACTGCCATCCGAGAGCTCTGACGCCTAATGGCTAATTCAGAGAATAGTGGTGACTAACAAACATAAAACATTGGATGACGTTGTGTATTCTCTTGATTGGGTCAGCCACTTGACTACATTGGGGGAAGTTTTCAACCATCTGTCAGCTGCTTTCCTAATCCTTAAATGTGAATTTGGGAAGGGGCCTGTCCCCTGTCTTGGTCAGCAGGTTGGTTGTGGTCTAGTGCAGATGCAAAGACTATAACTCTTGCTGCATTTCCCGTACAAACAAGCAGGAGAGAGCTGAATAGATTCCTTGGAATTATTGGGCATAATCACTGTTTGGACGCCACTTTGGTTCTGTAGCTCGTCTGCTGGCGTTAACCATTCCAACAAAACCTTTAGTCTGGTCTGGTTAGAGTCAACAATCCTTTGAAAGCCTTTAAGGTCAATGGTGTTGCCCTCCTCTTTTGTCTTCAAGTTGATTCCAGTGGGACTGGAGCTGGGTCCGTTCTTCTGCAAGAGTATGACCAAGGTAACGATCAAGCAATGCTTCAACAAGCATCAACTTAAATACTCCACATCTGAAACAGAGACTCTTCCATTGTTGTTGTTAGCTCTACAACATTATGAGGTGTATTTGGGTCCAGCCCGTGTTGATCATTACCCTCAAGGTCAAGGCTTCTTTTTACTCGACTCCCTGGGGAGAAATGTGTCTTAGATACTGGGAAAATGGCTGCAGATGATATGTGAACTGTTCATAAAAAATGTGCAAAACAAATTCCCCAAGCATCTGCTTAAGTATCCACACTACAATCACAAGCGCATGCACACTGTACACATGTACACATGTACACATACTGTTTCGTACAAGGCTTCAGTTACTGGTACCTTGGGAGCTTCCTATTTTTGTTTCATCCTCCATTATTTGCTCACTAATGAGCTCAACTGAGAGAGGAATGAATTAGTATTTGAAGTTGTGTTTACACAAAGGAATCGTGTGCCTTCTCCCTGAGTTCAACAAAACATATTCAGATTGCTGTACATGAGAAGTGTCAGAGAAAATGCTGTTGGCCTGTGTGATGGCAGCCTGCACAAAAAAATCCTGTGGGGTAACAGGGGCGGGCATTCCCAGGATCTTGTCTGCTGTCTTGACCAGACTGAGGAGCAGAGCTTAAGAGAATCTTAGAAGAAATCTCCCCACACACATTTTAAAACAGGAGTTCTGTTGTCTTTCACAGAGCCATCGGAGACACTCGGTGCGCTCACTGCGGTCAGTGTGGCCCGTGACATAGGCAGTATAGTCAAATGCTAGGGGGCGCTAGCCTGGACAGCCTATACTGCAACCCAAGTTGAAGATAAGAAGAAGAATTTAAGTAAAAATGCGTTTAAATATGACTAAATACGATTAATATGCAGCTGACTCTTTAGAAGTGAGTGACACTGATCCAACAGATTAATATCACGTTATAAGCGACCGTCATGTAAAAATGACGGATCAATGATTCATGGTTTATGTAATGATTTATTATATTAGAGTTAAGCATTTTGTCCTCACTGATAGATGTGTGTGCATGGTGTAGTTATGGTGGTTAAAAAGGAAAACTCTTTGGGCCCACCTGAAAAACTCTGCTGAGGTGTGTGTACTGCTCTGTAGAGAAAATACTTCATACTATTATAAAATGCCCGCTGTTTCATAAATCTCATCTTCTCTCTTCAGGTACAATTTGAAAACATTTACAACCATCCCCTGCTGTCCCTGAGCCGCCTGTCAACACTTCTGCTCCCTGCACCGCCTCGTTTGATATTGTTTGTTCTGTTACACTGGGGATTTGAATTTATTTTATGTTGGATATATTTATAAGAATTATTAGCATTTTGTTCACATTTGTTCAGAAGTATAGTTCATTTTAAAATAAAGAGACTGTGTTGAATATAAAGCTGAATGCCACTTTTCTTTAAGTGTATGAATGTTGTCTTTGGTGGACAAACTGGCTCCAATATAAGAGGTGACTGGAATCATGCCTCAGGCACCGAAACAGTTGACTGCAGTCGTTCAAACCATTAACAATGAATTCTTCAGTGTATCAGCGTGCAGACAGGTGCGAGGGTGTCAAACATTGAAATGATCCTGAAACATTACAACTCTCCAGTCCACATGTTTATAGAATGTGACGACCCTGTGGCCATGGCCACTGGTCTCTGTCAGGCTGCTGTCTGTCTGCTGCAGGACGTGTGTCCTGGCTGTCCTCAGCAGCAGGATCAGAGACTCCTGGGTCTGCTGCACTCTGGCCTACAAAGAGCTGCTGCAGCCTTCATTCGTTCTCTCTCTGATCCCTCAGCTGGAACGATGCGTGTTCATGATTTAGTTCTCTTTGTTAGTACACTTCAACATCTCCCACCACATAACCCTTTCACACACCCACATTCTCACTACTGATTAACACACCTCATAACTTTGGTCATTTGGTTAATTAGCAAGTTTTTTGTTAATAAATTATTCATTTTCTGTAGCAAAACTGATTGTCATCCGTTGTTTGTCACTTTCTATGAGAGTGACAAGAAGTATTCAAATGAATGCATTGCTGTATGAACATGTATCTGACTAACACTTGGAACGTTGATATAAAGATTGGATCATGTCACGAACAGGTAAAGAGACGCAAATGCAGGGCTCAAAGGGCAGAAACAGTTTTTTAAAAAACGTTTCATTCGGGCAGGGTTCGGTACACGGTAGTCAATCAAAAAAAGGCAGAAGTACAAACTCGGAATCCAAAAAAAACCCACTCGAGGTCAGAACAAGAAATCAATACAAAAGAATGCTGGGACTCTGCTACGGAGAGACAGGACGAACTGGCACAGAATGAAGGGAAGACAGACATTAAATACTGAGGGGGGGGGGGGGGGGGGGGAGTTAACAAGACACAGGTGAGACACATCAGGTAATCAGCAGAGTGAGAAACACTGGGGGAAGGGCATGCAGCCAACAGACCTGAAACGAGACACAGGGTGAGTAAAGTGAAACATAAGCACAGGACATGAAACATGAGGGAAACAGAAATAAACAGACTCTTAACCCGGGGATGTGACAGATCATAAACTGGTGCATAAAAACTGATCAGAATGCAGGAAAAAGAACGTTAGGTGTCCAAAACCTTCTGGGGGAAATTTGTGAAAAATACTAAACTGCAAAACTACATCCTGGAGATCATCCATGAAAAAGGGTCAGACGATGTTTTAGCCCAGGGCTGTCAAACTCATATTGTGTCAGGGTCAGATTTGTTTCAATGAGTCCTGACTAATTGTGCCAAGACCACTATAACTCTTTAACTCAGAATGTCAGGCATTATGCGTCCCTTGCGTCACATTTCTAGAGATTCTTCACTTTTTAATAATATTAATAATAAACGGTTCAGTGAAGAGAGAGAACCTTTAGATGTGTTTGTGTTAAGCCACAGCACAGTTTGCACTTGTTAAGGTTCATCACAGACAAACCCTTTTCATGGATATGTTGTCACAAACACACGGAGTGTCTTTGATGCAAACAGTCACCGTCAGGTATTTTTTAAATGTTTCCAAACGAACAGGCGGGAAAGTAACTTTCAGTGTTGCGCCCTGCGGTCCAATCAGTGTTGAGTTCCACTGTCTCAACTGAGTAAACTCAGTAAAAGAGTTTTAATATGAGCCGGCAGTCCGCTTTGCTAAGTGTCTGTACCATCATAATTTATGTCATGAATCAGTGCCATCTCCGTGCATAACTCAAGGAAGCATTTTAGCGCTGCTCCGCGGCTAAACCAGCGGGCCTCTGAATGATCGGACAGCCTGTGCATGATATCGTTTTTGCATAACAAGGAAATGATCAGACATAATGACATATAAACAGCCGGATAAGAGTTGGTGTTAAAGGCGCAACAGCAGGCGACTTTATTTTATAAGTGATTTCACGCCGAAATTGAAAAGTGATCATCAGCACTCTGGATTCTCCTCTCAGTGACCTACAGGTTAAACTTCTGTAAATAAAATCAGTTAATATTCATTTTAATAGGAATGATTTTTAATCAGAGGTATTAAACCAGGAGATGCATCAGGCTCAATGCTGGTGTCTGAAACTACACACTTACAGATGTGTGGAAGACGGTCTGTTACAACATGAAGGAGTCCTGAAGATCGGATTTTTCTGGAAACTTCGCTCGGCCAACTCGTCATTTTTATATTACTCCCTGCAGAGAGGATAGTTCAAAGTGCCATGTTACTTAATTTTTATATCATCACATTACCGTTTGAGTTGGTAAATATACCGTTTTTTACCATTTGGTAAAAATATGTATTAAAAATATCTAATTTGCAAAAAAACTGTTAAAAATATGTGTAATAAAATGTCTCTCTCATGGGCCAGATGAAACCTTCTGGCAGGCTGGATTCGGACCGCAGGCCTTAAGTGTGAAATGTATTTTCGCCGATACACTATCACATGTATCATGGACGTGGAGTTGTTAGATGCACTTCCAAACACCATGTCTGGACTTCAAAAGGTGGGGGTGTCGGAGACGGGGTAAATTCTCACTTACTTCTCCTGTCTCCTGGTGGGTGCTGATGAGGTAATTGATTGCAACCTGTTCAAGCCAGGCGTCACGGGTCAATCAGTCAGTGGGAGGCTTGTTACATGACACTCCACTCGCTCTCTGCCCATCTTGCCATCAACCATTTGTGTCATTTGTTAGAAAAGAGATTTGTGGCTTGAGGATGGACATGTAAGCTTCATCCCTACATTTTTACACTCTCAGTTCAATCAGGAAAGACAAGTGATATTATGAAAATGATTTATTCCAATGAATAATATGAAAATGTGACCTGACAGAAAGTCTTTGGTGCTTGGACTCTATGAGGGGGTTGATGTGTTTGGAGAATGAAATTCTGAACGGAACAAGAATAAATCCCCCCCTTGGAGTCCAGACCCTGGTGGTGGTTAAGCTGATGATTTGATGAGACAGGATGGGTGAAGAATTGATGGATGATGAATTTGCTGATGAAGATGTCGGTGATGAGGAGGTGGAGGCCTGGGCAAACTACGGCCCGCGGGCCACACCCAGCCCGTTGTGCATCCCTGTCTGGCCCACGCGATGCCAATAATAACTCAATATATACTGTATATTTAAGCCGTGCATGCCATACAACGCTGACACTTTTGTTTTGAAAGGCGCTACGTTGGTATTACTTCTGTATGGACGGACGCAGTGCCCGTGTGAGTGAAGGTAAACTATGTTGCTAGCAAAGCTGCAAACCCAACAAGGGGTTTTTACAAAACGTTACACAGCCAGAGATGCAGCCGTCAGGACGAGTCGCCGAAAACAGTAAGGCCTTTTTTGACGGAGAGAGAAAAAGGAGCACTTGACAACGTGCCACTCTCCTGACGCACTGTAAGGAGGCGGGTTGAGGACATCGCTGCAAACTTGGAGCTTCAGCTGAAGGACTATGACTATAATAATTTTCAGAAGATGCTTGTCCTCTTTGTGCACAAACATTCTCAGTGATGAAGTTCAACAAATCCAAACACAGATCCTCTATCAGTGATGAGCACCTCTCAGCTGTCATTCACAGAGCCAGATTTAAATGTCCTTGTTGAAGCCCAAGATAGAATCAGTTTTATTGGTCAGGTATGTTTAACAAAAAGGGAATTTATTTTTGGTAGCCTGTGCTCTCTGTGTACAATTTAACATTAAATAATAACAATGAACTAAAAATAAACAGGTTATTAATGACTAATGTGTACAAGACTAAAGACTAAGAGACTGGATGAAAATATACTGGATTATTCTCACTGAAGTGAATGAATGAGATGAAAAACAAAGTTATTGTTTGGACTTGTTATAAAGTTTTTCTTTGCTTGTGAAGAAAACAAAGTCAAAAATAAATGTCACAACATTTCACTTGTTTTGTTTATTAATGTAGTAATGTTCAGTTAGCTAGCTACACTGGGAATTGTTGTTCTATAATGAACTGGGACTTGTCCAGAGTTTAGCCTGATGAAACAGCTAACGGAGGCTCCAGCCCATCAGAGGTTACAGACATTAAATGAATGAACATGTAGGCTAATCATTTCAGCTGTTTTACCCTCACCATTCATAGAGAAAACATGTTTTATGTCCTGGGCCCCTGCTCTGCTGCTCTTGGCCTCTTTTTCAATTCTTTTCTAGTGTCCAGATTTTTGTTTTTTGGGGGCCATCATTTGATCTTGCTAGCTCACTCCCTGCTGGAGTTTGCTCGTGTGCACTTAATTCCCATGAGGAATAGCGAACCGTGGTGTGGACCAAACCATTTTAAGAAGGGGCCAATGGGGTTATTCAAATTATTCAAATTAAAATATTGAGTGACTTTGTGGCTTTGTTTTAGTTCGGATTCATTAGTATAAATGAGGTATCACGTAAGTTCCGACAGGTCACGGAGTCACGCTTTAATATTGTGCTAGAATTCGTGTCAGCTGATCTCACTCAAGCCTAATCAGCTGATGGCCAGCTGATCTGCTGAAGCATCCTATTGGCTAAATAGTTCTTAAGCCCGCCTACACTTCTCTGCTCCCTCTGCATGCCGCATTTGCAACCCTCCTTCTCCCCTGCTCCTCCTTTTATGATATCGGACTTAATCAATGTCATGCTTGCATTGATGCTGGCTCGGGGGGGTTGCGGCTTATCTCCCTGCCTTATGGCGTTCCTTGCATGCGGGATGTGTGCTATTCATGCCTAATGCCTTCCAACGTAAGCACGTGGAAGGGCAGGGAGATCCCTCAGAGCCATACCGCCAAATATACGGAATTGCATCAAAGTATTCTCCTTGACAAAGTGGTCCTGACTGAAATGTATATTAGTTAAGTCTATGCATAATGATTTGGTCATAGAGGCTATTGGGGGCTGTGTGTGGGCCCTAGTGGGCTGTGGGCCCTTAGAACTGTCATCACCTTTGATGTATTTTCTATTGCTACAGGGTTTTTTTTCCATTTTTCCCCTCACACGTCTTTCATTTCTTTCACTTACATGCCTTGTATGAGCTCTCGCTCTGAAGGTAAACAATGAGCGACCGTAGAGGGAAAAAACATATATACAATTTTCATAGAAGAGACTTGGACTCGCTCCATTAGAGAAAACGGCCTTGATTCTCAACTATTTACCTCACTTACAGCAGCTAGAAAGACTAAACAATTATAGCAGTCGTTAATTTCCTGAATGGGACAAAAAATAGCAATTATATATAAGGATAAGAACCATGAATGGTATTGAAAAAAAAAACTGTACAAGCTTTCACATTGTTTTCATTTAGAAAGCAGACAAAAGAAAGATAGATAGATAGATAGATAGACAAGACAAAACTGTAAAAAGAAATAGATTGGATTCTTGCCAGCCGTTAAGTGTTTAACACGAGTTGTAAAAAATGATTCATGCTGACCTTACACGTGATTCTCCATGTTATTTCATATCGTTAGCATAGTAAGGTTGCTAACGTAACAGAAACGAGACTACGATATGTTATTAAAACATTCAAACTGAAATTGGATAACAAACCAACCTAAATGAGCTTTTTGTTATGATTGTACAAAGAATATTTGGCACGACTCAGAGACAGGTTTCCAGAAACAAACAGTGTTCTTTAATGTTCAGTGAGTAACAGTGGAGGTGAATATCTTGTGGTAAAAAATAAGAAAAAAAACACGCGGGAAGGGAGTGTGGGTTCGACGAAGAGCAGGCAGGCAGGCAGGCAGCAGGTGGTTCCAGTTGTCGCACTGATGACGCAGGGGAAGACAAAAAACACGAAGGGGTACAAACAGGAACCATCAAAAATAAGTTTAGTCTGACAATGTATGGGTTTTCCTGGGGTCATACCATTTGACATGTAACCATAAGCATACCTGACCGTACCCCAAAAATGTAGAATTATCTCAAATTTGAAAGAGAGTTACTGACCTTGGGACACAGCAGTTAGTCTCAGCAGGGGTCCAAGATACGAGTTACCGCTTGAGTAGACAATAATCCGGCAGGGAGTGGTTGACGAGACCAGGTATATACACACAGGAGGTTGATGAGAAGATGACATACAGCTGGCTGCCAAACCACCGCTGATTGCAACCAGACACATGGGGTGAGAAACAGGAGGAGCAAGACAGACAACATACAAGTGGGAGGGCACTATACTGAACAGAATCATAACACTTTTACTAGAATTAAATGTGTCCATCAGAGGTTTTATTGAGTGTGAAGTTGTTTGTGAAGAGCTTTTTCTTTTTCTTGAAGGTGCAAATGGTTTGTACACTGAATAGGTTGACCACTGGTGGCCAGCCAGGACCATTGCTGTGGATACCAAGAAGTGAAAGTCGAGTTTCTACATCCCCATGGTCCAACAACAACGTTTAAGGGTCAATGACGTGACGCTTATTTTTTTGTGTCCATGTGAATTGCTTACATTTAAAAAGGTTGACATTTTAAAATAAACTGACATATTACGTGGGGGATAATGGAAAAAATGTCATGTGGTGTAACCCTAAAAACTTTGTACGAAATAGTTTAACTGTTCTGGCACCCTTTCTGTTCACTCTCTTCACCTCAGACTTCAGGTTTAACTCTGGTTCCTGCCACCTCCAAAAGTTTTCTGACGACTCCTCCATCGTGGGCCGCATCACTGATGGCAACGAGGACGAGTACAGAGGTCTGATCGAGAGCTTCGTCACATGGTGCAACAACAACCATCTGAAGCTCAACATCGCCAAAACAAAGGAGGTGGTAGTGGACTACAGGAGGAAGAGGTGCCCCCCTGCCCCAGTCATCATTCAGGGGGAGGAAGTGGAGAGGGTGGACTCCTACAAGTACCTTGGGGTTCACATTAACAACAAGCTGGACTGGTCCCATAACACTGAAGCCATCTTCAGGAAAGGACAGAGCAGGCTGTTCTTCCTGAGGAGACTCAGGTCTTTCAGTGTCTGCGACAGACTCCTCAAGGCCTTCTACCAGTCTGTGGTGGCCAGCACACTCTTCTTTGCTGTGGTGTGCTGGTGGGGGGGCATCAAGGCTGGTGAGGCAAACAGGATTAATAAACTGGTTAAGAAGGCCCGCTCTGTCGTTGGTCTGGAACTGGAGACTCTGGAGACAGTGGCTGAGAGGAGGATGAAGGACAAAATCATATCCATCCTGGATAACTCCTCTCACCCTCTCCATGACGAGCTGTGGGAGATGAGCAGCTCCTTCAGCCAACGCCTCCTCCCCCCCAGGAGCAAAACAGAACGCTTCAGACGCTCATTCGTCCCCACAGCAATCAGGCTGTACAACAGCAGGAGCTAGCCTGTATTTATTTATATATATTCTCTTTATATATAGTATACAATATTATTAGAATGTTTTTATGTTACCTTTATTATTATATTATATCTATACTATACTATCTATATTATATATTACATTATTACAATACACTCTTATATTATTATAACTATATATCTATACTCCAGTCAAACTGCACTATATTTATTATGCTTATAACAGTCAATACTGTTTACATAACCCTCTGATCACAATGCCACTTTAAATTCTTTCACTGGTCACTTTAACATGCCATTCACTGCACAGTATTATTAATATCTTTTCCATTGCCCTGCTGAGTCCACCGTGCTATAGTCCTCTGTATATATCCCCCCATTACTACCTGGATTGTATTTATGCTTATGTTGTTACTTTTTTATTCGATTTTGACTTTTGTTTTTGATTCTGCACTGCTGCTGCTGCTGTAACGCCCGAATTTCCCCATTGGGGATCAATAAAGTTATATCCTATCCTTATATCCTATCCTAACTTGCTTAAAAAGGTTAAAATTTTCAAAAAAACATGCTATCAACTAGTTTGGCATAATCTTACACTAGATTTATTTAATAGTATATAAAAGTAATAAAACAGAGTTGTTCCGAATATTATATTTTATTTGGGCAATTTTGTCTGTCAAGTCAAAGTTAAAGTGACCTGAAGTGTCAAGGTGGTGTAACCACCATTCAAGGAGCCATTTTGGTAATATGATGCAAGAAGACAATGTGACAGGAAATGACATCACAGAGAAGGACCCCTGCTGAGACTAACTGCTGTGTCCCAAGGTCAGTAACTCTCTTTCAAATTTGAGATAATTCTACATTTTTGGGGTACGGTCAGGTATGCTTATGGTTACATGTCAAATGGTATGACCCCAGGAAAACATTTAATAATCTTCATAATTATAAAAATGAGTATTTACTTTAAAAATTATGTTTGAAATATTCACACAAAGCCTGTGTATGTACATAGGTGTCCATAATAACGCCTGTCAAATTTGATTTGAAATTGAAATGTCAAATGGTGTAACCGGTTACACCATTTGTGTCACAATTCAAAACCAGACTCGGTTGCAGAGAAAACCAGTACACAAAAAGCACTTTGAAAGTTCTTTACTTTGAAAGCAATAGGTCAAAAATCAGACAATCCAAAATCCAAAATCCAAAATCCAAAGTCAGAAAAAACCGGGCAAGCAAACACTAGGGAAAAAAGGCTGGAGAGCATGAAATACGAGGAATACAATGACAATCTGGCAAAGGGCTGGTGAAAACACAGGGCATATATACCGGTCTGACTATTCGGAAAGGAGATACAGGTGTGTTGGTCAAAAGGCGGGAAACATAACAAAGGCAGGAAGCCAGACTAGAATTCATACAAAAACAGCAGTCAACAAAATAAAACAGGAAGTCATACAAAAGAAAACAACATGATGACAAACAGAATATCACAATTTGACTCCTATTACAAACCTCTCTGTTAGAGGCCAGTTTTATCAAATATCAGTAGTTTATGATGCTGATTTATGTTGTAATATGAACTACTTACTATGTAGAACTATTTTTAAGTGTAAAGTATTATTTATTAATTTAATAATGTAGAAGAATTAAGTAGGTGTACAGTGACACCTACCTTTAAACATGAACAGATAAATGTTAGTCAACAATTAAAAACTACATCTGTAAAACACAATTTATTAAATTTTCTGCTATCTCATAATTAATACAACATAATAGAGCCTCTTTCCCTCCAACAGATGCCTCTTTCAAGTAAAGAAAAAGTGGCTTGGCACAGAGCACGCATGAATGCCAATCCTGCAGCAAGGGCCAATTACCTTACACACACACACACACACACACACACACACACACACATACACACAGTTAAAGTCAAAATGATGTAGTGATTCAGGTGTTTTGAAAGAGTTAGCCAGTGGGAATAAAAGAAGGCAACTGTTTTTACAAGTATGGTAATTGTTTTCATTTGTCTGTTTGATTCATAGTTATCGTAGGAGAAGAGAGAGGGCAAGAATAAAAATACTCCAGTAGCCGACCTTTCAAAAAAAAAGCAGGAGAAGATGAGGGAAAAGTGGCGAGAATATCAAAGAAACTTCCGAGAAAAGAAAAGGGTGCTTGCTGATGTGCTGAACTTAACTCCAACATCTATAAACACATCAGCAGATGATATTCAGCAGCTAGACCATCCTGATCCAATGCGTAATCACCTTGATGATTATGAGCAGCCAATTGGTGAGGGGCTGCAAGCATCCTCAACCCCTGAAAGGAAAGAAAAGGAAACAAAGAACAAAACCTACTGCTCAGTGCTAAAAGAGAGGGAAAGGCTGAGGTCTGAACTTCGCAAAGTTAAAAGGGAACTCCAGGCAGCAAAACTCAAGACACAAAACATACAGAGGAAGCTAAAGAAGCAAAAGGAAAAACAGAAAATGGTGATCGAAAAGAACAAACTGAGACACAAAAAGAAAGCATCACAGGCGAGAAGAGAAGAAGTGGCCAGCTTTCTTTGCAGGGATGAAAATAGTCGCATGTTATCAGGCAAAAAGGACACTGTAACGAAAAATAAAATCAAAAAGCAAAGGAGGGTACTACTTTACTCTCTGAAGGAACTCCATCCACAGTACAATACAACAGTCATGAGACACCTCAAATTGTCATTCAGACAGTTTGTTAGGTATTGTCCTTTTTATGTAACACCAGCAAAAGACTCTGACAGAAATACATGTGCTTGTATAGAGCATGAAAATGTCAAGCTGCTTATTGACAAGTTGTATCAGAGAGGCCTTCTTCTGACCAACAGCATTTCTGACTTGCTGGCATCTATTGCATGCAACACTACCAGCAAGACTTCCATGTATCGCACCTGTGCGGAGTGCTGCTACAATGAAATTGAGTTCGAGGGACCTTTGGAGGCAACTCTAATAACATGGCAGCAGTGGTCCAGCAGTAGTCTCTTCTGAAGAAGGGAAAACATTTACCAACTTTGAAAAAGTCACACAAAGTGGTAAGTGTGATGATCTGCTGGCTTTGCTTAACAAGAAGCTGGACTCTCTTGCGAAGCACCAATTCAACTGGCTACATCAAGTGAAAACACTCAAGAGAGCTAAAAGAAACTCTGTGCGAAGATGAAGTCTGCATTCACATAGACTTTTCCGAGAACTATGGCTGTAAGCTCAACAGGGAAATTCAGGCTTTCCACTTTGGTGGAAGTCGCAAGCAGGTTACAGTCCACACCTGTGTGGCATATACAGCCTCCTCATCCTCTTGCTTCAGCTCTCAAGGAAGGCGGACGCGGACGCTTTTTCTCTCCCTCCCTTATCTTGTCCTTGTGTGTGTGTTCCCATTGCCATTTTTGCTAATATGGAATTAATAAGCTGGTCTCTCAACGCAATTGACAAGATCTTTTCTACAAGATCCACTGGACCGGGGGAGTCCACCTGCCCGGACGGAACGAAAGCGGCTGGTTACGTGATGGATCCATGGAATACATGGAGAGTCATGTGCCTGGACGTGCTTTCGGTGGAAGATGTTGAGGATGTGTACATATTCGGCTTCATGTTCACCGGGATTGTGCTGATTGTCCTTGGCATAGCCCTGGTGTACCGGAAAATTGGGAAGACGGCAGTTCTGGCGGGAGCACCGAAGCTGCCGGTCATGATGATCGAGATTGGCAAAGCTGTTGGAGCAGAGACTGTGGCACTGGCAGAGCTAGGCCGACGGATGGATGGAATGTGGGGAAAGCTCACTGTGATGCAAGGCGAGTTGAACCTGTTGAGAGCCGGACTTGAAAAACTTTAGGGGGGACAGACAAAAACGTGTCCCCTCGTCCTAAAGGAGTTTGTTGGATTTAATTTGGTTCCCACAGACGGAAAATTTTCCTCCACGGATGGACAAGGACGGAGACACGCTCCCAACGCTACCCACCCCAACCCCCCTCCCAACCCCCCACATGCACCTGTTGTTTCTGCCGGAGGAGCCCAGGCCAAGGACATCTCCACTGAGTGAGACTGTGTTTTCGCAATGTTATCAGCGAACTCTGAGAGGCGCCAAGGTTGTCTCCGCAGCACACGCAGTGTTTTCGCCGGAGATCGCGAGTGAGAACATTCTGACCTGAGCGAGCCCGGGGAGGCCAGGCACACACAAACACATAAACACATGACGCACGCTCTTTGCACACACCCGCCTTCCCCCCCACCCTTACACACTCTGCTACTGTATGTTTGTGTTAAGGGCAACGTTTTTTCCCTGCATTCAATCTGTGCCTCCCTCTACAGGCATAGCATGGAAGTAGTGTTTTTTATGCCCCCCCCTCCCCGTGCATCCTACCTGTAACATGCCCTCCCCTTCCCATGGGATTTCTCACTGAAGTTCCATGTGATCCTTTGGAAGCCATACAGAAAAGGCACTGTGCTGAGAAGGTAGAAGTTTTTCTTGTTTCGGTACCGGGTCACTGGTCCATCGCTGATGATGTGTAGGGTGCAAGGTGGTGTCTCACATTTGCCTTTGACATCCCTCAACACAGGCTCCATGTGCGCCCATACAGCACGTTCATCATGGCGAGGAGAGGCAGAGAGAGTGGCATAGGAGATTGATGAGAATCAGAATCAGAATCAGATTTATTTGTCATTGATACAAGTACAAGTACAACGAAATTGCTTGGTCAAAGAGGACCGGTCTGCAGCGATACTTCGCGCTGACCTGGCTTCATCTCGGAACCTTGGAGAGGGAAGGGAGCTCCTGATGGCGTGGGTGGGGCTGTAAAGCGAATTGCGGATACAGCAGTCAAAAGAGGCACTGACTTGCAAACAGCAGAGGAGCTGTACAACTTCCGGAAAAAGATCAGCCCTCTAGTATCAACTACTATTGGATATCAGAGGAAGCCATTGCAAAGTACGATGAATCAGTCCCAACAAATGTCCCAGCTGTGAAAGGCACACTCAGAATTCACCAAGTGACCTCTGAAGTCCCAGCTGCAATGCAGTGGAGGGACATTTCATGCTTCTGTGCAAGACCTGGTATTTGCAACTGCTATGGTCCATCTGCAGTAGATTTCCGAAACCTACCAGGAAACCACCCCTCAACATGTCAGCAGGATCTGAAAGGAAAGTTCATCCTGGTCAGATATGAAAGTGAGCCTTTTGTGGGACAGGTCATGCAGGTGGTGGGTGACGAACTGGAAGTGAGCTGCATGCAACAGCTGGGTGGGAAGAATGTCTTCACCTGGCCTCAACCACCTGATCTCCTTTTCTATTACAAGTCTGATGTGCTGAACATTGTCTCTGAGCCAGAACCTTTGAACTCGCGTCATTCAAAACTCACAGTAAAGGACTGGAAAAACATCCAAGCACACACTGCCTGAACTTTAAGATTCAGAAGTTCTCCTCTCTGAAACAGTGTGCATGGCACTAAAAACAAACACTCTGCTTTCAATCCCCCTTCTGTTTTTACCTTCATTCACACTCTCTCTCTCTCACACACACAGTTTTTGATTTTTAGATGTTAGTTGATGATTATTGTCAGATTGTTTTCTACAATAAAATAAGTTCTTGTTCTTTCACTCTAACACGCACAAAGTTATTTACTCATGCACTCTCTCTCTCTCTCTCACACACACACACAAAAAGAAAGTTAATTTAACCTTGAATTCATTTTACTGTCATTCTTTAATTTTAGTGTAATTTTTTCAAGAAACAGTCACCTTTGACTTTAAAAGCAACACAGTCAGGTGGTGTAACTGGTTAGTGTCAGTTGGCGTAACCAGTATTTTTCATGAAAATATTAAAATATACAGAAAAATTAATGTGGAATATAAAGTAACCCTCTATTGCAGTGATATGCAATAACATGTTTTAGAACATTTTTTACATAATTTGTCAAAGATTATTGAGAACACAAAGGATGATTACAGTATATTTGGATGTACCGTAAATTCCGGACTATAAGCCGCTACTTTTTTCTCACACTTCGCACACTGCGGCTTCTACTCCGGTGCGGCTTATTTATGGATTTTTTATGGGGAACAATGAGCTTGTGCCGCAAAAACATTTGACTTCGTCACGTCGGATCTTAATATCAGTCATTTTGCGCTTCATGCACGCACCCTCATGATGGAAAACACACGGAGAAATGCATATGATGCAGCTTTCAAGTTAAAGGCGATCGAGCTGGCTGTCAAAGAAGCTAACAGAGCTGCTGCACGTTAAGATGACACTGACAGCGACAACAGAGACTGAGGAAGTGAGTAATGAAGTCATTCTGAGGCAGTGAATGGATGGACTTTTTCTTGTGAAATATATTACGGTCATCTTTTTCATCAGCCGTGTTACAGACACCGTCGGCTAGGCTTCGTATTGTAACGGTTCATGTTGTAAAGTCAGTAGTTGATAATGTGTTCATAATTCCGATTATGTGGAGAGTCAGTGAATGCACCAGCGAGAACGTGTTGAGTGGCTGTATGAGAGAACGCTGGGGGAGATAGTTGGATTGTTACGGCAAGTTATGGTTTTGTTCTCCGCTGTAAACGGCGTGGTCACGGCCGACAGTGATCGGGTTATTAAAAGTTATTATTTGAACGCTCTCGTCGTCCTTTAACGTCCGTACGGACGCTACAGTATTTGCGGATGTTACCGGTAGCCTACGTCTGTGTAAATAGCTCTTGTTATAGCGTGGACACCTGCGGCTTATAATCAAGTGAGGCTTATATATGTACAAATACATTTTTTTACTTATTTTTAGCCGGTGCGGCTTATATCCAGGTGCGCTCAATAGTACGGAATTTACGGTAATCCTTATACAATCTATTTTCATGTGATATTTTAAAAGCAGTTAATTATTTTTATGGCTGCATTTATATGCATTCTATTTGGATTAAATATTTAAAATTGATCATTCTTTTTCGGTTACACCATTTGACATTTTCAGGCACATTCCGTGTGATTTTTGTAAAAAAAAAAAAAAAAAGGAACAAATGTGATTTCAAATGGCATGAAACCAACATGAACACAAAATGTACATTTTGACAGACCTGATGAATGCTTTTAAAACAAAATTTTAAAAAGTTTTTGAATTTCTCATCTTGCCAACCCTTATTTGTCACTGACCCATAAACCAAAGTTTGGCAGCAGGGATGTCTGTTTCTGCCCAGTTGAAGACAAAATTGTGAAACTAATGGGAAATGCAACACCACTCAAGTCAAGCCCAACGAGAGAGATTTACATCATAGCTACTGATGTGATGGATTTCGTAGAGCGTGAGCACGTCCGACGCAGATTGAGGATGAACAAGAGAAAAGAAGATCATTAATAGAGCAAAATGAAGGGGAGAGGAACACAGGAGGAGAGAAAGGGAAGTACAGGGAGGAGAAGACAAGGGATGGGGAGAGCAAGAAGAGGAGGAGAATCAACCTTATTGTTTTATTCTACATTGTTTTGCAATAGATGTTAACACCGTCAGATCAGTGTCAACACTGTCAGATACATGTTTTTGTTGATTTTTGATAAATACAGTTTGTTTATTGTTCAGTTTGTGTTTTTAACGTTATTAAAGACTGTCTTCTTTACATCATCTTGTCTTATTTATTTAAGAAAAGTGTTTTTATGATACTAAAATTAAAAACAAATTGGAAAGAAATTGGGGTTTTCAAAATTGTGTGAAATCACAAAACAAGTTTATATATCATAGTTTACGGCATATCAGAGTAACTAAAAACTACTCCAACGTATTTCAGGACTTTGGATTTTTATTGGACTGGAGTTAAAATTCTATACTTTTTAGTGCTTCTGACGGAGTTGAGACAAATCAAGTTCCAAACTCAAAAGATGATATTTTTTTTATAGAAATATGATTTTATTAACCCTCAGCGGTCCCTGATCACGCTGGCGTGATTACAGAACGTCACGCCATCACACCATCTTAAAATAAAAAAGACACGCTGACAACGTCACGTGACCTGATCGCCCAAAAGTTAAGACATCCTACCAATTTTTGTTTGGCCTTCCTAAAACCGGAGATGTGATAGTTTTAATTTCATGTAATAAAAATGTTTTTTAGGGGTCGCCGGTGGCGCAGCGGCAGTGCGCGCGACCCCATGTATTGAGGCTCAGTCCTCGCGAGCGGGCGGCCCGGGTTCGCGTCCGGCCTGTGTGCCTATTTCCCGCATGTCTCTCCCTGCTCTCTCTCCCCCTTTCCGACTCTATCCACTGTCCTCCCTCTCAAATAAAGGCAAAAAGGCCAAAAAAAAAATTTTTTTTTTTAAATTTAAAAAGTGTTCTATGTTTAATAGAACGCAGAAACTGTCAACCGCGGGAAATAGCCACGGTGCTGATTGAGTGGCAGGCGCGAGTGAGTGAAGACGGAGCGTTTGAGGAAAGAGAAGAGAGTGCCAATTATGATTAGAAGAAGTTGAAAAAGAAGAAGAATTGTGAGATGAACGTGCATCAAGCCCTCAGGCTGTTTTATGAACTTGAAGAGGTGGAGCCTATTTATAGTTCATCATCTGATGAGGGGAAAACAGAGGATGAAGAGGTATGGCAAACTTTTCTGGAATATTGATGTATTTTGGACTGTTTATAGCTCTAAGGTAGCTAAACTTTATAAACCTGCTTTACATTCATAAATAGCATAGAGGTCTATGTGCAGTGTTGTCAACAGGGAATACCAAATCATGACAAGATGTTCAGAATCAAGCCTCTTAGTGCCTGCCAGACTTAGTACCATCCAAGGAGGGAATTGGCTGTATATGAGCGAATGGTGGCAACCAAGGCCAAAACTGGCATGACCCAGTACATAAAAGATAAACCCACCAAATGGGGAATCAAGCTGTATGTGCTAGCTGACTCAAGCGACGGCAACACAGTATAGTTTAATGTATATACGGGCAAAACTCACAAACAAACAGTCCATGGGCTCTTAAATGATGCAGTGATGAACTTAAGGTTAGGGTTAAGGACCTGTTCCTTTACATGGTTAAATAGTAAAGAGATTTCTCTACAAACATGCACATGCAATGAATGTAGTGTGCATTTAAAAAAACCAAAAAACAAAAACAATTTTAAAAACCTGTTGTGTCCCTTATCTCAAGAATGAGTGAGTTATATCCCAGCGCAGGAAAAGTTATCAAATCACCTGCTGCACTATCCATGCAGTAGGCTAGTTAGCTGATGCTAGCTGCTGTTGCCGTTGCTGTTATGCGTCAAGATGTAATTTAAAGAAGTCTATTTTTAGCTCTCAAGATTGAACAGAAGAAAATGTGAATATGTCCTTAGAGGCTTGTGGGCTTAAAGTTTTTATTTCACAATGAATGAAACACTCCTTAAACATTTTATTTGAATTACTATTTACGTGTATAGACAAGGGGTCCATAAGTGGTACGCGGGTACGCATGCGCGGAAAAAATTCGGAATGCGTACTGTTGTTTGAATTCCCACGCGCATTTGCATACTGTCCTTGACAGCTGTCATGGAGCGTTATCAACAGACTACTTGATTTGAATTTCACATAGGCATACTGCACGTGATGCATGTCACCAACGACTAAATGTCCAAAAAACAACACTAAGCAGCTTCTTTGGCGTTTCACCGCCGGCAAAGAAACGTCAATTGGAGCCAGAGCAGTCACAGAAGAAAAGACTGTTTTCAGAAAAGTGGCTCCAAGAAGTGTTGTGGCTTGAAGCCAATGATGAACGCACAGAAATGTGGTGCAGGCTTTGTCTCGCTCACATCCACAGCTAGCAGACAAAACAGGTGCGTTTTATAAAGGCTCAAAGAATTTTATTCATCCTTTATTTGACAAACACGAGAAGAGCAAGGAGCACACACGTGTGGCACAAGCCATTGCTAATAAACAAGCTAGCAGCAAAGAACTGTCCAGTCGCCCACTTAACATTTGGAGAGACAAGCTAAATGAAGGACAGCGACAAGCTCTGTATAACGTGTTTCTCACCGTCTTCCATAAAGCTAAACACGCACAGCCCATTTCTTCCTATTCTGAGGATATTCCTTTTTTGAAGCGGCTCGGAGTAAATGTCGGCAGTGCATATCATTCATGTGAAGGGGGAAAATGGATCGCGCAATGCATTGCTCGCACCGTGAGTGGTGAGTTAACTGCCAAATTGCAGTCTGCTGAATTTTGGGGTCTGCTTTTTGATGGATCGGTTAAAGAGCATATTGCAGGTTAAAACATTTTTTTAATTAATATTTTATATAGTCTGTTAATGGCTGTAAAATAAGTAGGTTATTTTTTTAATATGTTCTACAACACATAAGTGCTCTAATCTAATTTAGAGGAGGAAGTGGCTGTTTTAGCATAGCCGTTTAGAACATGCTTTTTTTTCAACAACGCGTCATATGACGTAACATAAGGGAGTCGTGTTCTGTCACTCTGCTTTGATGGGCTTTATGCGTACGTGTATGAATGAATGAATGAAGCCTTTTTTGCCCCTGGGGGAACTTGTCTTATACTGAGAGCATCAAACACTTTACAAACAAACATTTAGAAAGCAGCACAAAAGAATTAAAGCACAAAAAACAGGCTAAAACAGGATTAAAGAGGTGTAATGATACGTGGTAGTGAGTGAGAACAGACAGGATGCCTCCCTGCAATAGTTTGTAATTTGCGCGGCGCACATTCGGGTGCATAGTGTAAGTGGCTTGATTATTCATAGTGTGTTTTGGTGAATTATTCCCACAACCTCAGAAAACGATCGAACAGACACGTTGAATATTTTGGCATCAGACACAAAAGCGTTTCCTTACTAATGATTTAAATCTCTGGCTGTTTAACATAAAATATTATATATGCAGCGTTTAATGATTTGATCTGCTGGAATCCTCTGTTATATTCTCTAGTTTGAGCGTAATAGACACCGGACAGTCTGTATCAATATATGTAGTCATACGATTTATTATAAATCCAACTCTGTTACAAGAGAGCGTGTCCGTGTGTGCGTGTGTGTGTGTGTGTGTGTGTGTGTGTGTGTGTGTGTGTGTGTGTGTGTGTGCGCAGTGGGGAAAGACGGAACGCGCGGTTTGGAAACAAACCGAAACACAAGCTTTACGTCTGTCGGTCCTTTATCCCATTAAAATGTTAAACTTTTTGTAGTAGCCTAATATATGTGCACGCATTAAACTGTGGAGTGTGTGCGCTGTTGTGCATGTTTGTGTGGATTGCGCTGTGAACTCAGATCATGAGCATCCTGCACCATACACTGTATTTTCTATAACAACGTGAGCACTGGGCTGCATGAGGAATAAACAATAAAGACATAGAGCTGCATTTGCACAGGCCGTGTAATCGGGTTCTATGTCTGTCTCTCTCTCTCTCTCTCTCTCTCGCGCGCGCCCACAGCACGGCACCGTAATATGTTGTACAGATTTGCCGTTTTTACGAGCAGCTCCCATACAATGTAAAGGGGAATGATCGGCACTTGCACCTTCTACAAATTGTTTTTTAATGGATTGAATGTGATTATAAACTTTACATATGCTGATGTGAACACAGCACGAGCCCATATATGGCGAGCTGACACCTGTCACTCAGCAGGACGCCTGCTCCGGGTCTCTCCTCACACCACAGCTTCTCTCCTGAGGCCGTTATTCCTTTAATCCTGCCTGTTTCTGCTCTCTATCACATCTAACAGGTTCAGAATAATAAGCCAGCACACCATTATATGTAAAGGAATACATATTTTCTTCCTATTTATTGACGGGAGTGACACTCGGATCCATGATTTTCTATGTTAAACAGACGGGGATTCAGCGGGACTCCCTCATGTTACGTCACAGCCGAATGCGGAAGTAAAGAGCAAAGACGTGCGAACACGTACTAAAACGTCTCCAGGAGACCCTGTGGGTTATTAATTTCAGAATTTCTTTAAAAACAGTATTGTTAACGTATTTTCCTATGATTAGTTAAGTTTTGTCTTTAACCTGCAATATGCTCTTTAACGTGTGTACAATGGTGTTGTGCCCAAACTGCGTCAACTTGCTGCCATCGGAGATTCCCTTGTGCACGTTTTGTGCACAGCACACACACTGGAGAAAATCAGCTGATCGGAAAGTTCCTTACTGTGAGACATTTAATCGATCAGTGGTCAGGCTGCTGCAATTTTATTTGCAAAAAGGTGGAGTGCAAAAGACTGATGCACTGAAAAAGCTGTGTGAACAAAATCTGATCAGCTTTGTGAGCCTGGTTAAGTTTCATCATATCAGATGGTCTGCATGGAGGCATGAAATAGCGTTAAAAATATCAAGACTATTGCCAGCCATTAAAATACAACTGGCAAAGCAGGCAGGAAAACGCCTGGGTGCCTCCTCTGTGTACAACTTAGTCCACATTGTTAATACCAAGATGCTTACTCCAACATCAATAAGGTGGTAAAGCTGTCTCTCACACTAACTTTAAGCAGTGCAGCTTGTGAGAGGGGATTCTCACATCTCAACATCATTAAAAACAAGTGCAGGTCTCGTGTGTCCCCTGCTCATCTCTCAGCCCTGATGCACATCCACCTGTCAAAACTGACCACAGAGACATTTGACCCAAAGCCTGCTGTTGACCTGTGGATGGAGGATAATTGTAGGCTAAACCAAAAACGGGAAGGTGCATCTTCATCATGTACACTGAATTTCCCTCGGGATCAATAAAGTATCTATCTATCTATCTATCCATCTGGAAGCTGAGGCAGAGGACAGTGGGAGCGACACTGAGGACAGCGAGGAAGATGGCACTCATTAAGACCACGCTGCGTAAGGGGTGAGTACCAAACACAATCAGCTGGTACTCGTCTGAGTAGGTCACTAAAAAAGTTATGTGCACCCCTGTGTATAGATAATCATGGTGGTAAAAACTCATGATTTAGTTTTTCTCTTTCCCATTCAATTTCCTGAGGAAATTGTTTTTCTGTTAAGGGGATATTTCTAGCTTAAAGGTAATTACAACCTGCTGGATATAATTTAAAAAAGTAACCATTATTATTTGCATTTCTCACTTTTGCAAAAAATAAGATGAATCAGTTAATAATACAAGAACTTATATCTGGCTGATATGGCCACTACACGGTGATGCACAATTACACTTAATGTCTGCTCTTTATAGTGAGCACAGTTATGCAAGGCCACGTTTAATTAGAACTACATTTTTCCTCATATAACAAGATAGCAAGGGTACAATCAATGATGTACTTTTTAATTCATAAGTAAGGTATAACCTATGATCTCCAACAATACCAATGTTCAAGTGGCTTACAGTCATTTATTTTGTAGAATACGGTGTTTGGATCATGTGTATGGTCTGACAATCGTCAATGATGTAATTAAAACATAATATAGCTGAGGGCTCCTTGATACAGAATTTTTTTTTTCTCTCAACAGGTCCTTCAAATGTTCAGTGCGGAAAACTCATACCAACTCCTGGAGAAAAAACATGAAAAACATGTTTTATACTTATAGCAGTTTTAATGACACGAGCAAAAACAGAAACTAAACAAGGCCTAGCGGAAATTCCTCAAACAATTTTTGGAGGAATTGGTTCAGCTCTAATCATGGCCAAACCAAAGCTCCAATACAAGCAAGAAAAACATTACTTTTTCGTTTAGATTTTTCTTTGAACAAATATTTTTCAAGCGCACAGTGTTCGTGTTTGGACAGCCGGTGGGGACAAGGTGTCCACAAAAATAGAAATGTTGGAAGCGTAGTGGACTCTGCTCATGTAAGTGAAAGTGCTCATCCTCTTGAGTCTGTGTTTATGTTTTGTATAGTGAAACAGAATTGTTCTTACTTTAATACTTTTTAATTCCATAAAATCTCTGTTATTGGGGAACCATAGCATCAAAAAGGGAACTTGAAAAATCATATATTTTATTGGACAGGTGCTGAGGAGAGGGATCATTTACAAAAAATAAAATTACAAGGAAACTGTTAAAATGTCTAAATTGCACAAATACATTTCGGGATGTACAATTTAGACATTAAGTCCGTCCCAAACCTTTTAGTGGGTAGTGGGTCATTAGAAACCCTCCGCCAGCGAGTCTGCACTCCTGCAGACTTGATGATCGTGTGTAAAGCAGATTGCGTCCGGTCGTCGCGGAAGAAGCGACCTGTACAAACGTCAGTTCCGTGTAAATGCTTGTACAAACACTGCTCCAACTAAGATAGACTCCAACTAATATCATCATACAGACGTTAACAACTTCACGTTTATTGTTTTAAGGATAAAATAAAAGCCTTCTCTTCTTTTCTTCCTTCTGTTCACGTGTGTATACACTCGCATCATTTTCTAGAGAAAAATAATCTACATAAAGATTTTTACAGAATGCATTCGCTACACTAATAATAAGCTGTTCCCCCAGGATGCCGCTGAGAAACCATGGTAACACACTTCCTGTTTCCGCCTGAGAGAGTGAAGTTTGTCCCAAAGCCTGCTGCTGTATTTCTACCCTCCACCTGGATGAAGGGGACTCCATTCAGCTGACGGAGGGCGAGTGTGTAGGGCGCTCTGTGTTCCTCTGTGCCAGTTCGTCTGGTTCTTGTGACCGTCGTTCCAACTCTGACTTATCTCTTGACCTGTTTCTATTCTTTGACCTTTAACCTTGGATTCCTTTGTACCGGCCTGGGACTGATGATGACGGATTTTGATACTGCCTCTTGTCTCAGAGTTGGGCTATTGGATGTTCTGCGTCCAGCCGTTACAGGAGCTGGCTTACAACTGTGTGTTTATTCAAATGTCAAACAGTAAATGCTTTTCTATTTTAATATTGCAGTTTAAAAGGGTAGCGGCTAATATTCTGTTTTATTCCATTAACCTTCCTTGAACCACTGTAGTTTTAACCTATTTGCTAACTTTTGTAACTTTTTTTGCTTTGTAAGGTAATGAAACTTGAGGCCCTTGAATACAGGCCCATTTTATTTATGGGGGAACGAGACAATAGGGGTTCAAATAAGTATGTGGCAGACATTATAACGCATGTAGAACCCAACCCAACTACAAATGTGTTACTAGAAAAGATGCAGAGGGCTTATGAGTTCATCTTGGCCAAGAGTAAGATGTTGTCATGGATTGGTTCTGTGTTTCGTCTTGTTTTACTTTTCTATCCTTAGAGTTCTGTTTTGTGTCCTTCTATGTTGGCTGTAAGTTTGTTTCCTGTTTTATTTGTGTTTAGTCTTTAGTGTATTTAGTTTTGTAACGTCTTCTCCCCGTGCTTCTGTGTTTTCATCCTTTAGTTCCTTGTGTTTCTTCAGTGTTCCATGTTATTAGTGTTGTCTGGTTTCCTGCCTCTCTGTGTTTCCCTCCTGTCTTGATGACCCCGATTGTCCTCACCTGTCTGATTAGTCTCACCTGTGTCTGATTACCCCAGGTCTATTCAGTCTCTGTGTTCATTCCCTCATGTTGTCGGTTCATTGCAGTTTGTCTCTGGCAGTCAGTTTGTCTTGAGTAGTTGTAGTCTGTCATTTGTTTCCTGCCTTTCTGGATTTAGTTTTAAGCAAGTTTTTGTTTGATGTTTTTGCCTTTGAATTTTGAGTTTGCTTTTTGTTAAATAAATATTTGTTTACCGCATTTGGGTCCACCCCTGTATTCTGCCTGCTACTCCGCGACAGATGTATTGTTCAAATCCTGCATTTGTAGTAATAGGTGGTGATGCAATATTTGAGCACTTACTCAACCAAGCCGCTGTAGAAGGCCTGGAGGATTTTATTGTGAAGGGATGCGTTTTATAGTTTTCCTCAGGTTGTGTCTGTTTAACAGTCCCAGACATGTTCTTGTTTACCTGCTCCATCTCTCTCCTTTCCTCTGGGATGGTACATGGAAGCCTGCTGAAGAATTCCATAACCTTTCGCCTTAGACAACATCACAGACAGCAGGAGTTATTTTCAGAGATTATTTCTGTGGATGTTTTGTGATTTTTATGGAAACCTGATTGTGTTTATTTTAGTAAAGTTGATGCATAAACCCTGTATATTTAAATTTTATTTCAGAGGTTATCAATTTTAGCACCTTTAGTATTTCTCCTGAGCTGGGTTTGTAATGCTTTTCATTTTCCGAGACTTTCATTGGAAAACATCTTCAGGATCATGTTTCTTATGTGAAATGAATACTTCAAATGTAGCTGCTGTTATCATGGGGGACTAGACTAACAAAACACAATTCAGTTGAGAAATTTAATGAACACAACACCTGAATCAAGGTTTGTTGTCAATCATTCACATGGCTCAAGATTGCTTAGTATTTCCAAACAGCTCTCAAAGTTACTTTGGTTTGCACAAAATGACCCAGCATGTTGGGTTATTTTTTTACATTTAAATATTGAGTCATTCTAACTCAAAGTTGGTTCATTTTGACCTTTTCATGGAGTTATTATAATATATGCTTATTTTCACCCAGTATTGGATTATTTATATATCTTTCTGCTGTATTATTTAACCATACAAATGTTTATTTCAGCATTTTGAAACAATAATTTACACAAACTGTTTCTAAACAAATAGAAATAATTAATTCATTAATTAATTCATATTTATTTGCATTTGCAAGAGTCAACATTCAGAAAACATACATGACAAAATTAACCTATAACCTATGAATTAACAAAAACTTAATTTACAGTAAAAGTATATTAATGAAGCCAAACTGAAACAGAAGGATAAACAAACTAAAACAAAACACCTTAGAAGGGAAACTATTACACACATTTTATGGATTTTTATTCATTAAAGAGGTCCTTAAGAAGTTGATAACTGGCGACTCTTTGCCAGGCAGCTCATATCCAACTGTTTGTAAAAAGTCCCAAACAGGGGTGCATTGCTTCAGGTATAGGACATCGAAGATGTAAAAAGCCTTGAAGCAAACACCCTGTGCTCCAGAGCCTCTCCATGGGCCTTTTTCAAACCAACCCCTACACACTCCCCTTCCGTGACGGAGTGCACTCCGTCAGAAGTCACTCGCAGCTGAATGAAGTCCCCTCCATCCAGGTGGAGGGTAGAAATACAGCAGCAGGCTTTGGGACAAACTTCACTCTCTCAGGTGGAAACAGGAAGTGTGTGTTACCATGGTTACTCAGCGGCATCCTGGGGGAACGGCTTATTATTAATGTAGGTAATGCATTCTGTAAAAGTCTTTATGTAGATTATTTTTCTCTAGTAAATTTATATTAGCGTAGACTTATAGCAAAACGATCAGATGGAGACCACATTCTTTGTTGTAATTAATAATGTAATGTTTAGTTAATTTATTATAATATCAAAGAACAGGTTGTCTTCAATGAAAGCACAGAAAAGGAGACTATAAATTAACATCACAGCAGCAAAACGTTTATTTTTTGTAGTAGTCTAAATTAAGTTTTACAAAGAAATCAAAAGTAGAACAATGATAAATAAGAGTGAGAAGTTGTCTGCAACATAATTTAATATTCTTTAGTTTCTGCAACAGTCCCTTTAAATATAAAACACAATCAAATAAACACATCAACAGAAAAGAAGAGGCTTTTATTTGATCCTTTAAAACAATAAACAGGTAATGATATTAAATGTCCATCTTAGTTGGAGCAGTGTTTTGGTTTGTTCAAACACACGGAACTTATTTTTGTATCACTCCTTCCGTGACGACCGGACGCATTAGGCGTTACACGTAATCATCAAGTCGGCATCGGTGCAGACTCGCTGGTGGAGGGTTTTATGGCCCACTACCACTCCCCGCTAAGTGGTTTGAGACGGACTTAATATGGCGGACCCTCCACGTGGACGCGCAAACGGAGGGGTAGTGGGGCTAGGGTGTAGTGGACGGTTTGAAAAAGACCCCATGTGTGTCCATAGAGAGGATCCCCTCACATGAGGACAAATGGCTCTGGTCTGGTCTTCAGAGGCCTCCCTCAGGAAGTCAGAAATGTTTGTTCCAACCTATGAATTAGAAATAAATTTAAAAAATAAACTTTAAAATAGAACAGTAATTAAGAGATAATGAAAGAGGGGCCATGCCTTGTGTGATTTAAACTAGATATCACAGAACAGCCCAAATTCTCCATCCATCTTTCAAACATGCCCCTCATACTAGCCTTTAACTAGTCACTAGTGTTTTTTAGAATCATGCCACCATGTGAATGCTGATAATTCCTATTCAAAAATTAAAAATATAGGCAAGTATCATATTTAAATCTCATAGCTTCAGCTTCCTTGACCTGTGCAAATCTTCAGCTAGTCCCCAGCTTGTGCTTAATTGAAGGTAATTAAGGCTCCAGTCAACTCTGGCTGCTGATTGGTTGAGGCTCAGAGCACGCTGCCTGTGCCCGCTTCATTGTTTTATTCTAAGATGTGGAGTCACGGTAGCAAACAGGTCTTTTACTTCATATATGTGAAGACAGGAAAAACTTTCAGTGAAGTATTGAACCGAAGAACTTGGACTGGAGTTTTTTTCGAGAAGTACGTGTCAACCAGCTCTGCAGTTTGTGTGCGCATCTTTTTGGAAATAAGACAGAACCACACTAACACTTACCTTTACGCAGAATTGGCATCTTTCCATTAACTTCAACAATGTTGAGAACTTGAAGAACTATTTAGAGCAGGGGTGCTCAATACGTCGATCGCGATCTACCAGTTGATCGCGAAGGCATTGTGGGTAGATTGCAAAGCATTATAAAGTAGACGTCAGCCTATCCGTCCGTCCTCACTATGAAAAAAAACCGGCTCCGCGCCTCCGCATTTTCCTCTTAAGTTTCGTTTCATTAAAACCGAAAGTAAAGACGGTCGCGATGTGACTGTATTTGCTGAATGAATATTAAAATATGTAACGTAGTGTTAAAATGCTGCATCAGTCAAGTTATCATTTGTTAGAGCAAGAAAGGCAGAGGATGATCAGGCAAAGAGGAGGAAAGGTGAGAACTGTAATAAGCTAAGAGAATGAGAAACATAGTGAAGGAGCTACAGATGAAACAGATAGACAATAGAGATGTAAATGTAGCCGAGGCTGGAAAACTTAAGGATATGCAATGAATCGGAATATTACAAGGCCATGTTCAGTCACAGTATGAACAAGAAAATTTGCATTTCCCTGCGGAAAATGCGTGTGAATGCTTCCTGCAGAAATGTTGCGGAAACACTGCTGAATGAAGAAGAACTAGCAGAAGTATAGGAAAACACACAGAAGTAAAAGTAGAACAAAAAGTAGAAGAAAGTACAAGTATCTGTACGAGAACAAGAAATAGTGCTAGAATAAGAAAATGTAGTAAAAGAAGAAGTGGAAGCAGAAAAAGGAGTACAAGCAGATTAACAAGACGTAGAAGAAGAGGAAATAGCAGAAAAAACAGTAGTAAAATTAGTACAAGAAGTAAAAGTATGTCTACAAGAACAAGAAATACTGATAAAGGAAATGTAGTAAAAGACGTGGAAGCAGAAAATGTTGAAAAAAGTGAAGAATCAAGAAGTAAATGAGAAAGCAAAGCATTTACAGTATAAAGTTCAATGCATGTGTGTGCGTGTGTGTGGTAGGGTGTTTAACTTGTGCGTGTAAATATAATTTACTTTGTGTTATTAAAATACATTTACTATATTTACAGTAATTAGGAGGCTATACTAGCAAGAAAAATAAATGTCATGTTCATATGGTGATATTCAGTAATGCTAAGTAATGATATATTAGTTTGGCAGCTAAACACTTTTTGTCAGTGTTCTTACGGATAAGATTTTAGCAGGCTCTCAATTAGGGTCTGAAAAGACAAAGAACAGAAAAAGTGCTCTGTTAACACAGGTTAAAATTACAGAATGATGTCACAGCTTGTTCCAAGTAGTTTCAGAGTGGATGTATTATCTGAATTTGTTGAATATATAAACATTGAATTGGACCAACTAAATCCTCCTTGTTTCTGCAGCTTCATTGGATGTTTAGCCTGTCCATTAATATGACACAATTCTGTTATCAAGTGAGACAATAAGGTAAGATGGCTAAGACTAAACAAGATAATAGTGCTGTGACATTTTTCTGTATACTTTACAATAGACAAATTAAAAAGTGTGAATAGACAATTCTCTAGACATAAGGTAAACAGTTATGTTCCAGGATTGTTTCACACATATGTGTGGGTATAGGGGAGGGGTAAGATCAGGACTGTGAATAGTATTATTTTTTTTGAGATGAGATACAACTCACATATTAAGGGTAAGTTGTACAATCAGAGGCTAAACGATGCTACTTGCATTTCAAATGGCAATGTTTGTTAAACAGTCTTGTGTCATCAACAATATGCTGCTACAATTCGAGAATGAGCACATGTAGAGAATTTGTGACATTTCCAGTTAATGATGTTAAAAAGACGATTAATGTGTGTATATTTACTCTTCTGATGGGTGGAAAGAGTGCAGTCAGTTTTGAAAGTGCAGGAGGTGATGGTAGATGGCAGAGTGTTGTTGGGGGAAGAGAAGAAAAACACATTAGAATTTGATGTTTGAGGGGTTTTATTATCAAAAGATCAACAAGTAAAACTCTACAATAAAGCTACATGACAAAGTTACATTTGTGGGGACACAGTAGTTCTTGGTACATGTAATAAGTCATTGCAGCTCACAAAACTCATCCATCATCCTTTTACAGCTTTACTAAAAAAAACATCACTAACAAAATCAGTATCATTTATATAGGTGAACTAGTGTATATAGAAAAATACCCATAAATAAAAGTTTGACGACATATACTATATGTACGTAAAGTAAATATCAGCAGTACATTGTGTATGACTTCACGTTTTATTTCAATGTGACCACCGCTACCATCCAGAGATAAACGTGTGTCAGACCTCAGAACGCGCGTGATGCACCGTTCGTGCTGTCAGACAGGACGCTTACAAGTTAAAGCTTTAACCATACGACTCGTTTGTATTAGTTCTTAGTTTTTTCTGTTACAGAACAGAAAATGTCGTTTGTCTGTAACATCCACTGTATTAACACATCTTTAACAAATGGCATTATGTGTAGATAAACATTTACCGCTGTAACGGATGTTACTAACAGTTCAGCTCTCTGCTGACTCATTGGAAGCGTGCCACAAGCTAAATAGCGCAAGAGTGGAACTTTCAGGTTGTGATGTACAATATTGTAACTACCCCTTTCCTTCACGGTAACAGTCGGTATTGATAATATTATGCCTTATTTGTAAAATCTAGAATGTGTGTGTGTACTGTGAAAGTCTGAAATAGTAAGGACAGATGTTTATTCAACACTTAGCGCTAAAAAATCCACAGACGAGAGACACTCTAACGCGTTTGCGCAGATGAAACAGTCTGTGAGCGAGACGTTCAATGTCCCTCGGAACTAAGCAATTCACTGACATCGAAGCCATGCACACAGTATTGTCGTTATTTGTCTTTTTTTGCACGGAGATCATTTTGAAGATGTTTGTTGAGAAGTGTGACAATATAAATGACAATTATTACATTGCTACTATATATGTTAACACATAATAGTGGTTGGCATCAAGACTGCATTTTGCCCACAACAGTTTTATCTATAGACTAATGTCTGTCTATTTTTCAAAGAAAAATTCATAATATGTATAATCTGTTAGACATATATATGATTATGCTGGTGGGATGATAAAATGTAGTGACCATTGAAATGGTCATCATTTTCTCAAAGGGATCCGGCCTGCAGGTCGTAAGTTTGACATGGTTAGTAAAAAAAATACTAATCTCTGGACATGGGTTGCAAACCCCGTCCTGTCGTGGGACAGCGCATGTCAATATGTATAACCTGGGAAAAAGTAATCATATAGATAGTGCCTGAAACACAACAGCATACACACATTTGTAAGTTACTTACACACGGGACATGCGAAAGTTTTGTTGTGACTGGGCAAATATGAGAATCTTTTGTATTGGCCAGGTATGTTGAAGACATAAGGAATTTAACTTCGGGAGACTTTAGTCCATCTAGATAATGTAAACATTAAATTAGTGAGTAAAAAGATAACCAAGCAATGAAAGACTAATATATCAAGCCAAAATAAACCGTTCATGTTTATGCATGTGTGTGTCCAAAACCAAAGCCATGAAAAGCATTCATGGCGATTCTAACACACACAAACACCACAGGCCTATAAACAAACCTTAAGGTGGTGTTGTCTGTGGTGTTGCAAGTTGGTAAACTATAAAGCACTTTTCAGCACCTGATGTAGCAGGTCACTTGTTAGCTGAATAATTGAAAGCATGGGCATTGGAGAAAACTGTAACATTGACATTTTTTACATAAATTATTGGATTTCCTGTTATGGTCAGTAATGAGCGTCAAGGAAGGGAATTAAAAGTAAGTAATATAGACATTAGTTAAGGACATGCTCTGTGCTTCTTCAATCCCTTTCAACGGAAGGAACCATGTACTTTACCTTTAAAGAAAAAGACCATTGATTTTATAGATTGATAAATGAAAAAGAGAGAGACAGAGACAAAGAGAGAGAGAAAGTGAGAGAGAGATCTAATAGGCTACTTATATTACTATTCTGTGGTTGAAATAATTGTGTTTTAATTGTACAGTATTTGTCCAAGTAAACAACCAATCAGTCATATTGTCCAATTAAACTATTTATTATGAACATAACAATTAAACATTGTTTAAGACATTTTGTGACAAGTAATGAACAATAACACAAGTATAATAACTTTAACATAAGTTAAACATATTGTATAAAAACTTTTACAACATATATACATTATTATATCATTCTTCCCCATCCTTCATCTATCCTTCCTCTCTCTCCACCTGCCCCTGCTTCCCTTCGTCCTCCCCCTCCTTCTTCCCCTCTCCTCCTATTTCTTTCCCTGCCGGAGCCACTTCTACCACCTCCCCACCTTTAACTAAAATAACGACTGGAAATGGGAGGAATGTCATTTGTGGCCATAAAACCCCCCACTTCTCCTCTGAAATAAGCGGCATTTCCCCACTCTGCAACAGAAGATGGAGCCACCCCGGCTTCCCTGGCACATCATCAGCCCCCAGGCAGTTGGCCTCCTGGCTGGTGCTAGTCTCCTGGTGGCAAGAAATAAACACAAGTTAAAACTGCCTTTTTCAAGACAGTGATTGGTGGAATTCCCAAATCCTCTGAAAAGCTGCTAATGTATGTGTCATGGCAAGCTATTTATGAAAATTGTAATTATTTCTTGTTTATTAAATGACTGCTATCTCCAATGTTTTCATTTTGAATAAAATGGGTACCCATTTTAGACACTATGTGTGTATTGCATAGTGCTCCTTTCATTGTAATTGTACACAAACCTCGAATACTTGTTTCTTTTTTGAATCTGCACTTTAGAGAACTTTCCCTCAAATCTGACTAAAGTCACCAAACACGCAGGTGAAATGACACAGCAGCAAAAATCAGAGGAGTGAGGGACTGTTAGCTCCATTTCCGCCTTGTAAAATCAAGAACTAGATCAGAGACTTAATCAAAACTTACCACTATGGCCGTGTATTGGGTTGAGTTGGATTTAGTCCCAAACCCAGATTCACGTGATCTTAGGTGTGTGACCTCCACCCAGGCTCCAACTGCCACAGGGAATAGGGCTGCCTCCCTCCACAGACTGATGTCAACCTTGTGATTGTCCTTAAATACATAGAATAACAGTATTGTGTTTTATGAGGCTTTGATCCAGTATGCATACATTTTAAGTCATGACAACCCATTTTAGATGTCGATCATTCCACAATGATAGGATAAATGTGTTACGTAAACAGGCGAAACATTCATATTCCATCCATCCATCCATCCATTTTCTGCCGCTTATCCGGGGCCGGGTCGCGGGGGCAGCAGTCTAAGCAGAGACACCCAGACTTCTCTCACCCCAGACACCTCCTCCAGCTCTTCCGGTGGGACCCCAAGGCGTTCCCAAGCCAGCCGAGAGACATAGTCTCTCCAGCGTGTCCTGGGTCTACCCCGAGGCCTCCTCCCGGAGGGACATGCCCGGAACACCTCCCTAGGGAGGCGTCCAGGGGGCATCCAGACCAGATGCCCGAACCACCTCAACTGACTCCTCTCGATGTGAAGGAGTAACGGCTCTACTCCGAGCTCCTCCCTGGTGACCGAGCTCCTCACCCTATCTCTAAGGGTGCGCCCAGCCACCCTACGGAGGAAGCCCATTTCGGCCGCTTGTATCCGAGATCTCGTTCTTTCGGTCATGACCCAAAGCTCATGACCATAGGTGAGGGTAGGAACGAAGATCGACCGGTAAATCGAGAGCTTCGCCTTTTGGCTTAGCTCCTTCTTCACCACGACGGACCGATACAGTGACCGCATAACTGCAGACGCCGCACCGATCCGTCTGTCGATCTCACGCTCCATCTTCAACCCCACTCGTGAACAAGACCCCGAGATACTTAAACTCCTCCACCTGGGGCAAGGACTCCCCACCGACCCAGAGACATTCATATTCATATTGCAAAATAATTATAGCATTTTCATCAAAAGTGCTGCTATATATAGCTGTCTGCATTCTCCTCCCTAATTTCACTTTTACTCAAATCTTTGCAGATGTTTCTCTACCTTTGAAATGATGAGTATGAGTTTCATCAGTACATTACAAGTGCTTTTATTCTCTCTATTTGACTTCAATGCTGAAGCTGTTCGTGCTGCTAACAATAAATAATAAGAGGCTGAGAGTGACAGAGAGACACAGGGTTAATAGCAGATAAATTCAGAGCAATTACTTCATATAATATATCTAATTTACTTGTTCCATGACAATTTCTCTGATGGGGACCTTGTCCAATTAGGTCTAATGGTGGACACCTGTATGGACGAAATATTTTTTTGGTATTAAACATTTATCAAGCAAGCATCAAAAAAATCCTCTCTATGTGTGTGTGTGTGTGTATGTATGTTATACTGACCTCCACCACCATCCCCTTCAGGGTGAACTGCCCTGGCATCCCCCTGGCCTCTGTCCAAGCCTTTTCTGGGCTGAGCGGGTTCAATAGGAGCTGCCCTTGCTCCCACAGGTCAACTCCCACCTCAACAGGAACACTCCTGAAAACTCGTGTGGCTGCTGTGAAGTTAATGGCATATGGTGGGGCTGTCCCATGAAGGGAATATCCCCGGAGGACGTAGCCTGTACCAATTAAAAATTTCAGGCTGCATGATTCAAAGATTGTGACTTTTTTAACAGTCTCCCCGTCAATAATGATGACTGCCCTGTTTTTTTTGTTTACTGAGGGGAAAACAACCCCTCCCTCAAATACCCATGAAAGGGTTTTCGTTATTTGTTTTTCTAAAAGAAAAACAATGTGCAGGGGTGGGGGGTTAAAATTGGGGCCATGGCGTTCACCGCAGACAGCATCTGCATGAGAATAAAGAAAAAAGAAATGTAGTGAAAACATTTGAGAGAACGTTCAGTTTCAACATAAAAGTAGTAATCATTTACAAATTCATTTTAATTCTCTATAATTAATTCAATTCAATGAAAAACTTATTTGTCCGAAGGGAGACAATTCAAAGGCACAGTAAATCAATGACAATGCATGTTTCCGAAAATGACAAAGGAAATCAAGAGTATACAAAATGTGAATTGTCAAAATTCACTTAGCTTCATACATTAAACATATAGAATGAAAATTATATATGGATAATAAAAATCAAAAATTTTAAATACAATGAATTATAATTAATAATAGCTTAATTTAATGTTAATGTATACTATAGTTTAACATATATAATACTATCATTTCACCTATCCCTTTCTTTTCAGAACTCCACCATTTTGTGAATTCTTCATTACTACCGTAAATCTGGATTATAAACCCCTACATTTTTCTTACACTTCAAGCTCTGCGGCTTCTACTCTGGTGCGGCTTATTTATGGATTTTTCTTTGGGGACAATGAGCTTCTGCCGCAAAAACATTTGATGTGTCACATCGGATCTTAATATCAGTGCTTTTGCGCTTCATGCACGCATTCTCATCATGGAAAACACACGGAGAAATACATATGATGCAGCTTTTAAGTTACCTGGCTGTCAAAGAAGGAAATAGAGCTGCTGCACGTAAAGTTGACACTGACAGCAACAACAGAGACTGAGGAAGTGAGTAATGAAGTCATTGTGTGGCAGTGAATGGATGGACTTTTTCTTGTGAAATATATTACAGTCATCTTTTTCATCAGCCGTGTTACAGACACCGTCGGCTAGGCTTCGTATTTGCGGATGTTACCGATAGCCTACGTATTTAATTAAATGTTAAAAAACAAAGTTTTTGTGTCACGTCTTTCTGTGTAAATAACTCTGTTACAACGTGGACACCTGCGGCTTATATATGTACAAATACATTTGTTTACTTATTTTTAGCCGGTGCGGCTTATATCCAGGTGCGCTCAATAGTCCGGAATTTACGGTAATTCACAGCAGCCAGCCTGGCTTTCTTTTGATTTTTGTTGTATTTGTTTTCGGGGGGGGGGGGGGGGGGGTGATTGGCCAAAGCTACTGTTGCAACATCATTATTTTCCAGTGCCCAGAGCCTTGTCCTACTGTAATTTGTAAGACAGTCTTTTGCTAAGACCGTGTAATTAGCCAATGGCTGTGAAGATAACCTACACATAAATTGATATGACCATGAATCAACTTTCTGTTAATATGCTATCTTGTATGTGTCTTTCCACATGTAATCGTTCATAATACAATCCTCTCTGTTACATAAAATGTGGCAATTAATATAAATAGTTAATATATTGAGCCGTTAGGAAGATTACATTGGACTATTGTAAAATCAAACCAGTGTTTGTGTGAAGTGAAAAGACTGGCAACTTGCTTCATTTCAACTTTAAGTTCTAACTTTGTTTTCTTGTACTTTTCTCTATATATCAATATTACATGTCCTAATCTGTATTATATTCTTCATAATGAATACACAATAATATATACACAAAAGACAATCACGTAACATTTCTATCATAAAGGCTATAATGGGAAAATTGTGTACTTACCATTTTGTCTTGCTCGATGGATGACCAAAGATTGACTGATGCTCTTGTCATGGAAAATTTTACTCCGTGTCTCATATAATCTTTTATATAAGATGTATCTGAAATGTCTTAGAATACTACATAACACAGGGTATTAGGTGTTTTTTGTTTACCATCATTTCTCACCCTTTATTCTCTTTCTCACCGTTTGTAAATGTGGGAAGAGTCACCCAGACTCTTTCTCACTAGATTTCATCTCCTTCTCAGCCTTGGGAGATGGTAAATAGTCACGTAGACTCCCTTTCTCACAGCAGGGAGAAAGACCGTACCCTGCCAGGTGGGCAGGGGCCCTATGTGGCGTGATGGGGAGTGCTCTGTGTAATGTGTTAGAAATGTATAAGTGTTCATGTTTGCTTTGGTTCGGGACCTTTTTCTTTCTTTCACTCGAAAGGGAAGGGTCTTCGAACGCTGATTTTGCCTTCGAATAAATGTTCACTGTAACAAGAGATTTCTTGGGTTCTTTTCTTGAGTAGATCTTCTCACTCTTTATTCTCACTTTTTGGTATTAGGAAAATTCCACAACACTCTTCAGTAGTTGAGAGCAGGACAGACCGTTTATACTCGATTGGCTAAAGTTTGTGTTGCTATGTGAAAATAGTTTGTCCAGACAATGACACGAGCCAATCAAAACACTATCTGAAAACCCATGCTATCGAAGTTAATGTCACAGACTCCGCCCAAACAATAAATTATAAAAACTAATGGACGGGACAAGGTACCCTGTTTAGGGAAGCATTTATTTTTAGAGCTCCCCCTACTGACTGGCTGCAGTATAGGTCATAAACCCCGCCTCCTCAATGATAACTAACGTGACTTGGGTCAAACTGTTAAATTAAAATACTCGTCACATAATTTTTTTCCAAGACCCAATCTCTGCTGTGATCATTACATATCACCCTACATGGTGTTGAAGTGCTCATTTTTCAGTGTAATTATTTTAAAAAAGTTATTTCAGGTTGACAAACGGGATTTTACGTCATACATGGCGATGATTGACAGCCGTGGATATTGCGAAACGCTCTTGGTAAATAAGCAGTTTCGTAGTGAAGTAAATCCGAGACACCACGGAGCTTTCCTATTCAGTTTGTTCGTCTTTTTTTGAGCTGGTGAAAGCTGTTTTTTCTGCAGTAAACTAATGTCACGGACCTGTGGACTCTAAAGGAGCTTAGCATTTTTTACGGTAAGTAATAAAGTTTGATTTATGTGTCATTGCTTAAATTGTTATGAATGCTAACATGTTATCCGTCTAAGCTAGGTTACTTATCAGACATGATTTATCTTTTTCTTTTAATTTTTAATATCAGTTAACCTAATAACTGACATGCTGTGTTTCTTGATATTGTTATATCGTTTTAGTGAGTACAATTGTATTTACAACCAAAACATTGTAATTAAAATCAGCTCATAGATGTCGTTCATTGACTGTACAGTTATGTTTCAGTAAATAATAAATAGGTCTGGTAAAGTTTTTAAAAAAGTGTCTTGGACAAAAACAAAGCTAAATACTATAAATCTGTATAATTACTGATGTGTACATGTTTACAGTCTGTGTAAAGAGTGTGTTATACAGAGAGTTACATGTCACCATGCAGCCTGATATTTATAATACTGTATAATGAGGGACAATACGTCTCTAGATATCAGGATGAAACTAAAGTAAGCTCAGATTTAAGACACTGACAGAAACGTGAACACAAACAATCAGCAATGGTGGAATATAATATTAACCGAGCATCATGCTGCTTAAACCGTCAAAATATTCAGCATGAGCTTACACACACACTACCAATCCAATAATCACAAGTTGACCATGTTGTACATTTAATTATGCTTATTGATATATTGTGTTATAACTTGCCAAAACCTGACATATACCACAAAAACCAGCTGCTTGTGATAGTGGTGAGAAGGAGACAAACAGGCTCAAGAAAAGAGGCATAAAGAATAGGTATTTCCCTGTTTTCACCAACATATTATATATTGCATGTCCTTTTTCTCATGTTATCTCTGTCCCTGTCTCTCTCTCTCTCCCTTTTCCTCTTCCAGCTCGTCCTCTCTGGTGCTCCGCCCTCCAAAGCCTCCTGCCGCTGCTCTGTAAGACAAGACGGATTGGAGGACCTGACAGGGCAATTGGTGTGATCTTACACTGGACAGCTGTCTGATGTGAAACAGTGGGCCGAATGTCGCGCCTGGGCCACAGAGGATGCAGCTCGCATCTCCTGAGCAATGTTTGACAATTCATTCAAAAGATGAACTGAAGAACAGAGACGCTGTTTTTCTTATAAGGCACATTAACTTTTTGTTATATTTAGATTGATCTGCTATAAATTTAAAAAACCTGTGCATTCATTTGCGTCTTTCAAACCTGTATAACCCACAAAAACATTCAACACTACCATCACCTAACTGAACAATCAATCACCACTCAACTGTCTTTATGCGCATGCTGTCTTTAACAGTAACCTGCATTAAATGTTCAGCACTCGAGTGTTGATGTACTTTTAAAGCTATTTGTTTCCCAGCTGTGACTTCTGTCATTGCCCTACAAGAACATAAGACATTCTATGTTTTTACAGCTTAAAACAGTAGAGAAAAGGTGTAAATCAATAAAGAATTTATTTGATTTATAACACATAGTGTAAATAATGGTTCAGTTATAAAAGAGAGGCGGTTACTGGTTTGAATCCCTGTCTGACAGAATGTCTCTGTGTGGAGTTTCCATGCTCTCTTCCTTCCACAATCCAAAGGTGTTCACCGAGAGGAGAACAAAGTAAGGGAGACCATCAGGTGAGCTGGCAGGGGTATCTGTAGCAGTCATCTTTCTTCTCCCTTGTGTCTAAAATGAGGATAATAACAAACTATGAGATAAACATGTTAGACAAGACATACAGGACACAAAGAAAAAACCTTGTAATTCAATTATTAACATAAAAACTGTGATTTTCTTAATTTCTGAATGAACTACGTTTAGATAATTGACTTGAAATATATGGTGGTTTTATACTCATCTCTATGGTCGATAGATGTGTGTGTACGTGTGCGTGTGTGTATGAGAGATATTAACACATTAGTTTACAAATGAGCATAAATATAAGACCACACTTGGCTAGTAGCCTCATAGTCCCCTCTATGTAAGCTCAATGTGTATGTGTGTGTCTGTGTGTATATCTCTGTGTGTGTGTGTGTCTGTTTGTCTGTGTGTGTGTGTGTATCTGACTATCTGACTGAGAAAACGGGGGAAACATCTCCCCATTGAGTGCTTATTTTAAGGAGTGACATGAAGAGTTGGTGGCTGAATGAGCAGCTAATCACAAACAATTATAACAAATAATGTGACTACATTGTCACAATAACTGACACATGCAGAACATTGATTAATACAACAAGCATGTCTGCGGCTCATGCCGCTTAGCATTAGCAACATTAGCATATTGCGGCTAACGCCGTGTTAGAGTGCGATATATGCCACTGTGTTATTTTGGTAGGCACTACTTTATTATGCGTAAGGTTACGCGCTGTTTAAATAATAAAGGGCGGAGCCTCCCAGCACTCTGAGTTCATGCAGAGCGGGGCATAGCGGCTTCCAGCTAAGACAGAAACATGTCTCCTGTTTATTGTGTACTTGGTGATTAAGTTACTTCTGCAAAGATGTCAACCGAAGCCACGGACCCGGGAGGAGGGTCAGGTGCCTCCCGTGCTCCTAACCGGACACCCGCTGCAGATGAGCCAACAGGTTATGGGCCCAGGCAAGTCCCAAGTACAGCGATGCACGGACGTGGACTACCGCCGAGGTTCGACGGAGACGAAGCCCGCTACCACATATGGGAGGCAAGGTTTTTAGCGTACTTAAAAACCATAGGCCTCAAAGAAGTTATCCTGGGAACTGAGTTAGCAGCAGGGGGTAATGCGCAAGAAGCTGCGGAGGTCAGTAGGACTGCGATACCGCAGCAGGCCCCGAAAACAGACGAAGTAATGACCACTAACTACAAGGCGTCCAAACAAAAGTTTAAAGGACAGGAGAAGAGATACTTCAATGGAGAATGCTTTATTTGTGAAAACGTGGGACATAAAGCAAAGGACTGCAGAAACAAAGACAAAAAAACACACAGGAGAGTGGCTAATGCACAAAGTAGCAACAAGGTGGCCACCATTACAGACATTGGACAAGGCATTTCCCGCAGTAGAGAAAAGCATAAAACCGCGAAGAAAGAAGAAGAGACGTTTGTGCTCCGGGTGAGTGAATGGAAACCCCATGGCAAGCAGCAGCAAGGTCTACTCGTGGACAGCGGTGCCTCTGCCCACATCATGACCGACGAGGGAGCCTTCATCAGATTCGACGAGACATTCCAGCCCAAGAACCACATCATGCAGCTGGCGGATGGGACACGGATCACCGGCAGCGTCCTGAAGAAGGGGGACGCGCAGATTGAACTGAACGACTGCAATGGGAGAGTGGTGAGTATCAAACTTACAGACACCCTCCTGATTCCCGGTTACCCACAGAACATCCTGTCTGTGGAGGCAGCAGCTACAAAGGGAGCAAAGTTCAACTTTGAGAAGGACAACAACAAAATGATTCTTCCTGATGGCACAACATGTGAAATAAAGGTAAAGGACAGATTGTATTACCTGGACACTGTAACAGAGACTGATGTAAACAATGAGGACTCCTGTAGTGCATCTTTTGATCTGAAAACTTGGCATGAAGTGATGGGTCATTGCAACTATGGTGATATAGTAAAACTAGAAACGGTTGTAGATGGTATGAAAATCAAAGATAAAACATGCAGACCTAATCAATGTGAAACTCGTCTACAGGGTAAATTTTCCCAAAGCAGGAACAGACAAAGTGATGTAAGGGCCAAAGAGCCATTAGAGCTGGTGCACACAGACCTGGGTGGGCCTATTGCCCCAGAGTCATTTGAAGGGTACAAATATGCGATCACTTTCACTGATGATTTCTCCGGTGCTATTTATGTGTACTTCCTTAGGAACAAAAACAAAGCAGTTGAGGCAACTAAGCAGTTCTTGGCAGACACAGCACCTTATGGTAAAGTAAAACGTCTGAGATCAGACAATGGAACAGAGTTTGTTTCAGGAGAGTACCAGTCGTTACTGAGAGACAATGCTATAAAACATGAGAGGTCAGCGCCCTACTCCCCCCATCAAAATGGGACAGCGGAGAGGAACTGGCGTACACTATTCGAAATGGTCAGATGCATGCTGATTGAATCAGGTTTACCTAAAGAATTGTGGCCTTATGCAACCAGGACAGCCGCAGTCATAAGGAACAGGTGCTACTGTAAGAGAACAGGGGAGACGCCCTATTTCCTTTTCACTGGAAAAAGACCAAATTTGTCTAAAATGAAGAAGTTTGGTTCAGAGTGTATGGTGTATGAGCAAAACAAGAAAAAGCTAGACCCAAAAGGCAAAAAGGTAATCTTTGTTGGTTTTGATCGACATTCACCTGCTTATTTGGTTTATTTTCCAGAGACAAACAAGGTTCAGAAACACAGACTGGTCCACTTCATTACGAAGAGCGTGACTGAAAGTCATACACAGACTGACACGGACAGACCAGAGGACCACTGCGTAGAGTGGGTAACAACACCAAGTCAAACTAGTCAGCCACTGCCCGAACAAATAGAGCAGAAAGACACAGACACTGAACAAGACACAAATTCGGACAGTGACACAGAACTTACCACTGACACACAGACTTCACGTACAACAGGTAGAGTCAGAAAGAAACCTAAATACTTGGAGGACTATGAACGTGTAGTGCAGAGCAGCGAGTTAACTATTGACTATTGTTACCGAGCTACAGTTGGGCTGCCACAGACCTATAAGGAGGCTATGGCATCACCAATTTCTGAAAAATGGAAAAAGGCAATGAAAGATGAAATGGCTTCATTTAAAGAGAACAACACCTACTCACTTGTACCGTTACCAGAGGGTAGACAGATAGTGGGGGGAAGGTGGGTATATGCTCTCAAAGAGGATGATAAAGGGAATGAGACATACAAAGCCAGGTATGTAGCAAAGGGGTATAGTCAGGTAGAGGGACTTGACTATTCTGAGACGTTCTCTCCAACAGCCAACTTAACGTCACTACGTGTGCTGATGCAGCTGGCTGCACAGCATGACCTGACACTAAACCAGATGGACGTTAAGGCCGCATACTTACATGCGCCTATTGATTGCGAAATATACATGGACCAACCCGAAGGTTTTCAGGTTAAACCCAAGAATGGTGCACAATTTGTGTGTAAGTTAAACAAATCAATCTATAGACTTAAACAGTCTGGCAGGAATTGGAACATGATGCTCCATGAATTTCTGATTGAGAGTGAGTTTGTACAGAGCCAAGCAGACCATTGTATCTACACTAAACTGTCTGACAAAGAAAAAGTGATTTTGTTAGTGTCGGTCGATGATATAGTTGTGGCTGCAAGTAATGAAATGTGTCTAAGAGAGGTCAAGGAGAAACTGAAAAGTAAGTTTAAAATGAAAGACCTTGGACATCTCACTCATTTCATTGGGATTGATTTCACACAAAAAGAGGGTACTGTAAAAATGAACCAGTCCAGGTACATTAACAAAATACTGGAAAGGTTTGGCATGGCTGAGTGTAAAGCCAGAGCCACTCCTAGTGAAACCAAATGTGATCTGATTCCAGAAGGGGACCAAACTGACCAAAGAAAGTACAGAGGAATGCTGGGTAGCCTCATCTACATCATGACCTGTACTAGGCCTGATATCAGCTGGATTGTGAGTAGACTGTCACAGTACATGTCCGATCCCAGAGAGAAACACATGACCGCTTTAAAGCATGTGTACAGGTACTTACAAGGAACTAAGGACTATGAGTTGTGTTATAACAAGTGTAACACTAAACTAGAACTGATGGGATATTCTGATGCTGACTGGGCCAACGATGCTGAGGACAGAAAGAGTACTACAGGCTATTGCTTTAGTCTAAGTCAGGATGGTGCTATTGTTTCGTGGAAAACAAAGAAACAACAAACAGTTGCACTGTCAACATGTGAAGCGGAATATGTGGCATTGGCAGCTACTGTTCAAGAAGCACTCTATCTGACTCAAATACTAAAGGACATGGACCACAGTTTTGAGCAGACAACAACAGTGTTTGAGGACAACCAAGGGACTATACGCCTTGCGAAGAACCCTGTGAATCGACAAAGGAGCAAACATGTGGACATTAAGTACCACTTTATCAGGTCCAATGTATTGCAGGGCAAAATTATTTTGGTGTATTGTCCAACTGAAAATATGGTCGCAGATGTGTTCACAAAATCTGCCACAAGGGCCAAAATTGAAAAGTTTTGTTCTTATATGTTTGGCAACTAGTATTGTGATCAAAGTGAGTGGCATCATCGAGTGGGGGTGTTAGAGTGCGATATATGCCACTGTGTTATTTTGGTAGGCACTACTTTATTATACGTAAGGTTACGCGCTGTTTAAATAATAAAGGGCGGAGCCTCCCAGCACTCTGAGTTCATGCAGAGCGGGGCATAGCGGCTTCCAGCTAAGACAGAAACATGTCTCCTGTTTATTGTGTACTTGGTGATTAAGTTACTTCTGCAAAGATGTCAACCGAAGCCACGGACCCGGGAGGAGGGTCAGGTGCCTCCCGTGCTCCTAACCGGACACCCGCTGCAGATGAGCCAACATTTAGCATTAGCAACATCACAATCACCAATTCCTGTAAGTTGAAGATCCGAGGATCTGCACTCAGCATGGCTCAGTCACTGACTTTACATCTGCAGGTTGAGGTGCACAATGACTACAAAAACCAGGCTTCATGTATTTTGAGATGTATGTTGATGTTTACAGCATTTTACCTGCATCCGCTCTCCGTGTTAGCGTCCCACACGTTCACCCACCGGTGTGTGTTGAACTCTCACGGTGACGCAAGTATCGCGAGATGTGACTAACGGAGTTCACAGCGAGATAAAACAAAATAAAATAAATACATTTTATTAGCTGGGTTACACGTGTGTGTGTGCGTGGGTGGGGGTGGGTGTTTGTGTGTGTAAGTGCAATCAAGAGTACCGTAAATTCCAGACTATTGAGTGCACTTGATTATAAGCCGCAGGTGTCCACGTTATAACAGAGCTATTTGCACAGACAGACGTGACATAAAAACATTTGTTGAACTTTTAATTAAATACGTACTACCGGTAACATCCGCAAATACGAAGCCTAGTGGAAATCCTTGATGGAACAGTGTCTGTAACACGGCTGGTGAAAAAGATTTAATTCTTGTGAATTGTAATACATTTCACAAGAAAAAGTCCATCCATTCACTGACTCGGAATGACTTCATTACTCACTTCCTCCGTGTCTTTTTCATTGTCGCTGTCAGTGTCATCTTAACGTGCAGCAGCTCTGTTAGCTTCTTTGACAGCCAGCTCGATCGCCTTTAACTTGAAAGCTGCATCATATGTATTTCTCCGTGTGTTTTCCATGATGAGGGTGCGTGCATGAAGCGCAAAATGACTGATATTAAGATCCGATGTAACGAGGACAAATGTTTTTGCGGCACAAGCTCATTGTCCCCCAAGAAAAATCCATAAATAAGCCGCACCGGAGTAGAAGCCGCAGTGTGCGAAGTGTGACAAAAAAGTAGGGGCTTATAGTCCGGAATTTACGGTAAGTGCAGTCAGCTGGGTAGCGAAAAGTCTCCCTATTCAGTGCTTATTTTAAGGGATAAAATGAAGAGTTGGTGGCTGAATGATGATTTTATGAGCAAGAGGAGAAGTAGCTGAACGCGTTGATGTAATTTTTATGTCCGGGATCCAAGAAATGTCGGAATTACAGCGATGTAAAAACTGAGAAAATTTTCGTGTTCTTCAGACATGTTTGCTTTCGTTTTAATGGTTTCGAATGGAGAGTTTTTTGGACCAGCTTTGAAGCTCACAGTGTCCAAACCGTTGCTCCGTTTGTCCTGAAATCCTAATGTGAGCGAGAGGACAAGTTTTCCTACGTTTTGAGGGTAAATGTAGTCATGTGGTGTGAAAATTGTGGTCGCTACAGCAATTTCTTCGGGAGATTGTGAAAGAATCTGAAAACTAAGCCGCACTCTAACGATGATGTCACCCACTCTAACTGGGAACCTCCCACCACATAGACACCCATACAAAAACGGGGAAGAGAGCAAAAAACAAAACCAAACATTTGGAGGTATAGTTTAAAAAGTATAAAAGATAGCAAAACAATGTAAATGTAGTAAAAGTAGTGGAGAAACGTGTGAACGTTTTAAAGTAAAAATGAACACAGCAAAAGTTATAAGGCTGAGAAAAAGGTGGAACAGTGGAAAAAAATCCCATTCATTTCAATGGGGAAAAAAATTGTGAAAATTTGTGAAAAAAGTGAAATAACTTCAAAAGTAAAAGTAGTAAAAACGTGAAAAGATATAGCCATAAAGAGCAGAAAAAGCTGAACAGTATGATAGTTGAACGGTGAAAGTAGCACAAACGGTGCAAAAGTAGAAGCGAAGCAAAAAACGCACGGAAGTGGAAGAATAAGCGGTATAATAAAGATTTGGATAACAATAGTGTGAATGCTTTGAAGCATTCACACTGATAAGTATAAAGAACTGGATAACAATAGTGTGAATGCTTGAGCATTCACACTAATTATCCATCAATAATATTATTTGGGTTGATTAAGTAATAATGTAACTAAACATGGCATTACAGTTAAAGTAATCAGTAATCATGACTCAGTAGTATACTTGGACTTTTGATTTAAAGAAATTCAACAGAGGATGAGACAGGAGAGAGATATGAAGACCAGGACCCAGTTACATACAAAGGCCAGAGTCATTCTCTCTCTCTCTCTCGCCACAACCTATACCAAACACTTAATATACAGGTATAGAGGTAAATTCAAAATAAATATATGTTTTGCATGTTATTAGGTAGATCATTTTGACTTGGTCATTTTATAAGTAGCTCCCATGCTGAAAAAGGTGTGAGCACCCCTGATTTAGAGTCACTGAAAGCCAAGTCAGCTGGCTAATACATGGATGAATCAAACTCCCCAACAACTGTCGGGGCAGAGAAGGTGGCTTGAAAGTGGCGTACGTCAGTCCGTTTCAGCTCAGGCCAGAGCGCACATCCATGAATCTGGAAAGGAGCCGTAATCCCACGCCCTTTCTGCTTCTGTTTGAGCAGTGTGAAAACGGAGTGATTTTTTTTCCGACCGTAACACTTGTGCCATCTGTAGCAATTCCCACCATATGTTTGATGTCCACGCCACATTCACTCAGGATAGAAACAATAGCATCTGATATGCCTTGAGCATCAGCACTGAGAAGATCAACAAGCCCCAAACGTGTGTTTCTGTGATCGGTACTTCACACATATGCAGAGGAGCTTGTTAACTGATGTCTGTGGTTTCGTCCAGATAGAGAGAATATGGAGACTCCCCAATATCTTCCTTTAACTTTAATTTCTGCACACTCAATGTATCATTTTAACCATAAATATTAAACAATGCCTACACAAGGCTCTTATATTAAATCAGTATTTCTAACATTTAATTGTCCCAGGTATGTTACATTAGTAACCTCTAGTGTAATTATAACTAAATGCATAACAGTGAAATACAGCCTGTATTTATTTTATTTTAGAATAGCAGTATCATGTTGGAGCAGAGAAGGCACAGCATTTGTTTCTAATAACTTCAATGAAATAAAACAATTCACAGAGATATTAAATAATGTACAATCCATTAGCTGAGGTCTTTTTTAGTACTGTATTTTCCGCACTATAGGGCGCACTGGATTATAAGGTGCACTGTCAATGAATGGTCTATTTTCAAACTTTTTTCATATATAAAGCGCACCGGACTATAAGGCGCATTAAACAAAACAGTCAGTCAAACTTTATTAAACACATTCACAATAAACATTGTTCAAATGTTAATGAGCGTACCGTACTCACATTGACTCCCAACCTTGTTCTGTTGTAACACGTAAAAAAAAACAGTCTAATGTCGTGACTGATAGCTTTGAGTTTGAAGCATAGACTGTAAAAATAATGGACGGGACAAGGTCCCCTGTGAAGTGAAGCTTTTTTTTTTAGATCGCCCCCTACTGACTGGCTGCAGTATAGGTCATAAACCCCGCCTCCTCAATGATAACAGACGGGACTTGGGTCAAACTGTTAAGTTAAAATACTCGTCACATAATTTTTTTCCAGACCTAAACTCTGCTGTGATCATTAGATATTATCACCCTACATGGTGTTCAAGTGCTCATTTTTCTGTGAAGTTTGTTTTAAATAAGTTATTTGAGGTTAAAAAACGGGATTTTACGTCATACATGGCGATGATTGACAGCCGTGAATCTTGCGTAGAGCTCTTTGTAAATAAGCAGTTACGCCGTGAAGTGAAGCCGGGACGACATGGAGCTTTTCTGTTCAGTTATTTTGTCTTTTTTGAGCTGGTGAAAGCTGTTTTTTCTGCAGTAAACTAATGTCACGGACCTGTGGACTCTAAGGGAGCTTTGCAGTTTTTTCGGTAAGTAATAAAGTTTGATTTATGTGTCATTGCTTAAAGTGCTATCGAGCGAGCTAACATATTAGCAGTCTAAGCTAGTTTACTTATCAGGTATGATTTATCTTTTTATTTTACTTTTTAACATGAGCAAACCTTAGAACTGACATGCTGTGTTTCTTGATATTGTTATATTATTTTTGTGATTGGAATTGTATTTAAAACCAAAACATGGTAATTAAAATCAGCTCATAGATGGCGTTCATTGACTGTACAGTTATGTTTCAATAAATAATAAATATGTCTGATAAGGTTTTTAAAAAAGTATCAAGGACAAAAACAAAGATAAATACTATAAATCTGTCCTGTATCATTACTGATGTGTACATGTTTACAGTCTGTGTAAAGAGTGTGTTATACAGACATTAACATGTCACCATGCAGCCTGATATTTATAATACTGTTTAATGAGGTAGAATATTTCTCTAGATATCAGGATAAAACTAAAGTAAGCTCTGATTTAACTTCTGTCTGATTGAAGAGACTGACAGAAACGTGAACACAAACAATCAGCGGTGTTGTACATTTAATGACGCTTATGAATAAATTGTGTTATAACTTGACAAAACCTGACACAGACTACAAAAACCGGCTGCTTGTTTTGGTGGTTAGGAGGAGACAGACTGGCTCAATAAAAGAAGGCAGAAAGATCACGTTTCTCCCAAAATTATATATTAATGTTTTTTATTTTGCATCTATAATCATTAATGAAGATTGTATGTCTTTTAATAGGTATTTCCCTGTTTTCACCAACATATTATACATTAAACTGAGGATTTTCTCTCTCTCTCTCTCTCTCTCGTCCTCAGAGGATTGGAGGACCTGACCACTGCTTTTCTTACCAGGGCGTTTGGTCTGATCTTACACTGGACGGCGGTCTGATGCGAAACAGTGGGCAGAGTGTCGCGCCTGAGCCACAGAGGACGCAGCTCGCACGTCCTGAGCAATGTTTGACAATTCATTCAAAAGATGAACGGAAGAAAAGAGAGGCTGTTTAATACTGAGGTTTTTCTTATAAGCAACATTTTGTTTTTGTTATTTTTAGATTAATCTTCCATAACTTTAAAATACTGTGCACTCATTTGCCTCTTTCAAACCTGTATAACCCACAAAAACCTTAAATACTACCTCCATCTAACTGAACAATCAAGTGAAAGAAAGTAGCTTAAAATACCACACTATGTTTTTAAGCACAATCTGTATTTCTTAAAGTTACAAGACTAGTGTTACATTTCATGTGATTGAATAAAATATAATAATGTAATTGCCTTCTCAGTCGTGTCTGTATCATACCACTCTACTGTCTTTATGTGCATGCTGTCTTTAACACTAACCTGCATTAAATGTTCAGCACTCGAGTGTTGATGTACTTTTAAAGCTATTTGTTTCCCAGCTGTGACTTCTGTCATTACAAGAACATGAGACATTCTATGTTTCTACAGCTTAAAACAGGAGAGAAAAGGTTTCAATCAATAAATACTTTATTTGATTTATAACACATAGTCTGAACGGTGGTTCAGTTATAAAAGTGAGGAGGTTACTGGTTTGAATCCCTGTCTGACAGGAGTCTCTCTGTGAGTAGTTTGCATGCTCTCTTCCTTCCACAGTCCAAAGGTGTTCACCGAGAGGAGAACAAAGTAAGGGAGACCATCAGGTGAGCTGGCAGGGGTATCTGTATCAGCCATCTTTCTTCTTCCTTGTGTCTAAAATGAGGATAATAAAAAAACAATGAGATAAACATGTTAGACAAGGAAAAGAACCAGAGAAAAGGTCCATACAAACAGAAACCTTAATGAAACAGATTCATTTACCAACTCCACAGTTATGCACAGAAACACATACTCTGTAAATGTACATAGAACTGAAGTAACTACTGACAGCAGATATAACTTTAGTACTATGTGCACCACTACTTTCTATCATACAACATATTTTCACCAGCATATGTTAGATCTGTACACAGCTTATGTTGCTAACTTAGCTAAAAATAGTTCGTTTTTTGCCAAAAATAAAAGGTTTAATAACCCACAGAGTTAAAGAAGATAGATAGATAGATAGATAGATAGATAGATAGATCCTGAGGGAAATTCAAGGCATCCAGTAGCAATAAACAAGACATACAGGACACAAAGAAAAAACGTTTAAATTCAATAATTAATATAAAAAAGTGTGATTTTCTTAATTTCTGAATGAACTACGTTTAGATATTTGACTTGAAATATATGGTGGTTTTGTACTCACCTCTATGGTCGGTAGATGAATTTCTCTCCGTAAAGATTCTTAAGTTCTTGGCGTAGCTGGGCTGCGTAAGCTATCAGAGCGGTACGCAAAGTGGGCGGGGCGTGTTGCCAGGGCTCCTCCCGCCGGACCCTACTGCGCAGACTCTGGTTGCAAAATTCCAAGATGACAGCGCCCATGAGGGCCGTAAAAAAGCTTCACGAACGTAGAACGGAAACAGCTACAGTCCACACCCACTGGTTTGAAGTCCTTGTCGTCAGCGTGTCCCTTGAAAGGTGCCATGGCTGTAATGTTATGGTGAAGCATGTTATGGTGTATTACTCCGCGACGCTCCTTACGAATTACCGTAATCCATATAAAAGGCGCTCCGGATTATAAGGCGTACTGTCGTTTTTTGAGAAAATTAAAGGCTTTTAAGTGCGCCCTACAGTGCGGAAAATACGTTATCTAATTTTTGTTACATTCAGATTTGTCTGCTATAGCTCAAAAATACTGGACGTTGATTTGCCTCTCACTAATACATATTTTGCCCTTGCAGTCGTCCTGCTTTCCGTCCAAACTCTCCGTCACGTAGACACGTAGGAAAGCCTGACTGAAATAGTGATGGGAATTCCGGCTCTTATTAGAGAACCGGCTCTTTCGGCTCCCAAGTTGATGCTTAAATTCATTCATTACCAACAATAATGTAAAAATATGCACAATATGAACTACTAATGTAAAATCACAGTATATTAAATGTTAATAATAATAATAATAAATTCTATTTGTAAAGCACTTTACATTTTAAAATCTCAAAGTGTTTAAAAGGATAAAAGGGTAGTTAAAAAAAAGTTACACAAAGCCTTTTCTAAAAAGATGAGTTTTTAGGCTTTTTAAAAAGCAGCTGTAGCCTGTGGGGCGTTCAGGTGTTCAGGGAGAGTGTTCCACATTCTTGGGGCAGCAGCAGAAAAAGCCCAATAACATGCTTCATTTTATGTAAGCTCACCAGTGTGTAAAGTCATCAAGCTGATTGACCTCTAGCTATGCTGAGCTCCACACTTGTGTGTTGGAAACAGGGATGATGTGAATACGGGAACAACAGTACACAGGCACAGACAGCCTGAGTGCTGAAGTCAAAATTGAAGCATCACCCTCTACAACGTAGACCTTTCATGCAATAATTTACAGTTCACGTAATGCACATATGGTTCAGAAAGGTTGACCTCACAAACACAGCTATGGTAAAAATAATTACTCAGGATACAATGTTCAGTGCTTCATTACAGGGCACAATATCTAAATCATACTTGCAAATTGAAGGATATAAGTTGCTATTGAATCCTTTTCCTAAATGTTGTCAATAGAAATCTGACTCCTCTAAATAATTCCCTCAAACCTCTGCGCATTCTTTTGATGGGATGAGAGGAATGACTGGAGGCGTAGCTTTCAGGTTAACAGAGTTTATTAACCCGATGAATCAAGAATAGAAGTTACAGAGTCTCTGGGTTCAACACTACGCGTCCCTGACAACAGACAGATGCTGGATCAGTTCACGAAGTCTGAGCCCCGACTATCTTTCCCTGAACCCTTTTATCCACTAGACAGAGAATATCTAACCAAATTATGCATTCAAGAATGTGCGGTTTCCATCCTCCGATTGGGGCAACTTCCAAATTATGCGTCTTCGGATGAGTGGTTCCCCTTTTCTCATTGGTGCATCTACTCCTGAATCCTTTCACCTTCTGTAGGGGAAGACACATCCTACCTGTCCTGTTTCTTATCACAACCTGACATCTCGTCTAGTAACTAATTCTTTTTAAGGAGAATACAATTTAGGTAATTAAGAATCAAGGCTCACTCAACCTATATAAAAGTGGGTGAGTGATTAACTGTTCAGGGCCTTAAACTAAACCTATGTTTGAGTTGGTGAGTGATTCAGTTTAAAGGGCTGCATCAAACACATGTTGGAATGTGCACTCACTTCTGCAAGCCCTCTTCACACAAACACCTTACTGAAAAGTATGACAATTTTATTAACACACACAAACCTGGAATAAAACATGATAAAATAACTGGTATGATATAAATGTAAGCGAACATCATTCAAACTGTAAATATCAAACCTTTCCTTTGGACCGGGTGATGAAACTTTATTGCAGTAAACACTTTGATTATAAGCAGAAAAAGGCCTAATATTCTATCAAGATTCAAACGTGTTAAACACATTTAGACACTAAGGTTAAACACATTTAAATGATTGTAAAGGATTCTAGCTGGTATGTAGCTTGTCTAAAGTAATATAAATAATAATACTCAGGAATGACATAACTAACAAAAGTTGGTTGAGAAAAATAAAATAAAGGCACACAGCCTGTCATGTGTGGCCTGTGTCCCAGGTCTTCCATGTCCCAAGGTCTACAGATAGTCATGCTCCTGCAGTGCTACCGGGTGCACAAGTGGAGCAGAGAGCAGCCCTGCCAGTCGGTTTCGCTGGCCATGTCCGCTTTGTGGCCCCGTCACTGGACGTGGTGGATCAACAACAATGTCCTCCACAGGCTGGAGGACATCCCCTGCTGTGAGGCAGATGTTGTGCAGCACTGCACAGGCAGTGATGACTGTGGGGACAAAGGTGTGGTTGACCTCCAGAGCCTTGAAGAACAGCGACCTCCAACAGGTGTTCAACACGCCGAAGGCCTGCTCTATGACACAACGGGCCTTGGCATGATGATGGTTGAAGCGGAGAGGAAATAAAATCAATACTATGCGTTTGATGAATAGGGAATAGCATTAGTAAAATGTATTAGTCTTACCTGGGGGAGGATACAGAGCCTCTTTGTACAACCTGCTGTTCTTCAAGACTCTAGAGTCATAGACGGAGCCAGGATACCCCATAAAGGTGTTAATAAACGAGCCCTTCCTGAGCTTCCTGTTGAAGTAATCCTGGCACCGGGTCCAGGGGGGGGTCTTGAGCCCACACATCTGGAGAACACTTGTGTGTTGGCCAGCTGTGCAAATGCCTGGCCAATCACATCAAGTTCTCCGGCGGTGGGCAACCTGATGACCTCCTGGCGAAGGGCTGCAATCTTCTCCACTCCACTGTGCACCAGTCGGCAGACTGTAGACCTTAGGACTTGGAAGGCCTGGGACACCACACTGTACGAGAGGCCGTGTGCCAGCCAGTACACCGTTAGCAGGACATGTACCTCATGTGACCAGCCTTGAGTGGGCTTTGATGGCAGGATCCTCAATAGAGCTTCCAAGGATGGCCTTGAAAGCCAATAATCGGCCATGGGATCCTGACCATCAAAGTACACATCAAGGTCTGGCACATTTATCCAACAGTGTACTGGCTCTCTTTCCATCTACAACACAAAGGATACAAGTTTAATGTTCATGTCTGCCTTTAAATAATTACAGCACTTATCTGAATAAGCTGGCAGTGACGTTTAAGTTTAGCCACACACAAAGTCTGAGTGTGTGGTTTGATTGTTTCAACCATTCCACAAATGGACGTCGCTTCATGTGACGCTGTCGAGGAAAGGACGTCTCATGTCTCTTAAAGCTGATTTCCTCGGTCCTCTCTCCTCGGCTTTGTTTCCTCCGTGCATCTCTGGTGGGCGGGACTAAGACGCAAGTGGAGGAGACAACTCGGAGGTGCAAATAAGACACTTGCACTTGAGCCCATCACAGGTATGTTAAAGATTATAGCCGACCTGAAAGATGTAGACTCATCAAAACACAGCCTGCATGTCCTTCCATCTCTTCTTCTGCTTTCTGCCTGCCTGACCACTCTTCACGTCTCCTTTCTCACATACGTGTCCCTCAGATTCTTCCACTGCTTCTTCACTTCCTCAACTGAATAGTAACAGAGCTGTATTATGTTTAGCTCTGATTAGACACTCGCTTGTTTAAACGACAAACATCCGTAAGAGAGAAATCCAGGAGGATCCTATACAGACTAGGACTCTCAGCGTCTGCATACAACTCATGGTCCTGTTGTAACAGCTGAAACCCCGACATGACTTTAAACAGTGTCAAAAGATTGTTTTGGGGTTAGCAGAGAAGGTTAGCTTTGTGTCGGCTATCGTTACAACACAGAGCTTGATTATACACACACCGTCGTCACATTCAATCTCAGCAGCTATTCTCCTCCAAACATTATCTTTAAAATCATTGTCTTTGTAGTGGTTGTCTTTTTTTTTTAAATAACCGGGTGTCTTCAGCACAACGATGAAGATTTTGATGACTTCTTCACCCTCGACTCTACAAGTGAACTAAAGGACAAAGATACACTCAAAGTATCCACAAAACATAACACTGACTCTTGTTTCCATGAAAAGCATCTCTGATTGAGTCTTCACTCAGACAATACTGTGATTCTGAGTCCTCCTCCCTCTTAAAGGCAGATCTCATGGACTGATGTGTTTCCAATTCCAACCTTTTTCACAGAACAGAGCAGGCTTTGAGCAAGGCATCAAAACGTATTTAAGGGATGTCCAACTACTGTCATCACCAAGAGTCAACTCAGACAATATTTTTCTACACAGTTTACTTCAATGATGCCCAGAGGTCAGCAGCAGAAGCTCTTGTATAGAAACATCCTTGCTTAATAGAGCTCGACTCCTTTAACAGAATTTCTGGATGGCAGCAAAGCTTGAAATACAAATGTGGAAATTACTGCACAAATCGTAAAGTCCTGAACTCCTGATAAACTCCATGAAACACAAGACAAAAAACCTTCTAAAAACAGAAGTAAACTACCTGACCCACATCTGGTGAAACTGATGATACTCTTGAGATTGTTCGACTTGAATAAGAAGATTGTTTTTGAACCTCGAGAAGTGATGAGACTGGTGGCAGGGTATGTTGTTGAAAATATGCTGCCACTTTCAACAGTTGATTCTCCATCTTTTAGAAAAACTGTTAGCAAGATCCTCTTCCAGACTAGCGACAACAAGCGATCGCTCCATCAACTAAACTATGGGCTGTATATAAATTATAATTGTCACGGTCGGTGGTGGAAAAACAGGGAGGAGGACCCACATGCAGAAAACCAACATTTATTAAACAAAAGGCAAAAACTTACTCGAAAAACAAAATCCAAAAACCACAAGGAGAAACACAAGGAAAATCCAGGGAGATGAAAAGACGTAGTAAACTAGTAAAATAAGTAAAAGACACAGAGGACCACAAAACTCACGCAAAGTTAAAAAGCCAGGGAAAAAAATGGGTCTTAAGACGAGACTTAAAACACTCCACCGTGGGGGCTGTTCGGACGTGGAGGGGGAGGGCGTTCCAAAGTCGGGGGCCAACCACAGAGAAAGCCCTGTCCCCCCTGGTTTTAAGTCTCGCCCTAAGCACCATGAGCTGGAGCTGGCCCTCGGACCTCAAGTCACGCGCCGGAGTATAAATTTGGACGAGGTCCTTGATGTACTGTGAGGCCAGTCCATTCAAAGCTTTAAAAACAAACAGTAAAATCTTAAAATCGATTCGAAAATTAACATGGATCCAGTGCAAAGATGCGAGGATTGGGGTGATGTGTTCTCTCTTTTTGGTCCCTGTTAAAAGTTGTGCTGCTGCGTTCTGGACTAACTGCAAACCAAACCATGACAATAACAGCCATCAGATCATCAATCGGCCCACACACAAACAAAACCAACTGCTTTTGAAAGGTCTGAATTTCAATGTTCACATAAAACACTTTGGGATGCATGACCTGTTTCTTCATCATGAATAGATTTAGACGACATTAAAGGCCAACATGTTTCAAAAACTTCCAATACAATGTAGATGCATTATAGGAATATATACCGTCCATGACATCATAATAATAATAATTAATAATAATAATGGTGTGGGGTCGCCGGTGGCACAGCGGCAGTGCGCGCGACCCCACGTATTGAGGCTCAGTCCTCGTGCGCGGGCGGCCCGGGTTCGCGTCCGGCCTGTGGCCCATTTCCCGCATGTCTCTCCCCACTCTCTCTCCCCCTTTCCGACTCTATCCACTGTCCTCCCTCTACAATAAAGGCAAAAAGGCCAAAAACAAATCTTTAAAAAAAAAAAAAAAAATAATAATAATAATGGTGCATTTTATTTAAAGGCGCCTTTCAAAACTCTCAAGGTCACCGTACAAAGCAAAGAGAGAAAAACAAAAGATACAATTACATAAAGTTAACATTAAAAAGACAAATTACAAGATGGTGGATTTATGAAGAGAAGAAGTGAATGATCAGACAGAATATTCCAGTTTAAATAGATGAGATTTAAAAATAGGGAGTCGATGTTACGGGATGTTTGGTGGGAGGGAGTTCCAGAGGTGGGGTGCAGATCGACTTAAACCTCTGGGACCCCGCAGTGGACAGGCGTGAGGGTGGTGCGGTGAGTTGAAGAGAAGAAGAAGAGCTGAGAGTGCAGGTGGGTGAGTTGATGTGCAGGAGTTCACAGAGGTACGGCGTGGACAGGTTAGGGATGGTCTTAAAGGTCAGGAGCAGACTCTTGAAGTTGATGCGATATTTAACGGGGAGCCGATGAAGCTGCTGAAGGACCGGAGTAATGTGATTAACAGAGGGGGTCCTGGAGATGATGCGAGCTGCAGAGTTCTGGACCAGTTGAAGTTCATGGACTTGTGAGGGAGACCAAAGAGAAGGGAGTTGCAGTAATCAATGCAGGATGTAACCAGGGTGTTGACCAGGATGGCGGTACTGCCGGGAGTGAGCGAGGCGATTAATGTTCTGTAGATGAAAATATGCAGACCGGGTGACATTATTGATGTGAGCTGGAATGATAATGTGCTGGCATGAATGACGCAGACTCTTAACCTGAGGGGAGGGAGAAACTGTGGAGCGATCAATGGGAAGTGAAAAGCTGTCAAGTTTTAAAATTGTGGATTTTGTGCCGTTGAGGAGAAGCTCAGTTTTGACAGTTTAATTTGAGGAAGTTGGAGGAGAGCCAATATTTTATTTCTTGCAAGGAAGGTAGGGCACATCCATACATGTTTAATCACATCTAGAGGACATGAACTTTTTAATATTTTTCACAAACTGGGGATCTCCCCCAGAAGGTTTTGGACACCTAACATTCATTTTCCTGCATTCTGATCAGTTTTTATGCACCAGTTTGTGCCTTTTCTGAAAAACAATTATGATCCAATCTTTATATTAACGTTCCAAGTGTTTGTCAGATACATGTTCATTCAATGCATTCATTTGAATACTTCTATAAACATGTGGATTGGAGAGTTGTAATGTTTGACACCCTCGCACCTGTCTGCACGCTGATACACTGTGAAGAATTCATTGTTAATGGTTTGGACGACCCCCTGACAGCTTGAGAATAACAGCGAGTGAGTGTGCAAGCATCTGCTCAACATGTAACACCTTACTGTAATGAAATAAAGGTTTCAATAAACATATGGTTAAGCAGGGAACCAATCGTCTTTGCTTCCCAAACACTATGAATAAGACCTATTTCTCTTCTATACTGGGCTGTAAACATGTTTAATAATGCAGTAAAGACAGGCTTCTTTGGCTGTGCTGCGTATTTGACTTCTCGGGCTCTGGAGCCTCAAGCGGCCACCTGGCAAACAGCAAGATTTTGCACTTCTGCATGGTCTTCATTTTTCAAGACCGGAGGTAGCTGTGTAGCTGCAAACAGCCTCCAGCAGCTCTTTAAAAAAGGCCTGAAAAGACTAATTATATCACTGACACAGGGGCTGTACTGTAAAAAATGACACTCAGTCAAAAAATGTGTAATTTAAGTTTCAACTCCACAACACCCAATAAAACACCTCATGACCCCCGCTGGGATCAGGAGCCGGAGGTTGAGATACACTGCTCTAAAGAACAATCTACAAAACCACATGAACCTAGTAAAGATATTACTCAAATGAAGCTCTAGTGTAAGTTCAGTCAGGAAGACAGTAAGTGATTCACGATCAGGTCTTTCTCATAAACCCCTTCTTTTTTTTTTTTGCTTACACACTCACTCGCTGTTATTCTCAAGCTGTCAGATTTCAGTCCCTCCAGGAAGTCGCGATGTTGCGATCGCAACAATTCACAGAAATTCAACCAATCCCCGCGACTTCTGAGCGACCTTGCAATTTAGTCCAATCACCACAACTTTTCTGCAAATTTGAAGAAACAAAATAGTTTTCCCCACGACTTTCACCAATCAGAGCAGTCCCCTGCTGAAACAGCGAGCTAAACGTCACCAAAGTTTAGTGACCATGCACGGACCAAACTCACTTCCCTGTTTATCTGCACTCAGGAGAGTGAGCATGAAGCGCTGCAGGTCCGTCCTGTCTCCATGACAACCGTTTGTTGACAACGTGCCGCTGTGTAGCTGACACTACTCCGTCACTTTTTACTGCATGTTTAATATTTGAGGTGGTTTTTTAACCCAGCAGACACGGAGCACAGACGATCTGAGTACAAGATAGGATCTGTAGGAAGATATAAAATACAGAGAATATCAGACATACTGAAAAGAGCAAACAGGAAGTCAACAGCGCCTTTCTGAAAAGTAAGTAAAATGACAAAGTAAATCACACTGCTCAGGTTAAAATATCACTCAATCACATGGAAGTGTGTGCAAAAACAGAGTTGACATGAAAAAAAAATCACAACTATTTTACAATTTTTGCTTCCTGCAGCAATTTATCAAAAAAAAAGCTTAAAACATTGCAACACACAGCAAATTTTTTAAAAGCTGCAACAAACTCAGGCCATTTAGATAGATAGATAGATAGATAGATAGATAGATAGATAGATAGATAGATAGATAGATAGATAGATAGATAGATAGATAGATAGATAGATAGATAGATAGATAGATAGATAGATAGATAGATAGATAGATAGATAGATAGATAGATAGATAGATAGATAGATACTTTATTGATCCCGAGGGAAATTTAGGCCACGATAATCAAAAAGTCTGTGAAATCCTGCAGGGACTGAGATTTGGGCTGTCATTGGGTAATCAGCTGTCTCGTCAGCGGTACTCATCCAACCATCATCGTTCTGCTCCTCTTTTAAATAGGACTCTTTCGCTGCCCGAGTTCCTTTAAACCAGGGATGTAAAGGAGCTTTCACAGCTTTTATTGTCCTATGCTTCTTGTAATGTTTAGTGAATGATATGAAGTAATCTTAGGATGCACTGGAAGTTTGAAGTCAATTAAATTTTTTGTTTTATTTTTTTTGGTGTACATTTAATGACAGACCGAAAACATAAGACAGGACAAAGGAAAACAGTGGGGGGAAGAAGAAAAAAGGTTACGTCAAGGTTGGTAACGAAGGGGAAAGGTTTGGCCGCTTTTGGCTCTTTTTAACCCTGACTCAAAGAGAAAAGGGTAAGAGGTTGAGGTTTAGGGAGGTTAGGCAGTAGAATGAAGGAGGTTTGGGGGAGGACAGGTGTGGGAGGAGGGCTGAAGAGTCTCGCTACAGGCGGTCTGAGGTTGGAGAGGTGGTGTCTTTGTCTTTTTTAAAAAGACCTATAAACTTTTTCTTTAAAGACTTTATCTTCTTTTTCTGAGCCTCCTTCACCTGACACTCAAGGTTCTCGAGTCTTTCCATCAGGCCATCTGTTGACTTGCAGTTCTCGTCATCCTCCTCCTCGAGGGTCTGCTTAAAGATGTTGACAGACTCCAGGAGACAGGCTTTCTCTTTCTGCCAATGCAGCTGCTGACGTTTTAGCTCGTCTTGTGCCTGGTTCAAGGATGCTTTTATCTTCAAGGATTCTTCAACGAGCTGTGACCTGGTATCCTCCCACTGACAATTCTGCTCTGCCAGGTTCTTTTTGGCCTTTGTTAGGGCCTCATGCATCTTATTGATTTCTTGACTGTGTCCATCCAGTAGTTTAGACCTTTCCTTCTCCCAGTCTTGTTTCTGCCCTTTTTGGCACTCTTGGGCTTGGATCAGATCAGTCTTAATCCTGAGAGTTTCCTCCTCATGTTCAGCCAGGAGACGGGACTTGTCCTCCTCCCACTGGTGTGTAAGGTTCTCAGTGTTCTCTAGAGCCATTTCCAGTTCAGTCTTATTCTTACAACATTCATCCTTCTGAGCAACAAGGAGTTGAAACTTTTCCTTCTCAAATGAACACTTGAAGTTGATCAGGTTCTCTTGGGCCTCTTTCAGTTTCTCCTCCATCCTGCAGGTTGAATGTTTCTGTTCGTCTACAAGACGGGATCTTTCCTCGTCCCACTGCAGCTTCTGCTGCTTCAGGTCCTCTTGGGCCTGGACCAGAGCAGCCTTTATGCTGCAGGTTTCCTCCTGTTGCACCAACAGAAGACAGGACCGTTCCTTCTCCCATTGGTTGCTCTTTTTCTCCAGGTCTTCATGGGCCTCTTTGAGTGCGGCCTCTAGGGTGTAGGTTTCATTTGTCACCTCAGTCAAGGGACGGGACTTTTCATCCAACTGGCTGTTTTTGTTCTCCAGGTCTTCATGGGCCTGGTTGGGTGCAGCCTTGATGGAAGAGGACCAGTGGTCGTCTGCCCACTTTTGCGCCTTGCATAATTCAGCATGCAATCTGTAGATTTCTCCCAGGAGGATGTTCCTGTCCTGTCCCCACAGGCGAGCCTGGTGCTGCAGGTCCATGTCAGCCCGGGACACACCAACCTTCAGTCTGGAGTTCTCCTCTATTTGCTGAGCGAGACACTCTTCTGTCTTTATACGCTTCTCCCTTTCAGTTTCAAGAGCGTTCTTAAGCTTCCCTACTTCCATGACTGCTTCTCTTGCTGTGGCCTGCTTGACTGAAACCTCAGCAAGGAGTAGAGCCATGTTAGAGGTCGACTTGGCTTCATGATCTTCATGCAGTTGTTTTAACTGCTCTACCTCAGTGATCTGAATTGGGGCTTGGTCAGTCACTTTAGTGATAATCTCAAACATATTCAAAGTTGTCACATCCTTGGACTGCTGTGACTGGTCTACTGCACCTACAGACTGTGGCTCTTTAGGAGTCTCTGCAAGCTGTGGATCAGGCTTCTCTTCAGTCAGGATGATGTGCGTCTCTACGGGTTCTGGTTTAGGAGTCTCTGCAGGCTGTGGATCAAGCTTGTCTTCAGTCAGGTTGATGTGTGTCTCTACAGGTTCTGGTTTAGGAGTCTCTGCAGGCTGTGGATCCGGCTTGTCTTCAGTCAGGATGATGTGTGTCTCTACGGGTTCTGGTTTAGGAGTCTCTGCAGGCTGTGAATCAGGCTTGTCGTCTGTCAGGATGATGTGCGTCTCTACGGGTTCTGGTTGAAGAGACACTGCAGGCTGTGGTGTTTGAGTCACTGCAGTGTCATCATTCCCAATCAGGACATTTCCCTCCTTCTGTTGAGTTGTCGCCTTTGATGGCTCCCTCTGCAAAGAAGGAAACTCTGATGCGTTCATCGGGTTAACCTTCCTTTGAAGAGGCTTCACAAGTAGTGAAAGAGCCTGTTCATCGTCTGACAAGTCCTCGTCAATATATGCGTATTTCTTTTCGTCCTGGTTGCTGAGGACTGTGCCCTCTTGATTCCAGGAGCAGAAGATGACGTTCTTTTTCACCTTGTTTCTGCCTTTTTTGGCGTTGTTCTTTACACTTCTTTCCATTTCTCAATGCTTTTGTAATGCTAAGCTCACTGTGTGTCTGATTGTCTGGCTCTGTTGGCTGGACTGAAATGAGAGTTGTGATTCTGGGCTTTATATAGCAATAACATCATATGACATCATACATCAAAGGCAATGGAATCCATCAAAGGTTCTACAAGTATGATGCTGTTTTTTTATTTGAACTCTGAAGTTGGAAATTCCAAGACCCCGGTCCGATACCTCATCAGAAAGGCTCCCTAAAGGAATTCCGTCTTGGAAACTCTTTACAATTTACAAAAAGAGCAGCTCTAGGCCGTAATCTTTGTTAAATCATTCATAAAGCCCAATATAAATCCATATAAATTAAAAAAAACAAAAACATATTTTAAGTATGGAGGAGTTTTAGTATCTTGGGGTCTTGTTCCCAAGTGGGGAGAGGATGGGTTCAACAGAAGGATCAGTGCAGCGTCCGCAGTCATGCCGACGCTGTATCGGTCCGTAGTGGTGAAGAAGGAGCTAAGCCGAAAGGCGAGGCTCTCAATTTACCAGTCAATCTTCGTTCCTACCATCATGGGCTTTGGCTCATGAGCAAAAGAACGAAATCCTGGTTACAATCGGCTGAAACGGGTTTCCTCCGTAGGGTGGCTCGCGAGCACTCTTAGAGATGGGGTGAGGAACTCGGCCACCAGGGAGGAGCTCAGAGTAGAGCCGCTACTCCTCCACATTAAGAGGAGTCAGCTGAGGTGGCTTGGGCATCTGGTCCAGATCCCCCCTGGATGCCTCCCTGGGGAGTTGTTTCGGGCATGTCCCTCCGGGAGGACGCCTCGGGGTAGACCTAGGACACGCTGGAGAGACTATGTCTCTCAGCTGGCCTGGGAACGCCTTGGGGTCCCACCAGAAGAGCTGAAGGAAGTCTCTGGGGCAAGGGAAGTCTGGACATCTTTGCTAAGTTCGCTACCCCTATAACCTTACCCCCCTAATTATCATTGGGTTCAGGTGCGTTCCACAGGTGAATCACTTACAATCAGCGCTTTATTTAAACGAGCTCTCTCCAGGCAGCCGGCGCCAGATTATTCATGCTCCTTGGTCACGAAAGGGATTGTGTGGATTTTTTCTTTCTTCTCTCTGACGGAGAACATTTCAGCCAACGTCTTCAGAAAATTGGTCTGAAGAGGTTGGAGAGTAAGACTCCCAACTCCAGCCCTACCTGCAACTCTGTAATAAATTTATTGTTGATTGTTAACCAGTTTGTCTCTGAGTCGTGCGCCTGGGTCCAAACCATTCTGAACCGTAACACTAGTTCTTCTAAAGAAAACTTCTGTTTAGCCTTTTTTTCTTCTCAGAAAAACAAATAAAATATATTAAGCTGTGAATGAAATAGTAAAACTTGTTCTGCTTGGAGAACCAAAAGGTCCTATTCATAATAACTCGCTTCGTTCTTGAAAGATGTTTTATATTAAAGCCTGGGACTTGTGCAGTCACACTAAATGACAGACTCTAAGTCATGCTGAATAACTTTTAGCACCTGGGAGAAAGAAATACACTGTGAAGTCTAATTGCTTTTCTAACACCCACAGGTTTTTTTTGTGCCAAACACCAGCAGCCCCATTTACGTTGAATGTTCAAGATGAGACAGTAACACCTGTTAACCTCTCAGTCTCAGTACTGGTGCAAGTCACAGCTGGCAATGAAAGAGCAGAGGCCGGAAATCTTGCACCTTAACAAGAGTGCTAATAGGGAGCAGGTGTCAAGTGATTGTGGATAGTGCCGCTCGAGTTGATCACCTGAACTAGCTTGAATAGTGTCTGCCTTGTTAAAAGAGTATTGTTTTAATATAATAATAATAATTTATAATTTATTAATCCCGCAAGAGGGACTTTGGTTTAAACTCTGTTTAATGGACATGAACACACACATTGGCCGAAATACACACTCATGCACAAACAGGATCCCAGTGACATGCATTAATGGAAAGGTTGCAGAGTGAGGGGACTGCACACAGTGAGCGCTCCAGACCATTTTCTGAGTTTGGTGCCTTGCTCAAGGGCAAGCAGTGCTCAGGAAGTGGACTGGCACCTCTTATCTAGGCGCTCTGATCTTGCCTTCACTGATCAAAGAGGACAAATTATAGTAATTTCCCTTTTTTTCAAACAGCGCCCCCTGTGGTCTGAATGAATCATCTGTGTTTCTGAGCTTTGGTCCAAATATAACATGAATCAAGCACCGGAGGAGGTTTGTGACCCTGTAGAAACCAGCTCTCTCAGAACACTTCGTTTTGGTGTGTGTGTCTCTTTAAATGCCTGAGTTTTCCCAGTAGACATCACTCCTTCGCTAACTAGAACTAAAATGGTGGACCTGTGCAAAAGTTTTGCCCGAGGCTCTCGGTTGAGTGTATTGGTGGAGTACCAGGGAAGGGGAGGGGTTTTTTTTGTTCGTTTGTTTTTTACCAGATTCCCCTTGTGACATCACAAGGAGAGCACATTTGAAACATTTTTGAGCATTTTTCTCTGTGTTGTAAGACTCATGCAAAGCACAAAGGACTGGACTGGTTTATTTCACATTTTGTGGGTCTGTACAAATAAATGTTGAAAAACACATTTATGTGAAGTACAGAGGAGGACTCTACTTTCAAAATCATGCAAGAAAATTACCTATCCTACCTTTTAAGGCAATTAGCTGGTAAATATTAAGAAGCACTGTTGACCATGTTGCTCATCACACAGAGAGGATGTGAAGGATGTAAAACGGGTGGTATCAGGAGGTCAAACAAAGCGGTTTAGCTGTACTGAATTGCTTTGAATTAGTCTTTCTCTTATGCTCATAGCTGAGCTTTACCTGATGTGTGAACGTGTATTCAAATAAGTGCTTTTGTAAGTTTCTTTTAAGAAATGTTCCTGTAAGGGCATTAATGCTACAGTACAGAAAGCTTATGAAATGGAGTTCAGCGTCAGTTCAAGTTCACACATTCATTTAAGTAATCAACCAACCAGATTCTGCCACGACCACTCTCGACCAATCATCCTCAGGGGTATCACCACCACCAGGGTCTAGACCCCATCAGGGGGGTATCACCACCACCAGGGTCTGGACTCCATCAGGGGGTATCACCACCACCAGGGTCTAGACTCCATCAGGGGGGTATCACCACCACCAAGGTTTAGACTCCATCAGGGGGGATCATCACCACCACCAGGGTCTAGACTCCATCAGGGGGGTATCACCACCACCAAGGTTTAGACTCCATCAGGGGGTATCACCAAGGTTTAGACTCCATCAGGGGGGTATCACCACCACCAGGGTCTGGACTCCATCAGGGGGTATCACCACCACCAGGGTCTGGACTCCATTAGGGGGGTATTACCACCACCACCAGGGTCTAGACCCCATCAGGGGGGTATCACCACCACCAGGGTCTAGACCCCATCCGGGGGGTATCACCACCACCAGGGTCTAGACTCCATCAGGGGCGGTATCACCACCACCAGGGTCTAGACTCAATCAGGGGGGTATCATCACCACCACCAGGGTCTAGACTCCGTCAGTGGGTATCACCACCACCACCAGGGTCTAGACCCCATCAGGGGGGATCATCACCACCACCAGGGTCTAGACTCCATCAGGGGGGTATCACCACCACCAAGGTTTAGACTCCATCAGGGGGTATCACCAAGGTGTAGACTCCATCAGGGGGGTATCACCACCACCAGGGTCTGGACTCCATCAGGAGGTATCACCACCACCAGGGTCTGGACTCCATTAGGGGGGTATTACCACCACCACCAGGGTCTAGACCCCATCAGGGGGTATCACCACCACCAGGGTCTGGACTCCATTAGGGGGGTATGAGCACCACCACCAGGGTCTAGACCCCATCAGGGGGGTATCACTACCACCAGGGTCTAGACTCCATCAGGGGGGTATCATCACCACCACCAGGGTCTAGACTCCGTCAGTGGGTATCACCACCACCACCAGGGTCTAGACTCCGTCAGTGGGTATCACCACCACCAGGGTCTGGACTCCATTAGGGGGGTATTACCACCACCACCAGGGTCTAGACCCCATCAGGGGGGTATCACCACCACCAGGGTCTAGACCCCATCCGGGGGGTATCACCACCACCAGGGTCTAGACTCCATCAGGGGCGGTATCACCACCACCACCAGGGTCTAGACTCCGTCAGTGGGTATCACCACCACCACCAGGGTCTAGACCCCATCAGGGGGGATCATCACCACCACCAGGGTCTAGACTCCATCAGGGGGGTATCACCACCACCAAGGTTTAGACTCCATCAGGGGGTATCACCAAGGTGTAGACTCCATCAGGGGGGTATCACCACCACCAGGGTCTGGACTCCATCAGGGGGTATCACCACCACCAGGGTCTGGACTCCATTAGGGGGGTATTACCACCACCACCAGGGTCTAGACCCCATCAGGGGGTATCACCACCACCAGGGTCTGGACTCCATTAGGGGGGTATGAGCACCACCACCAGGGTCTAGACCCCATCAGGGGGGTATCACCACCACCAGGGTCTAGACCCTATCCGGGGGGTATCACTACCACCAGGGTCTAGACTCCATCAGGGGCGGTATCACCACCACCAGGGTCTAGACTCCATCAGGGGGGTATCATCACCACCACCAGGGTCTAGACTCCGTCAGTGGGTATCACCACCACCACCAGGGTCTAGACTCCGTCAGTGGGTATCACCACCACCACCAGGGTCTAGACCCCATCAGGGGGGTATCATCACCACCAGGGTCTAGACTCCGTCAGGGGGGTATCTTATCCTACCCCTCTGAGAATATGAAGTAGTCATGATGGTGTCTAATCCCTAAAGACTTTGCACATTTATTTACTGAATTGTTAACTAAGCGGTCTCTCCTTTAAAGGACGTGCCACTTATCTGTCTCTTTACAAACTCACAGATGTTTGAAATCTGTTGAAATGTCCAACGCTCCGTTTAGCCTCCGTCTTTTCTCCCGTATTAAACTCTGCTCATGTTGAGAAGTTTCACTGAAGTCTGATCCTCTGCAGCGTCCAATCAGTGAGTGATATACGAGAAGGGGGCGTGTCTGTCAGTAAAAAAAACGTGATGCACCCCAGGATGTTAAAATGTTAAAGCCTCTCCAAGAGAGAATGGATGGAAGGACTGTGAGGGACACGTTTCCATCGATAGATACTACGGCTAGTATAAGTTCTCTTTCTTATTTCTTCATGGAAAACGTGCTTAAAGCTTTTTCTCTGAATGTCAGCCATTGGTTACATTTGTGGAGAAGAAACTTCAATTCAATTCAAACCATGACCTTCTGCTCTGTGAGTGTATACTCACTGTACATCCGTCTCCTCTTTCTTAATCTCCAACTTTATTTTCTTAGTTTGAAGCCTTCTGTCTGCAATGGTGAGTTTCTATTAGCTATTAATTCTATCAATGGCACGAAGCATATTCCTTTCACGTATGTACGAGCATCCTGTGACAGTGTGTAGTCAAACCTGAGCTCTGACCTTAATGGTGCTTAATTATGGTTCGTTCTAATTCATTACTCGTGTGTGTGTGTGTGTGTGTGTGTGTGGTCGATAGCTGATGTTACTTTCCAGGGTTGGTAGTTTTCTCCAGGTACACTTTTTAAGATTAGTCTTAATTGTCTTTAGGTCCTGAAAGTAATTAATAACTCATGTTCTCTGAAAAAGGACCGAAGAGAACAAGGTAGCAATCTGATGGACCAATCATACGCCTCCCTGTCTCCCTGCTCGTTCTCTAATCCTTGCGTGCCCACACTCAAAGCGTGAGCTGAGGTCCACTTCTGGATCGGTGTCGGAAGGGGAAAAAATAAAGATAACTGGAAGAAGTCGCCTCCATGTTTGAAGTCCTCCAAGCACCACTGCAATGATATTTCAGACGCAGGGAGGGAGAATATTTGTAAGTGAGAACACGACCTGGGAGGAGTGTTGATGGTTGGTCGATGTCAGACCAGTTCAGATGCTGCAAGTCATCAAAATCAAAAACATATGTAGCGCCTGTCCTTCAGTCATTGACAGATTTGCACCAAGTGTACCATCGAGCTGCTGAGGAGAGGCTGACGCTTTTTTTTTCGACTGATGCAACTGACAGTCCGGAAAATATGGTAACAACAACTACACCACCACAAACACACATGTGTTTGTTTTGACTGTTGCTCTTCTCATCCTCTCACTGAAGTCATGTAGGTGTTTGTTGCTGCCTACACATGTCAACATCGACCATCGTCTCACCAACCCTCCACGGTTCAATGAGCTTCTTCCTTCCATCTACCTCAGACCACATCAGCTAACACTTCCAACACACCGTGGGGGTAGATCTTGCAGCCGCTCAGGGCGGCCATCATTGATCACCTTAGCTCCCTGCAGAATTCAACCTTCGAAGAGTCTCTGAAAATAACTCTATCGCGTCATCATGAAAAAATAAATATTTACCTTTTGATTCAGTTCTTTGTCTCTTCTGCTTGAAATATTCATATACCTGCCAACAGACACAGCGTACCTGCACAGCCAGAGAGACATTCAACATTTATGTATTCACTTAAATCTCTCGGGCTCTCCATGCCTGCACGGAGAGCAACGCTGCAGAACAACAGGCCCTTAAAGATTAATATATTCCCTTGAATGTTGCGCTCACGCCAGAGTGGAGGCAAACTTAAGAGCAACCTGCCTTCAAACGACCCCCTGAATAACACATAACACATCTGCTGGCTTAAGGAAGAGGTGACTTATTGATGAACTGTTGATGAAATTGATCAAACGAATCATTACCCAAACATCTCAGATAAAGCTGGAGAGGATTTTTTTTTTTATCTGATTATGAAACAGGCTCAAAATTATTTTTGATTTTCCTTAAAAAAAACAAACAATCAACACCACTCTGCTGCACCGCACCCGATCCCATGAACACATCACCACTGTCCTGCAAAGTCTCCACTGGCTCCCATACCATGTCCCATTTAAAATCCTCCTCACATACAGCCCTTAACGCCCAGGCCCCCTCCTCCACTGTCACACTGCTTCCCCTACACTCTAAGAAATGAAATAGTGATGTTGTTCATAGTATGTAGCTTCTTCAGGGTAAAATTACTATCAATTTTAAGTTTTTACTGAAAAATGGTCTGATTAAAATAACGTAATGGTAATAGATTTCAAACGTACAAAAGACGGGAGATTTAAACATAACCATCCCACTTAAACCATACATGTGCATCGATACTCTACTGTGACTCATCCTCAGACATCTGCAGTAACCATGGCATCTTTCCATTGCCTTTTCTCTCTTTAATGACGTTCACGCACGCAGAGTGATGTTATTCCACTTGACCCTGGGCAGGTCGGAAGCATTCGTCTTTAAAACACAATTATGTTAGAGCCGTTTATACCTGCCTTTATATGCACAGTCTTGTTTGCGTCAGTGTTGATTTGTTCACGCCTGTGCTTAATTGAAGGAAATTATGGCTCCATTCAACTCTGGCTGCTGATTGGCTGAGGCTCTGAGCACGCTGCCTGTGTCTGCTTGATATTTTTAGTCCCATTGTGGAGTCACGGTGGCACACTGGTCTTTGACCTTTACATTTTGTGTTATTTTATTTTGTATCTGTAAAAACCTGGCGGGAGTCTTTCATGAAGAGAAGAAAAGCCCTTCACCAATGTGCATTGACCCTACTTTAAAAACCCAGCGAGGGTCACCGCGGAGAGCTTTGTGAGATCCGTACAACATGTTCTTCCTCTTTGCACCGTTTCTGTCCTCAGATTTTAACTACTCACTGGTGAATAACGTGGAAGAGAATAAGAGAGTGAAGAGGGGTCATCTTCACTCAAGAACATCAAATGCCAAGAAAGAGTTTTCTTAGGGACGCATGATGCACACCTTCACCGTTTCTGCATGTTTTTACAGGTTCTGACTGCCTGCTTTAAAAAGACTTCAGTAAAATACACGTGTGTCCTTTTATTAAAGAATGTAATGCCTCTGGTACTACTACTATACGGCTTAACAGTGTGGTTCAGGAAGTAAAAATCTTGTTCATTGTCTACACAGTGAATTTGATAACTCGCCATGATGTCATAACCATCACAGGTCGACTGACCACGAGCTACCTGAGTGTGAGACGATGCTTTACCCTCCTATAGGAGACACAAGTACGTTTGGTGTCAACCACGTTTTCAGAACAACGCGGCTTAATTACGATATTGTCATGTTTGGTGTTTTCCATGTGCTGTGTGTGTTTGTGTTTCTCTGTCTGTCATTCCCTCGTGTCTCCCTTTCCCTCACTAATCACTCAATTAGGTTCAGCTGCGGTCACAGGTGTTCACCAATCATCATCATCATCCTCAGCCTATTTAAGCTGGCTCCTTGCAGGAAGCCAGCGCCAGATTATTGTCTCATCTCCATGGTTTGTTCTCTAGCGTTTGCTCTTGCTCCTCGTACATTCTGGATATTTGTATTTACTCGTGTTTGTTAACCTCTCGTGTTTTCTCATTTCCCATAGTTCCCGTTCCTGTCCTTCCTGCGTCTCCGTCTACCCCTGTTCGTCTCGTGTGTCTGATCTGGCTCATCATCACGCGTGTTTTAGGTCTAGGGTTGTTAGGTTGCACTAGAGTCACTTTGATTATTGTATTGCACATTTATTTCACCCCGTGTCACGTCTTAATAAATTGTTACTTGTTAGATAGATAGATAGATAGATAGATAGATACTTTATTGATCCCGAGGGAAGTTCGACCTGAGCATTTTAAATGCTTTTAAACAATGTTCCACACAAAGGGGCTCAGTTAAACGTCTTTTTGTCTCTGAGTCGTGCGCTTGGTTCCAAAGATTATCTGAATCGTAACAGAATAATCTGGCCAAGAATGGAATCAGCCGACCCAGATGCAGAAAATAGTCTGTTGAGAAAAGCTATTACTTCTCAGGGTATCATGTTAGGTAACCACGATCAGACTCTCCGGGGATTAGCTGACTCTCTTAACATTATTTCTGCCAGTTTAAATCGTGTTGAAAATCAGCTTCTAGTGACTCAGGCTTCGTCTGTTATGCCCTCTAACCCTGTCGTTTCTGTTCCCAGTGTGGCACAACCTCGTGAGCCTTTCGTTCCGGCTCCTGAACGTTATTGTGGTAAACTTGGAGAATGTAAGTCATTTCTTTTTCAATGCTCGCTGGTGTTTGAGACCCAACCACTTACTTACGCGTCGGATAGAGCTAAAATCGCCTATGTGTTGGGGTTACTCTCAGGCAGAGCGAGGGCATGGGGCACAGCTTTTTGGACGAACCCTGGTAATGATAATGTTCAGTTCCGGCTCTTTTCCGAAACTATGGTTACAGTTTTTGATTACCCTGTTGCCAGCAAAGACTCGGGAAATCAGATACTTGGGTTACGTCAGGGTAATCATAGCGTGGCTGAATACTCAGTTGAGTTTCAGACGCTAGCCACCGAGTTGGGGTGGGATGATCAAGCTCTACAGGGGATCTTTTTAAAGGGATTAAGTGAGCCGGTTAAAGATGGACTTGTGGGTCGTACTGAGACTAATTGTTTACAAGATCTTATCACTCTTTCCATTAAGATTGACAATCGTCTCAGTGAGAGACAACGCGAAAAGAGTAGAGACAAGGCATAGTTAGCTCAACAGTGGGGGTTTCCGGATGCCCCGGGGTCCGGGATTCAACGTGCGGGTTTTCCGGTTCACAATGACTCACCGAGCAGTTCATATCAGGTTGAGGAACCCATGCAATTGGGCCGGAGTCGGTTGACGTCGGCCGAACGGAATAGACGTTTCTCTTTGAGACTCTGTATTTATTGTGGAGAGGAGGGACATCGGTTGGTTAACTGTCCCAAACGGTTAAACTAGGACGCTCACCAGTTGCAGCAGGGGTGCTGGTGAGCAGAGCGGAGATAATCAAATCCCCTCGAAACCGTCTCAATCTAGAGGCTAGCATCCTAGTGAATGGGAAACCCTTTTCTTTACTTGCCCTAGTGGATTCAGGTGCTGACTCAAATTTTATTGACTCTGAGTTAGTTAGACAGGCTGAGATTAGCTGTCGTTCCACTTCGGTTCCCCTTAAAGTGGATGCGTCAAATGGTCAGCTATTAGCTCATGTCGATTCCGAGACACTTATGTTGTCGCTTACGTTAGCTGGCAATCACAGAGAGGAAGTAAGTTTCCATGTCATGCCTTCCTCTCACGCTCCCATTGTGTTAGGTCTCCCCTGGCTGCAGCATCACAATCCGGACATTGATTGGTCCGCAGGTCGGATCACGGGTTGGAGTAATTTTTGCCATGCAAATTGTCTAAATTCTGCTGCACCTCTGGTAAAAGCGCTCCCTAGTGCCTGCGTCATTTCACCGACTGACTTATCTTCTGTTCCTCCGGTTTACCACTATCTCAGTGAGGTTTTTAGTAAAGAGAAGGCACAGACATTGCCGCCTCATAGACCCTATGATTGTGGGATTGATCTTCTGCCAGGGTCTCCCTTACCATCGAGCAGGTTGTTTAACTTGTCCAAACCCGAAAAAGACGCTATGGAAAAATATATTAATGAGTCTCTCACTTCAGGGTTCATTCGACCATCGTCTTCTCCTCTGGGTGCCGGTTTTTTCTTCGTGAACAAAAAGGACAAATCCCTGCGCCCTTGTATTGATTTTCGAGGTCTAAATAACATCACGGTAAAGAACAAATATCCATTACCTCTGATTAGTTCTGCTTTTGAACCTCTTCATGGTGCTACAGTTTTCACCAAACTGGACTTACGTAATGCGTACCATTTGGTTCGGATAAGGGAGGGGGATGAGTGGAAGACTGCTTTTAATACTCATCTCGGACATTTCGAATACCTGGTTATGCCGTTTGGGTTGACAAATGCACCTGCGGTTGTCCAAAACCTCATCAATGATGTTCTTCGGGATTTTTTGGATCATTCAGTTTTTGTTTACCTCGACGACATTCTCATTTTCTCCAAGACCTTCGAGGAACATGTGGTCTTGGTCAGAAAAGTTCTTCAAAGACTGCTGGAGAATAGACTATTTGTGAAAGCTGAGAAATGTGTTTTCCATGCTGACTCTGTTTCTTTTCTTGGATACATTCTCGAAAGCGGACAAGTGAGGACGGATCCGGTGAAAGTTAAGGCGGTGCTGGACTGGGAGACCCCTTCGTCACGTAAGCAACTGCAAAGATTCCTGGGATTCGCTAATTTTTACAGGAGGTTTATCAGGAACTATAGTCAAGTGGTTGCACCGCTCACGAAACTCACCTCACCTGCTGTTCCATTTGTTTGGTCGACGGATGCTGAGAGAGCATTTGTTGGTCTCAAGAGGTGCTTCGCATCTGCACCTATCCTGGTGCAACCGGACATTGCTAAGCAGTTTATCGTGGAGGTGGATGCATCAGACATAGGAGTTGGTGCGGTGCTGTCCCAAAGAGACTCTAGTGACAAGAAGTTACATCCCTGTGCATTCTTTTCACGCAAACTTTCTCCGGCAGAAAAGAATTATGATGTGGGTAACAAGGAGTTACTGGCAGTGAAGTTGGCGCTAGAGGAATGGCGCCACTGGTTGGAGGGAGCGGAAGTTCCTTTTGTGGTCTGGTCAGATCACAAAAACTTATCGTACATTCAAACGGCTAAAAGATTGAACTCTAGACAGGCTAGGTGGGCCTTGTTTTTCACGAGATTTCATTTCACGGTTACCTACCGGCCTGGTAGCAAAAATGTTCAACCGGATGCCCTTTCCAGGCAGTTTGTTAAAGACAATAAAGAAACTGAATTACCTGACACCATTCTGCCTTCCTCGTGCCTGGTGGCATCAGTTACGTGGGAGATCCAGTCAGTAGTTAGGGAGGCTCAAAAGGATCACCCGGACCCAGGAGGAGGGCCGCCTAATGTTTTGTTTGTTCCAGATGTGGTTCGCTCTGGTGGCCGTCCATAAACAAAGACGTCAAGGAGTTCGTCATGGCGTGTACGGTCTGTGCCCAGAGTAAAGAGTCTCATCGACCTTCTGCGGGTCTACTACGACCTCTTCCGACACCAGGACGTCCTTGGTCGCATGTGGCGTTGGATTTCATCACGGGACTACCCGTTTCTGAAGGTAACACAGTTGTACTTACGATTGTTGATCGTTTTTCTAAATCTGCTCACTTTATCGCTCTTCCCAAATTGCCCTCTGCTTCCGAGACTGCTGATCTGATGACAGTGCACGTCTTCCGGTTGCATGGCATTCCTTTAGACATTGTTTCGGATCGAGGACCCCAGTTTACGTCCCAAGTATGGAGGGCTTTTTGTCGAGCTTTGGGGGCCCAGGTGAGCCTTTCGTCCGGGTACCACCCGCAAACAAACGGACAAACGGAGAGGGCGAATCAGGACCTGGAGGCGATGCTTCGTTGTGTGTGTGAGCAGAGGCCGCATACCTGGAGTCAACATCTGGCGTGGGTGGAGTATGCCCACAACTCGCTCACCTCATCGGCCACAGGTATGGCTCCGTTTATGTGTTCATTGGGATACTTACCTCCGTTGTTTCCGAGTCAGGAGGAGGAGATCGCAGTACCCTCAGTCCAAAGCCACTTGCGGCGGATTCGCAGGACATGGAAAGAGGCTCGTGCTGCGTTACTCAGGACAAAAGATCGCAACCAGAAGATGGCTGACCGACGGCGGATGCAGGCCCCGGTGTATGTTCCGGGGCAACAGGTTTGGCTTAACTCTAAGGATATTCCTCTGAACGTTGCTTCTAAGAAACTGGCTCCTCGATTCATCGGCCCATACGAGGTCGAGAAGGTCATTAACCCATCTGCTATTCGTCTCAGACTTCCTCCGGCTCTCAGGATTCATCCCACATTCCACGTTTCGCAACTCAAACCGTTCGTCACCAGCGATTTGAGCCCTCCGGCCGTCGCCCCTCCACCCACCCGGCTCATCGACAGTCATCCGGCCTTTACGGTGAATAAGGTTTTGGACGTTCGACGGAGAGGCAGGGGGTTCCAGTTTCTGGTGGACTGGGTGGGGTACGGTCCGGAGGAGAGGAGCTGGATCTCACGAGCTCTCATTTTGGACCATTCGGTCATTAGAGACTTTTATCGGGACAACCCGGGTAAACCTGGTAGACCGCCAGGTGGCGGTCGTTAGGGGGGGGGGGGTACTGTCATGTTTGGTGTTTTCCATGTGCTGTGTGTGTTTGTGTTTCTCTGTCTGTCATTCCCTCGTGTCTCCCTTTCCCTCACTAATCACTCAATTAGGTTCAGCTGCGGTCACAGGTGTTCACCAATCATCATCATCCTCAGCCTATTTAAGCTGGCTCCTTGCAGGAAGCCAGCGCCAGATTATTGTCTCATCTCCATGGTTTGTTCTCTAGCGTTTGCTCTTGCTCCTCGTACATTCTGGATATTTGTATTTACTCGTGTTTGTTAACCTCTCGTGTTTTCTCATTTCCCATAGTTCCCGTTCCCGTCCTTCCTGCGTCTCCGTCTACCCCTGTTCGTCTCGTGTGTCTGATCTGGCTCATCATCACGCGTGTTTTAGGTCTAGGGTTGTTAGGTTGCACTAGAGTCACTTTGATTATTGTATTGCACATTTATTTCCCCCCGTGTCACGTCTTAATAAATTGTTACTTGTTAAACGTCTTTTTGTCTCTGAGTCGTGCGCTTGGTTCCAAAGATTATCTGAATCGTAACAGATATTGTGTTAAAGAACTACACTACCCACAATCAGAGTGTGACAGTGACGTGTCTGACACATGGAGCCTGTTGTTACCATGGCAATGTTTCCTGCTGTTTGGATAGTTTTGCTAGCAGTCCAGCTAGTTAGGTAGGTAGGCTTTATTGTCAAATATGCTCCATGTTAAACATACAGCACAGATGAAATTGCAATCGTCTCAACCTGCAGTGCATAAAAAAGAGCACTAAAGAATATCAATAAACGTGACAAATTTAAATAAATAATAACAATATGCTGAGGATTGATGCTGGTGGATTTTCATTAAAAAACTGGAGGAGAGAGTTACTGGTGTCCAGGGAGTCAGGTGGTTGGATGATGCTATTGAAAACGGAAAAGAGTGTCTTAATGTTGCCTGCATTAGAGCAGATGAGTCCAGAGTAATATTGTGATTTAGCATGAGAGATGGAGTCCTTGTAAAGAGGTAAGTGAGCAGTATACATGTCTTTGTGGATGGTGAGACCGGATTTCCTGTAGAGTCTTTCAAGCTGTCGATTTTTGGATTTAATGATACGGAGATCAGGAGTGAACCAGGGAGCAGACCGAGTAAAGAAAACAGAACGAGATTATTGTATAGGGAAACAAGGTCATTTGGGGTGGAAGAAGAATCCAGAGTCAGGGTGGAAATGCAGGAGGAGAGGGAGTCCAGGTTAATATCCTTTATGTTACGAAATGAAATGACACGGGGGGTCTTAGAAATGGAGAGACAGAGGGTGATGTTAAATGGTCCGTAATATGAAGCCGATCAGCAGTACAGTTGGAGGGGGTGAGACAGCAGATTAAGTCCAAGATATGTCCTTTAATGTGTGTGGGGAAGTCTGTGAACTGATGGAATCCAAAACTATCCAGTGATGAGAAGTCTTTGGTGAGGGGATCAGCAGTATTATCCATGTGTATGTTGAAATCACATTCGGAGAGAGAGTGCAGAGGTGGGTAAGGAGGGCAGAAAATTCATTTATAAACTCAGAGTGATGCTTGGGAGGACGGTGAACTGTGGCAATGACTGTGGGAGTGGGGCCGGATAATTGACATGCAAGACATTCTAGTGATGAAAGAGGAGGCAACGAAACTGGAAGGACCTTCCACTGCTTGCGGTGTAATATCGCGAGACCACCACCGAGGGTTTGCAAACGTAAACAAACCCAGGTGGAATAGAGTCGTTGAGTTGTGAGGAGTCGCTGGGAAGTTGCCAAGTCTCATTCAAACAGAGAAAATCGAGCTTACGTTCCGTAAGGAGATCCTGGACGAGATGTCCTTTGCCCGTGAGGGAACGGATGTTCAGCAGACCGAAGCTAACGTCGGTGTTGTCACTGGATACAGGAGCATTAGCCGACCTAGCCGGGCGGGCTAACACACTGTGGTCCACAGGCCGGCCAGTGTTTCTGGGTGGGCGGCGAATGGAGGACCAGAAGGAGGTAATCCCTTTGGAGCCGGCGAAGAGGAAACCCCGCCGAGATCCACGGTGGACGTACCTCGGGCGAAGTTGGAAGCCGATGTTCGGATGGAAGTGCAGAGCTGCCGGTGGAGATTCCGATTGAAAGCGGAGCCTGAGAAGCTCCGCCGCCGAATACTGGAGGAGTCCTTCCACTGGTAGATGGAGGACAGTCCAAACCAGATTGGACCACACAAAAACCCTGCTGGCCCACATCTTGAAGCGTTATAAAGAAGCGATGACGTGGAGCCGGGTGAGCCGAGCAAAAGTTAGCCTGCTGTCGGCGCGCAGCCCTTAAACTGTACTGTTTTTGGTGAAAAACTATTTCCCCTCGGGGACAATAAAGTCTAAACTCAAACTCAGACTCCATAAGAGGCATCCTATCCTGTGTCGGCCTCATCACCCCTCAGAGCTCATAAAGTCATCATGATGGAGTCTAGCCCCTAGAAGACTTTGCACATTTCATTCTGCAATTGTTGCACATTTCATTAATAAATAATTGTTAATTCTTAATTAAGTCTCTCCTGATTGAAATATAAACATGTAGCAGCAGTTTTCTTTTCAAGTTCAAGCTGTTTTTGTAAAGGATCTGCCTTTGCAAGGATTGTGGTTTTCCACATTGCAGACCCTTCTCCTTCTAGCATGCTGCTAGTTTCCCTCCATCTCAGCCCTGTTTCTCCTCCCCTTTGGTGTGTGAGTGTTGGTGTTCGTGGATTTCTCCACAGGCGGCCCAGGTGCAGATAATCCATAAAAATCAAGCAGTGTATTAACTCTGGTCTTTCATCACTTGTTGTCTGAGTATCTCTGTGGTTTAATCACTGGTTTGGCTCTCCGTATAACTTTATAGTTTTGTGTGAACTCGTGCTCATGACTTTCTTGTTTGCTCAAACACTAACGTCTGTGATTCTCTGCCTAAGTGATCCGTTGTTAAGTGTTCATGCCTGCCTGCTCTTTCACAGGTCTGCTGGCGTTCTTGCTGTCTTCCCGAGAGGATTTGGACTTTGCCCCTTTTTGCACTATTAATAAACCTTTGTTTTGTGCCGAGCTGTAACAGATCGTCGCTTGTTATGTATTCAAAATCTCCAATCTCTAAAAAACAAACTGCTTTCTTATAAATCACCGGCTTGTGTGTTGCATGATGATTAATTGAAGTTAATATGTATGTATTCATCAGACCGTCAGTGTTATGGTGTCACATTAGCATCTTTTTAATTCCCTGTATCGGCTCAACCCTCTGTACGAGGTGTTAAAGGATGAATATGGAGGTGAGAGAGAGGAAGTGCATGCACAGATCAGCAGGTGTGACGTCAGCGGGAGAGGTGAAGGTTTAGACGGTGACATACAAACATGATGAGAAGCGGCCTCAGGTCGCAGTATGAATCAATCTTTATTTGTAAAGCTACAATTCAGAAACAAGTGTTATTGTGACACAATGAAATGTGTTTGGTTATGTTGTGTGAATATTATAGGAACGCATCTTCTTTTTTTTTTTAGGGAAAATCTTGGAGTTGTTCCTGTTTCGACCACAAGGGGGCAGCACCTCCCCTGCTGAGTGGGCTGTGTATTGTCTTTGAGGCGCTCTGATAGATACAGATAATTATTTGTGTTTATGTACAAAATGTAGATCTTTGTATTGGTTAAATGTTTTTCCCATTGAGGATATTTCTCAGTAGCAAAATGCTAATTTAAGTAATTTTACCACAAGTTTGTGTTTACATTGAAGTTATGGGATTTGATGTATCTGAGTGTCTAAGATGCACTTAAATAAATAACATTTGGTATGTTTTGGAATTAGAACATTTGTTTAATTACAGTTTGGCAGAAGTGAGAGAACAGCTACAGCCGACTGTTGTGTTTTCTTTGTCTTTTACAGACGTACTGTAAGCTGTTTCCAGGTGCCATCCTGTACCTGTTACCTTATATTACTGGATTAGTGCTGCACAATTAAATCAAATTTTAATCATGATTGCAATTTTGGCTTCCCACCATCAAATGCAATATTTCAAATGCATCATTCTGTCCATCCATCAAAGGTTTTTTTTTTGTTTTTTGCACATCCAATTTGGCGCTCCTCAGAGTGATAGAGAAAACACACTCTCTTTAAGCCTCTGAGCGTGAACCACTGTCTGACCACAGGCCTTCATGAGCCAATCAGAGTTGTTCCCTGCACCACCACTCAGCTTAGTTTTTCTTGTTGACAGCTTGACATCAGCAGGCGCTGAGGACGGAGTAGCAGCTAAAGCTTCCACAGCTATCTGTTGTGGAAAGCTCTACTTTCTCCACAACCTGAAAAAAGCTCTGAGGCGTTCCCAGGGCAGCCAAGATGTCTCTGGGAACGCCTCAGGGTCCCACCAGAAGAGCTGCAGGAAGTGTCTGGGGAGAGGGAAGTCTGGACGTCTCTGCTGAGGCTGCTGACCCCGGATAAGAAGTGGGAAATGGATGGATAGTTTCTTAATAGCTCAATCAGTATGACCCTGACATTTTTTTCTGCATTATATCCTATTTGTCAGTCTGGCCGTCCTGTGTGCCTGTGGTTCGTCTTGTCCCATCGCTCAGATCACAACATTATTTTTCACATATAGCATGTTTCATGTTTTCACTTGATGTAAAACTGAAAAATAAAAATAAATAAATAAATACAAATGCAGAGGGGAAATAAAGAGTGATCTTGCCACTGCAAAGTACTTTGCAACAGATCAATAGTCAAGCAGCACAATGGATCCATACAGGAGCTTGACAGTTCATGCATGAGGGGGTTTTGCACTGCAGAGTCGATGCTTTCAAACATCTTTTTTCCCGCGAGATCACATGGAGAGTTAATTGTCCGGGTCCTGAGGGAGACGATGGCCTCTCGGAGCTTGGAGGAGGAGAGGCCTGTCTGCGTCGTACACTTTACTACATTATTAACAGACAACAGAGCAAATGTTCAGTGGGTCTCTGCAAAAAGGTGGAAAGCCGTTTCTTGTACAGCTGACGACGTAAAAAGAAGCTTCCGCAGCATGCACTGAAGACCGAGTGACCCACAAGGTGGCGATCAAGGTGCCTCATCCCCACCTGGCAGGACACAGACGTCAACAAATCCCTCAGCTCAGAATCAGAATTTCCTGAGTGAAGCCAGTCCTCCACCTGTTCAGCTCTCAGACCGACGATGACACAAGCTGCACCATCGAGACAAAGATCATGAACTGTCTGGATGAAACATACAAAGACCCTCTGACACAAGAACTGCTTGATATGGTAATATAAGCTGCAGTACGTCACTGAGGACAACGCCGCAGCATTTCATGAAATACTGACTTCTGCAATGGCGAGGAGGAAGACTGCTGAGGGAGCCACACAACGATCCAGTCCTCTCCGAGCTGCAGCCGTACCTCCGACAGGGAGGAGGACCCGCTGGACTGGTGGAGGGAGAAGAGACTCCTCTCACCGTTCTCAAAACTGGCAAAGAAGAACCTCTGCACACCGGCTACGAGTTCTCCCTCTGAGAGGATGACAGCACCTGCTTCCTGAAATATGACCTGTTGACGTTTTGTCCAATTTTCTTTATTATTTTATTAATTTTTTCTTTTCTCTCTAAGGAGAAGTACTGAATTTTGGGTAATAAGAGGACCACTTTTATTTCGATGCACATAATTTTACACCAGCAGGAATGTTGCAGTTATAACAACAACAAAATCAACAAATAATCGTGATCTCAATATTGATCAAAATAATCGTATTGGCTATAATCGAGCAGCCCTAGACAGGAACGAGCCTTCTCCTTCCTCATGCTTCCTCGCCGCTGAGGTGGAGGTCGGAGCAGGCCATGCATAAAGGAGGACGGCGGTGGCGGTGGGGACGTCACGGGCGCCTTGGAGAAGGTTTGTACCTCTGATAAACGATTTGCATGTTTAATAAATGAACTGCTTTCTGAAGCTGAGTGACTGTGAAGACCAAACTGATTTCATGTCGAGCTCAGGAGGTAAAAACAACACACGTCACTTCACAGACACGCTCAACTATACAAAAAACAAACTTCGCTTCAAGCAGTCAGTAAATGAGAAAAGGTGGACGACCTGTCAGCTGACCCCCTCTGCAGGGTCTGGGGGGGCAACTGAAACATCTTGTTCTGCATCACCTAATAAAAAAAATGCAAGCTCAAGTGCATTTACCATAACACAGTTTCTGCTTTGAATCGGTGTGGAAAAAAAAAAAAAAATTATATTCAGATTACATTATTTACATAAAACTACTCCACACGCAGGGTTCACTGCTGACTTGAAAGTGTCTAAAGGTGTGAATGTTTGGATGCCCCCCCCCCGACCAGTGCAGAGTATATGCAGTTATATAAAATATACTCCATAGTGCTTGACCATTTCTAAATCCTCTCTGAGCCACACCGTTTATCGATAGACAATAATCATTCGGTCTGTTGCAGTTTCTTCCCCTGATGAAGCAGAACGCCAGGAGGACACAGAGCCTGAGTCGGCTGTTTCTGGCTCTAAAAATCTGTGTAAAGAAATTAAAATCAGGCCACATTTCACTTCAATGTCTTTATTTATCGCGCAACATAAAACAATATTGTGGGGTTTTTACCACATACACTATGTATTCACATAATACACCATACAGCTACAAGAGAGAGAGACTGAACAAAAACACTTTTTTTTTTTTTTTTTACATACTGCATCCTTGACATGAAAAAAAAAGAACCAAAATAACAATCCTAAAACTCAAAGAGGAATGTAGCTGCCACTTGTGTAGGTTCATTTGTGTGTTTTTCTTTTCTTCTCGTGTGGGCCTGGGTCCAAAGTCTTCATCGCAAATTTGTGAAGTGTTCATGAATGAAGGTGTTTAAAAAGCTGGCCGAACACAGTGAGATGCACATGTCATGTGTGTGTGTGTGTGTGTGTGTGTGTGAGTCTAAATGTACAAGGTGATGACAGAAAAGAGAGAGGGGTGAGTAAAAGGAAGTGCATGTCTGAGGGAGGCAGTACACAGTTGCTTTTCTTATATTGTTCAATATCTTAGCATTCAGTGATCATGAACGACAAACTCTAAAGGTCGCTTCGGTACTTGCACTGCACCAAACATGAAACCCAGATTAACAGTCTTCGTGTTACATGACTCCATATCTCACTCTGGTTATAATGAGTTCAAGTACAAAGTGGAATGATTATTAAGAGAGAATGAAATGAACCTTTTGAGCACCCCCTACCCTCAAAATCTATTTTTTTTGTTTAGCGTTGTAACAAAAAGACTTCCCCAAAGTCAGCACCGAGGCAGCTTCATCTTCAGCATCTCGTGAAAACTGCGCAGAATCCAAAGTATTGATCTCTTCACATTCGAAAGAGCTCAGAAAAAAATATTTTGTGGTGGTCGTTTTTATCCCTCACATTTTTTTTTTTTATTCATGTTCTATTTTACACAGTGAATTTGTAGGTGTAGCTCCATAGCACCAGATGAACGACCTCCCGTCTGCACACGTGCTCGGGAGGCGTCGCTTCTCATGAGAACCAGCCACCGAACTAGTGAGACATTTAAGAATCTACAGAGTTATTAAGATATCAAGTACACTGTATCCTCAGCACCCATTGTTACACTAAGTGTGTGTGTGTGTGTGTGTGTGTGTGTGTGTGTGCAACCTGGGCCATGCATTATAGTCTAAAAGTCAAACGGGCCCCGTTGCTGCACCAGTCAAACGACGGGTTGGACGTGATGTGAGAATCAAATGATGAATACAAACTAAAACACCGTGTGTCCTCCTTTTTATACCAAGTGCAAACGTACTATTATGAGAACTAGCGTAGGTAATAATGAGAGACGCATCTAAACAAGCAGGGAGGAAGTCTCTTACCTGATAGTCTAACACAACTGACAGAAGTAGGCGGGGCTTTTAACTTTGACAACCTTAACTAGAATATCCTTTTAGATGCGGGTCCTGCTCATGGTCTAACGAAGAGGCTCGTACTGATTATTCAAGGGAACATGACGTGTGCCTGCACATGTGAATCAGAGACAGCAGCTAGTTAGCTGAGCTTCGCAAAACAACCACTTAGAAACCGGTAAGAAGACCGAGCGTGGCTGTTAGCGAAGGGACAAAATCCTCCAACCAAAGCGCCACACGGCGGGAGCTAAGTGTCTGGCCGCTGGACGCAGTGACTTCCTGTGTTGTTACAGCGACCGAGCTACCCGACCTCCTCACATGCTAAGATTCTTTTAGGACTTATACGCAACGTGACTTTGAAGGTCCAGGTGTTGAAGTCAAGACCATGGTAACCCGAAACCAGAGTGCTCCGAGAACACATCAAGACCAAGACCACAAATGTCACTGACAGATCCTCATCTTGTGTCAGCTGGGATAGAAACCTAATCATAAATGAATTGAAGTTATTTGTTCGTTTTCCTTCCAGTCGCAGTAATGACTTGAAAAAATCTGTGGCGGTCTTGGTTTAAAATTTAGAGTCCGGTCCAGTCCGAGACTGAGACAAGACCGAGTAAAAAAGCTTTCATTCTGATCTCGACCTTCCAGAAGTGGCTCCAGACAGATTCCAGAGCGACGCTTCCCGTCCTGTTTCAAGTGTTTCTGCTCGGCTCCACTAACCAGCTGCTGCATTCAGCTCCACGTCGAGCGGACAGACATCAGATAAACCTCTCGTTTGACTCACGGTAGCACACAAGCATCACTGAAAATGTTCAACTCCCTTTAAGCAACAAGCAGCTCACGAGCCTCTCAATGTGCTGGAGTACAACAGAAGCATTGTTAAAAACCGGCTTTAAAAAGTCTGTCGAGTAGAAAAACGACTTTAGTTGGATGCAGGGATTGAAGGTTCATCGTGACAGGTTGAACTTCATGTTTCATAACTGGGCAAACGAACGTGTTGTTAGAAAGTGACAGAGCTCTGTCTGTTACATGCTGTCAAGGGCTACAGTACTCAAGAAAAGCAAAACAGCAGTGTAACTAAGCACACAAAGTACGCACAACACGTGGAGGCCAAGTGTTGCTGAGCGTCGTCGAGGGTCGTCAAAGACTTCAAAATACCCCATTGTCATTCATGGTTTAGTTACTATCCTCACCAAGTTAAATAATCTTACCTAAATATTTTAATATTTACATTTCTTATCTCTCTTGTGAGAAAATAAAAAACAAACAAACAAAAATAAAAACCCTAAGCTTCAAGTTGTCAATAATCGGCTCTTTCTTTTTGTCATTAAAATCAAGATTAAAAGTGCTTTTATAAATCTTTTCTTCTCTATGTACAATTTGTATTAGCTATATAAAAAAGATGGAAAAAAACAAAACAAAACAAAACATCAAAGACAATCATCATCATCATCATCACCATGTAGTAATAAATAAGAGTAAAAAACAAACAAACAGAAGAGGTTCAAATGAGTGTGGTGGTCTTGAGCACACAAAGGGACATAATATGCGATTCTCTGCCCTCAGTAGCAACTTGTGATTGTGACCAGTGTCTCTACAGCGTGAGGTAGAGAGCTGGAGACCCCCCGGGGAGAGGTAACAAGGTCTTTCACAGACGACCAGGGCCGTGAGCCGAACCCAAACAACCCCCCAGTCTCAGAGGAGCGAGCCAGCTCTGGGAGTTCATTTTCATTTTCAACGCTTCAAACCATTTGAACGAGTCAAAGAGTCGTCGAGTTGACGGGGTGAAAATAAAGATGGCGTACAGCGCTCTTAACCAAATAGTCTCTCTCTTTGGCTCTTCTCTGTCATGCACACACACACACACGCGCACACACACACACACACACACACACACACACACACACACGCACACACACACACAAAGTGAGAGACCCATCTGCATTTGGCGCTAACTCCCAGAATCTGTCATTTCCAAAGGTTTGCCTTTAACTCTCAGTAACTCTCAGGTTGAAATGGTTTCAATGACTGTGCTTTCTCGGCCTCGACAGTGCGTCTTTGAGGCTGAATGCATTTGTCATAAAAAAGAAAAAATGCATAAACACCTAACCGGTTCTCGGGTCCAAGGACTTAGCTTGCAGCGCAGGGCAGCCTGGATGGCTCTGCCGGGACGAGGCCCACCTCTCTCTGCTTGAAGATGACAGCACCATGCAGAGGAAGAAGTGGGCCCTTCACTGGTTATCAAGTGTGAAAGATCAGCACCAGAGTGTGTGTAGGAGCACCAAAAGCACCGCTGTCCTAGCACTGTTTCCTTCCCAAAAGCATCTCCAGACTGCGTTCACAGGCGAGGATAAACCACAGCCTTGCTCATCAGCGGCCAGCAAACAGGGTGTGATACCGCCCTCTGCTGGCCATGGATGTCTAAAGCAGCAAGGCTCGAGTGCTTGTCGGTGTGTTGAAACAGCAGTCTCTGCTGCCCTCTAGAGGTTACATTTGGGAAGTGCTCACCTCTACTTGATCGTTAGATGAAGGTAAAGTTGCCTTGTTTTTCGTTCGTGTGTGCAGATCTAGGCCAAATGACATTTGCAGACAGCATCACTTGTTCTACCCGGTTGAGTACCAGATATTTAAAAAACAGGGAATACATGGCAAAGACAAGTATCTAAGTATTAATTCATCATCGTTTGCTTTGCTTGAGAAATTTCCAATGTCTTTAAGAAGCAACAAAAGAAATCCAATCATCACCATCTGGTACTCACTCCTGGTCAAAACAAAGGTGTGTGCAAACGCTAGTTGAGCCAGATTTGAGTTAAAGCACCGAAGTACAGCATCAAGTACCATGAAGAGAAGCAGAATGAGAATCATTCAGGGCTGGAAGTTGAGCACCAGTCGAAAGCTGGGGGGGTATGGGGGGGGGATTGGAGAAGGAGCATCATCTTACGAGCAGAACAGCAGCATTCGTTTCCTCAGTATCATGTAAAGGACAATAACAATGACTTTCTCAGCGGGCATCATATTCATACATTCTTCAGCTTGAAGAGTTCGGCTCACTCACAAAACTACCAGGAAAGTAGAGTTGAAGCTCTGCTGTTCTGTTTCCCCTGCTGAAGGGACAGTCATCAGAGTGTGTGGTTAAAAATCTGAAAAATAATCTGAAATGACCGTTTTTGAGTTCCACATTAACGGGAAGATTTTTAAAAAAAGGGTATTGGCAGGTTCCAGTACAGTGGGGCTGGCTCGTTGGACCAGAGCTCCAGTGGTCATGTTGCAGGGCCGTCTGTGGAGACTCCAGGTCACGGGAATACTCAAAGCTTTATCCAAAGACACCTGGACTTGATCTTAAACCGCGTCCAGTTGCCTTTGGATCAAGCTTCGAATAAAGAGTTAAAGACCTGCGCCGTGCACATAGCCTCCAGGATCTCATACTTCAAATATGTTCTAAAGAGAAGGGGGTTTGTATGCACAGGGGGTCTGATGGTGTGTTTTAGTGTTTATGGGTGCATGGTGAGAGGCGGGGGCGGCAGTGGAACCGCTGGTCGACCCACTGGAGAAGGTTTGGATATGAGCCCAAGTGAAAAAAAATAAAAGTTCTCGTCCTTTGTGAAAGCCTCAGAGATATGTTTCTTTATATCGTCAATATAGAGATGCATGTCTAAAATACTTTTCCGTACTCGGTGTGAACGTATGATTACTGAAATATCGATTTAGCTGTTCGGCCTGACAGACGTTTGCTCCTCCTCGCAGCACAGCTGGAAGATTGACAAATTCAAATCAAACAGAAAAACAGGGGACACGGTTTCCAAACGTGGAAAAAGCAAAATGTCCGAGTCTGACAGACGCAGACTGATTGATTTAAAAAAATATATAACCCAAAAAAAAAACCAAAAAAAAAAAAACAATCACGTCATTAATAATAACATTAATGAAAACAGCAATAATAAAAACAAACAAGTCTTCATTATAATACCTGTAATAACAACATTGACAGTAACAATAGCAATCATAATAATATTGATAATAGCAATAATTAGAATCATTAAAATTCTATAAACAAGAAAAAGCAATGGAGTTCCTCTCCAGGGAAGAGAGAGGAAGAGCACCACAGGCAGTGTGCTTGAAGCCCAAACCACTGCCTGACATGAGGTAAAAACAATAAAAACGTGGAGGGGGCGGGGTGGAGAGACAGCAGACTGCGGGATGCCTGACAGACATTCATCCTGCTCGTTGCTCTCTCCAAGCCTCCACTGCACCACCCTGTAGCTATCAGTCTGTTTGTGTTTGCGTGACCTCAGACAAAGTGGCTGTAGGGCCCAGTGAGGCGGGTAAAGGCATAGGGAGACACAGTAACCATAGAGGTGGTGTGGAAAGTCGGGGCTAATCGCGTCACTGGCCCCTCCCTCTTGTCTTTAGATTGTCCAGGTCCTGGACTGGCACCTGCCGCTGTAGCCCCCCACTTGCGTTTCTTTCCGAGGGCCTTGATTTCCTCCTGGGAGAGACCAAGGAGAGCCGCTTCCTGCTGCCGCTGCAGTGCTCGCTCTGCCAGCAGCTTCATTTTGGCCTCCCAAATAGCCAGACCATGCACGGGCTGGTTGAGGTTCTTGTGCTGGTAGAAGACCAGGGAGATGCGGGTTGGGTGGGCGCGATCAGGCTTTTTGAGAGGAGTGGTGGCGTGTAGTTCCCGACGGGCACATTCAATCAGGATGGAGCCGTGGGCTGGGGCTACTGCTACACCACCGATGTTGGGATCCAGGAAGTTGTGCTCGCTGTCAGACCACACCTCATCATCATCGAGTTCACGGCCCTTGTTGTTCTCCACGTTACTCTCCGCTCGGCCAGGGTTCCAGCAGGCCTGATCTGACTGCTGCAGGGCGTCGGGAAAGAGGCGACCTTCAGGTGCAGGGGACGGGGTACTGCCTGCCACTGAACCCCCACAAGATTTCCACGCCTTCTCTTGGAGCCCAAGAGGCGTTGAACAACGACTTTCCCCCGTCTTTGACCAGATCTTGTCTGGGTAGGCTCCTGCAGGATGACTGTGCTTCAAACCAGGGCTGTAAGCCATAGGCCCCATGGCCCAAGCATTCGGCTGAGGACTGGGAGCAGGACTGGCCCAGTGTCTTGGGGTGCCTGGGCCTGGAGTGCCTGGCTGTGGTGTAACTGAGCCTGAGTGAGAGCAACCAGGGGTGCTTGGGCGTGGGGTAAACGAGCGTGTGGATCCTAAATGAGGGGACGGAGACGGAGAGGAAGGTACCTGTAGTGAGGGCGATGGGACAGGAGAGGTCAACATGGCGTTTGAGCCATGGTACGATGTCCACTGCTGGGGGTACGGAGAGGGCTGCCTCTGCTGGGGATGCTGGTGAAACTGCTGCTTATCCGCATTCAACAACGAGCTATCAGGGCTGAGTTTGGGGTTCAAATGGCCTTCCCAGTTGTTGGGAACGATACTTCCGTTAAGCTTGTGTCCTGGCCAGGCTGAAGGCTGGGGGGTAGTGCTAGGTGTGTTGGCACCAGACTGGCTGCCTTCATAGACTGGCATGTCCATAGGTTCCTGCTTGATAACTGGAGTGCCTCGGTTGGAGGGTTCAGAAGAGACGGAGGAAGGACGGGACTGGTTGTAGTCTGCCGGCTGGGCGTAAGCGCTGTGGTTAAGCTGGTTGGCTTGCTCGGGGTGGCTGGGGTAGGACTGGGCAAGTCTCGCCTGAAGGCTCTGAAAATCAGGCTTCATGTCCACCTGGTCGACCTTGCTGCCAGCTTTAAGCAGAGAGCCGTTTCGACCCTCGTAGGTCCTTAACTTAGGGCGGAAAAGTGCGTTGGGGGGGTAGTTGTAGTGGCCATAGTGCAGATTGTGATGGTAACCGTTAACTGGGTCTGGAGCAGAGGGCTGGCCGGTCGGGGGGAGGCCTCCCCTTGCATAGTAGGCAGCGTGTGGATAGATGTTGTTGAAAGGGTCTGCTGCCTGCACTGGGTATCCATCCATTGATCCATTGAAGGGCTCTTTCTTAATGTTGGGCTTCACTTCTTGTTTGATAATTGCTGAATGTTTGAAACAAAGAAAAAGTTATTAGAAAGTTAACGTCAACTGCATTTCTTTCTTTTTTCTTTTTACAGGTCATGACTTATTACAGTGTACGTATCGCCCGAGGGTTCGGCTCTAGTCAAAGACATTTTAGATGATCAGACAGGTTGGACCTCTGTTGGCGACAGCATGATACTGGTTTGAAGAGCAAAACAACACCACATTACCTTTATTGCCTTGGGGTTGAGGGGAAGCGGTGATGCAGCCCTCAGTCTTGACCACAGTTTTCTCTGGAGTCTCCCCCGCCTGCTGCAGGAGTTTGTTTTTCTTTTTCTCCGAGGTCGCCTTCTTGGCCTCCAGGCGGCGCTGTCTGCAGGACTTGGCAGGTTCAGGCAACTTGCGCACCTCCCGGCGGAAAGCCTGCAGCACCTGAATGGCTCCAGTCTGCATCTTGAGACGCTGGGCTTCCTCGCTGCCGAACTCGTCAGTCAGAGACACCTTGTACAGAGGCAAAACATGGAGCTGCTCATCCTCAGGGATCTCCTTCACTGATCGGTTGTCCTCCTTCGTTAAAGTGCACACCTGGATGGGTGTAGGACATGAAATGTAAACTGTTTTTAGGCACAAACACAAAACACAACAGATCCCAGTATAGGGAGAGAACGGGGCGTTATCGTACCACTGTGCAACCGTTGTAGAGATTGTGTTGATCCTTATGAGCGTGGGCACAGAAATCCATGCAAGCCGTGACTCCGGAGAATGGCCGTCCTTCCTTCAAGCCAAGTCTGCAGTCTGGAGCTTTCTCCTCGGACTGGCACTGATGAACAGGACAGAGAGAACTTTGTTTACAACAGCACCCTTCTCACGACAGGTTTAGTCCCTGCTCATTTCAGTTCAGTTTGTCACCGTCTAAAGGTCCATACAGTAAAGGATTTCCTTGTCCTTGTCACTGAAGCCCAGCCCCCACCATCAGACTGTGTGTCCACTCCAACCATCATCTTTCATGCACGCCGGAGCTGCTCCCAGCTCCAACTCAGCAGCAAGGACAACAGTAACCTTCCTGCATATCATCCCATGCTCTCTTATCCCACACTCATTACAAACAATGGCTGATTGATTGTTCAACAAACCTGGTTACTATAAGCCTGCGGAGCCAGTTGCTTGTACAAAGGAGCCACCTCAGTTGCCAGATGCTGGAAGTTATCCCTGAGTTTGTCCTCCTGAGGAGCAAAGGAAGAGGTCATAGGTCAGAAGAAAACAGAGCCTTGAAATGTTAGTTTAAATCACTAATAAGTCTGAATGGTTTAAACAAGCGTCTTTGATATGACGCGTACCTCTTCAGGGTGATCTCCTTGTAGCCTGAACTTGCGCGGCAGTTTACTACGGGCGTACTTGCAGCCGTTAAAGTACATACTCCAGGAGCAGCCGAAGGAGAAGGAGGCGCCACAAGAATCAGGGTCTTTGCCTTGGCATGCACAGGTACGACTGCAGGGGGAGAAAGTGAGCAGGATCAAAGTTTAGGACTGTATACTTCACATCATTATCTGTGCAGAGAGGGGAAATTGCCAACGAGGACATTAGCATTAATGTCACAGCAGCATGTGTTTGTCTATTTATGTTCAACCAGACCAACACGGGCCCCCTGATATACGAGCACACTCAAGCAAAGGTAGGAAGCGAGTGTCCCAGAAAAAGAACCGGTTTCCTCTGAGAATGACGAGGGCTTCAGGGCTGCACGGCGGTGCAGTGGTTAGCTCTGTTGCCTCACAGTGAGGAGGTTGCTGGTTTAAATCCCTATCTGACAGGAGCCTCTCTGTGTGGGGTCTGCATGGCGTGGTTTCTCCCCGGGTACTCCGGCGTCCTCCCACAGTCCAAACACATGCTGGTTAGGTTACTATGTGAATGTAAGCGTGTCTGGCTGTCTGTCCCTGGACTGTCTTACACTGCAGCTATTTTACTTGATGTTTCAAAAACACATGAACATTCTGGGTTGATCACAGTTGTGATTTCACGTGAAAGAAGCGAGAAACTGAAAATGTTTGACGCCAAGCAGAACTGGAACGAGAAGGTCATTGTGTCTCTGTTCTCGAACTTTTTAATATTGGTTAAGATTTAAAAACCGTCCTGTGTGTAATCAGCCTTTTCATAAGCCTTTAGGGGAGAAAAGCAAGGCTCAAAGGGAACCCATCAGAGACTCACTCATCATTCAGGCCACAGCGTCGGCTGGTGGGGTTGCCGAATTTGGTGAGGGTGTCGCTGAGCTCCTGGTACAGCTTATCAGCCAGGGGTTTGGGGACGCCTTCCCAGGCCATGATGAGGATGATGATGACCGCGTTGTCACAGTGGTGGCCTGCGCGATGACGCACCAGACACAGCAGCTTCTCTTTCTCGCCGCTGCGACGGATCACCTGACAGAAAACCAAGCTTACTGTTATTTTCACATCATCTCTAAATCTATGTTCTGTGTTTCCTGCATGTGAGGACTTCTGCCTCCAGAGCTAACGATACAGGGAACTCTTGTATTTTAAACCATTACTGATATATATTGACCTGATGCCATCTTTACATGTAGCTTTAAGCTGGAGAGTCAAAGTAAATAAAAATGTTCTTATGAAAAGACACAAGCTGACAAAGCATCTTATATCTCCATATCTGATTCCTCACAACTGTTTTTCAGATTAACAAAATTTGATATGTAGAAGCCCCAACCTCTTTCACTTTTATTATCACACATACACACACACACACACACACACACACACACACACCACGCACGCACGCACACACACACACACACACACACACACACACACACACACACACACACACATACACACACCCTGCAGGATGGGTCAGGGGTGACGTGAGGGGAGATGGGAAAAATGTTTAGACCTCCAACTGATTTGCTCATTGACAAACACAACCAGGACTCCTCCCAAGACCCTCATTAAACACACATGGACACACACACACACACACACACACATACTGAATGAAGCCGTTGCTGATAGGCTGTCGTTTGTGTCATGTTTTCTCATAAAGAAAAGGACCTCAGTGCCGAGGTTAGTCATGTAAGGCTCCTTCAAAGACCTGACCCACATGGCGGAGACGTGACGTGACACCACTTACCCACTTAGCAATAGGACATCCTCGGGAGCTCTTTCCCTCTCTGCCTGTGTACACCACCTTCTCGATCCGGACGGCTTCCCCTTTCTCTCCGTACCTGCAGAGGGAAGAATGAAAAACTTAGGTTTTGCAGGTTTATCCGCTTGAGCAGGTTTACCCCTCAATCAGATAGCACGGATGTCAAAGAGCGGGCAGGGGAACTGCTTCAGATAGAAGTGATTGTACCCGAGCTAAAAAGCCTCTGCATGTTTCTAATAAGCTCCAGCAGCAGAAAGCTGCTCAAACTAGGATCAATGTTGGAGATGAAACATGGAGAGAGGTTAGAACACAGAAAACTTTACAGACCCATGCAGAGCTGGCTAAACACTGAAGCTACAGTGTGCACCACATGCAGAGCTGGCTAAACACTGAAGCTACAGTGTCCACCACATGCAGAGCTGGCTAAACACTGAAGCTACAGTGTCCACCACATGCTGACCTGTGTGAGAGGAGGGGGGGAGACAGCTCTCTGTGATGATTAGAGTTCAGACTGCAGTACTCATTTTAAACACTAGGGGGCATATGTCATATTGCTCCTTTAATAGTTGTGCAAACTTGCGATTTTAACGTCTGTTTATTCCTTCTTTTATTTGCTCTCATATTCGCACTTGTCTTCTTGTCTTGTCCTCTGGGGATCAATTATGGATGATCTTATTTTACAGTTGGATGAGTGCCAATATTCACTGTCCTAAAACATCAGGCCTCCACATTACAAAAACAATCAAAAGAGACACTGCTGACCGACCTCAGATGAGATCAAGATGAGTTTTTCATTCTGAAACTGTTTCCAGCTCTGTGCCCACAGGAGTTAATGTTTGCAATTTACTCTGAGGCAACTTGGACAAAGACAGACCCATATCAGCAGCACTGGCTGGTGAGAAGTGTTCACAAGGCTCTGCTGAGAATCACACAAGCATGGTAGAGTAAACAGGATCCCACTGGGCTGCACATAATGCCAGCGAGAGGGTTCTTTCTACGAGCTGCTGTTTGCATCCACAGGTGCATGAACAAGCTTACGCTGAGTGCACACATTCCTGTTTGTATGTGTCTGTAAACATCTGCTTTGGTAAATCATGGAGTGTTTGGAGATTATTTTTCCTTGTAGTGCTAATTAGAGTTGCAGCAAACACGGGTGCATATGAGGCCTGTTGACAACCATCGACCCATGTGCAAAGAATGAGGCATGCATCGATATCAGTCGCTCAAGTGTATCTGTTGTGTTGCTTTAATTAAACCCAACTGCTGCTTCAGAGAGAGAGGGATTTTTATTGGACAGAAGAAGTCGACTTGTTCGGATGGTCAGAAAAAGAAAATGCGTCCATGGAGGGCCTGCAGTTTGTAAGACATGTGCCACTGACATCGCTAGAGGAGGAGGGACGAGCAACTATTTGAATCAAATATCTCGGTACATTTGAAAACCAGACGCTAAAAACTATGAAGAGGCTATGAAAATGCACCGTCTGTGCATGGTCTAGGTGTTTATTTCAGGGTTCTCGTGATCCCTCCTCCTGAGGCCATAATAGTCCACGGCGTGATCCAACAGGCAACTGGACTCTGTGGACGTTCTTGCAGGTGTCTCACTTCTCATCTGAACAGGTTTTCTCCAACAGGCTGCTGAGAATCTCTTCAGATGAGAAGTGAAACATCCTCATAAAAAGGTCACCGAAGTCCGGTTCCTTTTTTACTCAAGCTTCTCCATGCAGGACTGAGGGAGAGTGGTGGGGTGCATGAGAGCAGAATGGGGGGTCGGAGGTTGCACTGATCTGGGGACAGGTCAGGGGGACTTGTCAGATGTCAGCTCACGGTTCATATCAGGTCTCCTGCCTGCCTGGCACCTGCCATTGTAAAAAGATCAGCTCTGAGCAGATCCGGCGTGACAGTGAAAACAAAGGGCTCTGCCTGAAAAGGAAAGGAGCTGAGGTGCAGAGAGAGTGGGAGGGAAGGAGCCTCTGTCACCACAGGGGTGGCCTTTCGGGGTCAGAGTTGTGTCAAAGGTCAGCCAGAGACATTGGGGACTTAACTCGAACATCATCTCTGCAGCAACAAAGAGCGGAGGTGCAACATCCCCGCTCAGTCACACGGGCTTTCCTCCGACTAATGACCAGTTGGTCCCTTTGTGGACAGCTTCTCATTGATTAACGGCCCGATGGGTGGACAATGATCAATGATCGGTACTGGAAATATCAAGCAAAGCAATCATATAATCTGCTTTTAGAAGGTCACAACATGGTGCACATTGCTCTGGAAAACATGTTAAGGTTTATTCTGTTCCCCATTCAGAAGTTTCACAAAACCCTTATATCAAGAGATTAAAGCCTGTAACCATGACAACCAGCTCCATCAATACTTGTGACTGTAGAACATTTTATTCAGCGCCAAAACAAACAAGTACAATATGTTGTTCCTGAGTCAATTCTCTGTGGTATAATAAGGTCATTAGTAGATTTAATGTTGGCTAAACTAACTAGCCAGCCTGCTAGCGAGACTATTCGTTCCCATTCAGTGCAAAGGGACGGGAAACATTGCCATGGTAACAGCAAGCTCCACCAATCAGAGAGGTGGCTGTGACAGTTCTCTGATATCCTGAATAAACCGTTTTTCTTAACGTGGTTGATATCAGACGAACTTGCGTCTCCTCCAGGACTGTGAACCATGGCCTCACACTCAGGTAGCTCGTTCCTTTATTACACACACAGACCACATGTTTGAGATGAACCCGGGCCGCCCGCTTCGACCACTGCAGCCTACATGAGGCGTGCGCCCTGACCACTCGGACCACAGCGAGTGTGTTACTGAGTCATGGCGACAAACATTCACTGTCTGCCTCATTTATCAGGCTTCACTCTGATTACAGATTATTTCTGTAATTTAAGGTTTCAAACAGAGCAGCTCTGTGTTTAGACTGTCACGACAACAAAATGTCACATCTTCTTAATAATTATTGTGTTATTTTCTAAAAGCCAAACAAGACATTTCTATACGTCGTATATATATACGTGATCAGATGCACTTTAGTAAGATGTAAGAATAAAGAAAAGGATTTCAGTCTTCTATCACACCTTCCTCTAAAACGAGCATTTCTGTCTTCTTCCCGCCCTCGTCTTCTCGTCTATTTGTGATTTCATTTGTTTGTCCTTCCTACAATAAATCCTTTCACTCTCAGCTATCATCTGCCTGCACTCATGTGCCTCTCGCTCTGTCTCTGATATGCTGATGATGCTCATACTTCCTGTTCCTCCTACAGGATTCTGGGTCACAGATTCCCTGAGGACACGCAGTGAGGAGGAGGAGGAGGGAGAGCGATCGAGCGAGCGAGAGAGAGAGAGAGAGAGAGAGAGGAGAGGTGGGGGAGGAGAGAGAGCATGTAGGAGGAAGAGAGAGAAAGAGAAGGGAAGACAGAAGGCTCACCTCGTCTCCATCAGGTCTCGTATGGAGGCCACTGTAGGTCCAGATCCCAGGTGGTTATAGTAGGGCCCTTCATCCTTCTCCAGGATTTGTTCTAGATAAAAACAGACGGGACAGTGTAAGAAAGCAGCACTTTAAAATGTGTTTCATTGTATTATTATTATTAAATCTTGTTCTAGTATTTATTCAACCTTTTAAGAATAAAATCTAAAATTAAACGTAGAGATGTACCAGACTCGCAGTCTGTCTGGTTCTTGAAGGTCTCGGTCTCAGACCACCACTATATATATAATTATATTTTTTCTCGTCATTGTTGTAACTCGAAGGAACACGCCTCTTTGTAAAAGGACAAATAACTTAATAATTCATTCACATTTTGATGGTTACCCCCTGGTTACGTCAGCAACCTTCCCGGTGTCACGCTGCACACATGATTTAAGCTCTCGGGTATGTCCTGGTCTCGGTTCCTGTGATCCTGACTTCAACACTACTTACAAGGCGTTATGATTCCACCTCTTGATTTTGAGTTTTAATGAAACAGTACAGAAGCAGCGAGGCGTGTTCCACACGCTGCATCATGTACTGTTTCTGAATATGAATGAAAACGTGGACACAGAAAGCGCCTACCTTCTATGGTCCAAACAAATCCAGAGCATTCAGGAGCAGAATCTAAAGTTAGAAGGAGGACATACTGGCTGCTGCATTGTTGTCAGAGAAGCTTCAACACAGCAGGTTTCCTTCATGATCACACAGGAAGAGAGCAGCTCTCTGATTGGCTGATTGATCACACAGGAAGAGAGCGTCATCATCTACACATCTTACTGTTTGGACCTTTAATTTAAGATTTTCTCTGCTTTAGAAAATAATTTGAAAAAAAAAAAATAATAATTTCAAAAATAATTTGTTGACAAACGTAAAAACCTCGTTGAACCTTTTCTTATTCAAGTGACAGCCTCACTTTGATCAGAACAGACATCCTTTTTTTAAACTAGAGGCAAGGCATCCTTTGAAAAGCGTGAGAATGTTTCACTCATTGCTCCCCACACACACACACACACACAGACACACACACACAAAATCACACACCCTCACAATGCACAGAGCGTAGACTGTACACTGAGACACTTTGTAAATCAGAAGCATTTTGATGCCGTGATGAATGAAGGTCTGTGTACATTAATGTTTGTTTTAAGTGTTTGATCGTCGTCCTTAACATGCCTGTGGTTGACATAAAGTCACATGACTACAGTACTCTGTACAGTGTAATGAAGGTTGCTCAATGACTCAGCTTGCTTTTCTGTTTTTTAAACTGGATTCCTGTGAGGATATTTCTGTGTTTTCCTGCCTGCTGTGCACAATACTGCTTTGTCTTGGAGTAACAACCCCTCCCTCTGGACAACAACATTAGCGAAATGCTTTGAATGGTAGTGCCCTGCACTATCAGCTAATGATATAAGATGTGGACACACACCCAGTGGTGAGTGTATCTCTTGGTTCAGAGGCAACATGAGGTCACATTCCCTGTTAATGCAGGGAGGCACCGGGGCGTGGCTCCAGGCAGGAAGTGGAGGAGTCCTACAAAATTCTTGTGTGTAATCTGGTTGAGTGTGCATGTGTGTCAAACTAAGGTTTCACACTCCTTGTGTGTGTGTGTGTGTGTGTGTGTGTGTGTGTGTGTTGGGAGTCTCATTCCAGGGCAGTTATGCTATGGGGAGTTGACAGGGCCAGTGTGTAAGTCCAAGTCCCACTGAAGGGCCGTGTTTGTCTGCCTGTTGTTACTGTTAGAAACAGCACACGGCGAACAAGTGTTTCGCTGCAGCTGCTCTCCCCCTGCTGTTTCACTGTAAAGGGACAGTAAGGCTCGAGGTCCCAAACATTAACCCTTCATAGCCTCATTGCCCTAAAGTTAACAGTGCAGCTAATCTGCTGGTTATTTCTCTTGGATCAAAAACCTTCGTTACTGATTCACTGCTGTGAGTCAAAAAACTGTTTCACACAGAGGCTGAAGCAGTTTTTCGAAAACACTGAAATCTTTCTATTTTTAGTAAAAAGCAGATGATGTTGGTGTATCGAATGGTAATACCTCCATTGCAAATTAATCTCACTGTAAATTCTCCTGATTTCTCATGTAGGACCACCAACAGTGCTGTAAACAAATAACCTGAGCAGCGTGCTACCCGAACCATGGGACAAAACTCCTCCTCGCTAACAAAGGCTTCCTCCTGCTTGCCTGCCAGACCCATACTCACACAAAAGCCTCCTTCTGCCACCACTGCTATTGTAACTGCCGCTGCCTTCGCTGCCTCTCACTGCCACAGTCTGGACAGTCACAGCCGCTCACACACATTTGTAGACACACTTTACATGCAGCCAGATGCTGAATTAGACTGGGACTGAAAGTTGTGCTGCATGGTTCAGTAAGTTCAGTAAAGCTAATACCTTGACACAATAATGACTTGAATAATGGTTCTCTCAAAAAAGTCTTAAAGGTCACTTATTCTGTAAAATCCTCCTCCCAATGTTTCTCCAACTCTAACATGTGTTACATGTGTCTAGTCTGTCTCCAAACCCCCCCCAACCCATCCTCTCCGTCTTCTGCCTGCTCCACTTTTCAGAAAATGTGAACTCAAACAGGCCGTTTGGAGATGTTCCCTTCATGACATCACAAAGGGCAGTAGCCCCTCCCCCAGGTGGGTGACACTCCCACAGCTAGGTGTTTGTTCTGCCCTCTGAGTCTGCCTTCTCACCGTAAACAATAGGACATGGAGCCAGAAAGCAGCGAGTACACCCGAGCCCTTCCAGAGAGGGGGCGTGGTCAGACACAGCTCATTTACATATTTAAAGCTACAGACACAGAAACAGCCTGTTCTGAGCAGGGCTGAAATAGAGGGGTTTATAGACATGATCAATACAGGATCAGAGTGGATTTACAACAACACACTTCACACACATGTTGAAGAGGAGCTCTGAGACTTCTTTAAACTGGATGAAGAGGAGGACAATATGAGACCTTTAACAAAGCCCATAAGACTTTTTAAAGCTTCTACCGCTACTTGTAATATATTTAAAATGTATTCTTACTCCCAGGTGAGTGGACAGTTTGTGAGTCTTTTGCTTTTTGTTAAAACATAATTAATAATGTCGAATAAATGCTCATGTTTACAGACAGTCACCAAATTTCAAGTCAGATAAGGAACTGTGACACTCTGACTTACCCACACAGGTGCAGGTGGGAAACTCTGCCTGTAGGTCCTTGGACGGTGTATCCAGTATCGGCTTGAGGGGGCTGTCTAGATAGCGAAGAGGAGACTCTAGGAAGCCTTTCAGAGACGGGGAGGAAGGTAGACTGTCCTTAGTTGGCGTGTCCTCTTCAGAATAGCATGTGGTGGAAAGTACTGCTATATCCCCCGAGGTTTCAATCTTCATGCGTTTAGGCAACGGAGAACCTGGCATGCTAAACATATCCTCTAACACACTCGGCTGCTGCTGCTTCTCCACATTGTTACCCTGAGCCAGAGAGACTTGTTGGGTACCCTCGTGCCGTTTCTCCAGTGGGCTTTCAGCGGATGCCTGGTTTAAGTTTTCTTCCATTGGAGTCCCCGTCTCATCCTTATTAGCTTTCGCCTCATGATCATTTGGATGAGGTGTGGAGCTGGCTTGAGTGGTATGAAATAAAGAATTTGACTGGGATTTGGGTGTTGATGGAGTACTGAAGTTTTCCGGAGTGGCCTGGGACTGGCTCCCCTGCTCAGGGGCCGTAGCAGTGCACTCCATGGGCTGACTGGCAAGAGCATCCGAGGCTGAGTCCCCAAATTCAGCCTCAAACTGGCGGATCAGTTCTTCATACTTTGGGTCTATGTTGGTGAGACTCTGTAATTGTGATGTGCTTGATGAAGTTGTGGAGGTCAGAGGTGTGGTGGTGCTGGTGTTACTTGAGGCCTGGTTGCCTGTTTCTTCTGACTCTGCATGGGATACAGGGGCCCCAGGTGGGGGCAGATGGCCCATGAGGGCTGGAGTGTTTTCTGACATGGTGGAGACAAAGGAAGAGGGATTCATTGAGGAGTTGGAAATAGATACCTGAGATTGGGCTGGGGCAGGGAGGCCTGCAGCAGCAGCCTGAGTGGAGTTACTGTGGAGGGGCAGAGGGGGCAGACAACCTGGTGGCAGACTGGTCAGGGCCGGGGATCTGTCCATCATGTAGATGGGTGGTTTTTGTACTGAAATCTGAGTCTGAGGCAGGAAGGTTGGCAACGAGGCTTTCTGCTTGGTCTTCTTAATGATTATCTGTTTGGGTTTGGGCATGGGAGGGAATGAAAGCATCCCACTCATAGCTTTTATGACAGGGGATGCTTGGCTGCTTTTTTTCTTCTTGGGTTCCTTAGGTTCCTGTTTGATGACCAGATGTGGCGGCAAACCTTCTGCCTCCATCTGTGGCCACCACTTTTTCAAGTTTTGGCATGCCATAGGTGCACGAGGGCCTGGTGATCCTAAGCCAGAGGAGTGGTTAGAGAACAGGTTTCTCTTGTAGTGAAGGTGCTGTTGCAGAGCTGCCTGAGTGGAGTGGCTGATGGCTGCCTGGCCAGGAGACAGGGGAGTGCCAGGATAGTGCTGACTCTGCTGCTGACAATTAGCCATGCCGTAATGTCCCATGGAGGCAGTGTGATTATAGCGCTCACCAGAGTCTGGCTCTTGTTTTATCTTGGCCAGTGCAGGGTTGTCCTGGGCCTGGATTCCACCATTTTGGCTCAATCTGAGCTGCTGCGTGATTGGAAGCTTAAACGCGTTGCTAAATTTGCCACTGGTGTCACCAAGCAGCTGTTTGAGCTCTGACATGGGGTCTGAGTTACTTTGAGGTGAAGCAGTAAAGTTAGACTGAGGCTCAGACTTCACACACATCCACTGGTTCTTCTGTTCAGACCCTCTGACTGAGCCCTGCTGCCACTGCTGGGGATTAGGGTGGATGCCTGGATGTTTTCCCTGACTTGGGTAGGGAGAGGTAGAAGATGAGAGAGGGGTAACATGAGGTGGCTGGCCCTGGGATTGGGGCCTGTGATGCTCATAGGACATTGAGGCCGGCTGGCTAGTGTGTAGTCCTGGAGGGACGGATTGAGACCGGGAAGGAGAGGGATGAGGGCCGGGGGAGGATGGGATCAAGCTAGTGCCATTGGGGGGCTGAGAGTGGAGGCTGAGCGTGTGTTGGTGGTGATGGAGGTTACTGTTGTACAGGGTTTGACTTGGAGAACTGGCAGCCTGTGGACCAGTTGCAGACAACTGAGTCAGGGCTTCTATGGCGATGGCTGTCTGCAGACTGACGTTCTTTTCCTTGGCTATAGAGAGCACCTGGGGAGAGCAGGGAATTGGGGGTCTAGAGCCGGGCACTTGGTTTGTGTTGGGACCTTGAATTCCCTGTTGCTGCTGGGAGAATGATGTAGAAAAATGATGGCCACCATTCACTTGGGGGTAGGGCTGACGTTGCAAATGGGGTTTAAGCGGACGGGGTTCTAAATGTGGAGGTGTGCCAGCCATCTTGCACGCACCTTGATCCTCGTTGTTTGCCAACTTAATCTTCTTCTCCAGCCACTCAAGATAGTCTGGACAGTCAGGCCCATCACAGTTACAGTTAGGGGGCTTGTGTCCATGTTTGGCTTGACTCAGTGCTGTTTGTAGGGTGTTCAAGTCTTCTGGAGGTTGGCAGCTACTCCTCGGAGTCCCTGATGGGACTCTGGCCTGAGCTCCTTCAGCACCCATCTCCTTGGTAAACTTCTCATAAAGCTGGGCTGTATTAGGCTTCACGAGGCAGGAAGAGGAGGAAGAAGGAGGCAAGGAGCCAGCAATAGCAGAAAAAGCCACCAGATTGTGGGCATCCTCCATGTTTGCGTGGTGGTCATGCTCACCAGTGGTCGTACTACTGCTGCCGCTCCAACATGGTTGTTGTTGTGGGGTGTCACTGACCTTGCCATGTCCTGACACCCACTGTCTTGGGGGCACACTTCCAGCCCTGTGTTGTTCTGTTTCCATAGAGGTGTCTTCATTGTTAGGGTAGGGATTCAGCCCATTGGCCAGTTCCAGGCTCAATGCGCCTTCCTGGAGGCGGTCATGTGACCCAATTTCCATCTGGCCACCACTTCTGGGGCCATCCACTGAAGCGACTTCACGAACAGTCTGAAAGACAAACAGGGGAGAGAGGTTAGTGAGGTAACAAGAAACCCATGAATCCAGGACTGGTGAGCAAACATCACACACGCTACAGAGTACCTGAATAATATGTTTAATATAATAAACCCAATCAGATCAGGCTCCATGTTTCCAAGACAGCTCTTACACATATATTACACATATAGAACAACAGTCATTAATGACAGTGTCACAGGTCATGTGAAGGTCTTTGTTGAAAAGTCAGTTGGGCTATGCAAAGCAGGCAGATGGAGATAAAAGGTGTCTGTGAGTGGCAGAAAGGGAGACATTAAATACCATAAGAGGGGAGAAACACAACATTCAGAATATCATGTATTTATGAAGTCTAAATTACTGATGGCATACCAAACCAAAGAAAGATGAAAACTAGTTTGTAAATAATGCCTTCAATGTCATTTTCAGCCAATATCCCTGCCTAGAGGGGAGAATAAAATGACCCAGATATCTCCTGGTAAAAATGAGATAATCGGGTACAGACGTGGTTTCTGAGGTAGAGAGACAGCTAGAAATCTATTAGTCAAGAGTGAAGAAGAGTCTCGTTTGAAAAATGTGCGGGTTCGAGATAATTACAGCTGCCGAGGCAGAACCCTCCCACCAGGAGTTTTACTGTTAAATTCAAACTATCTGGTCAATCTCCATGGAGAGGAGAGGTGCTCCCATAATGAGCAGGAAACAAATATTTACAGAAACGTGAAAAATGTATTTGCAAATGAAATGCTAATAAAGGAGGAGTCGAGAGACAGGCAAAGTGTGCCGTGTTAAACTGGTCTAGCTGGGAATTTCAAGATTTACCTTTCGTTGTCTCAAACTTTGATTAAGAGAAGATGTATTCTCAGAGTTTGATATCTAGGATTAAACCTCAATGTTTGATTGGATGCTCATCCTGTGCATAGCACACATATACTGCTGTATACCTGAGTAACGTGACTTTTTTGCCAAAAATATCGTTCATCTGTGAGGTGTTTGGCCATCGTTCTCGTCAACTCTCCTGTTCTTCTTCAAGCGTTCGGGCCTCCAACGAGGACATTTATCTTTTTCAAACTCTCTGTTTTGGACTCTGGATAAAAAAGATAAACGCTCATAAAGACAACTCCTGATGATTGGCAAAATCCCATATCACCTGCTCGAGAGGTGAAGCCAGCCTTTTACTCGAAGAAGAACAAGGTGGTCTGCATTCTCAACAAGCTGTCTGAAATCAGCAGCAGGAGAAGGCTTCTCAAACACTCGGCTACACAGGCGCTGATCAGCGCTGCCACATATCTCACTTCCTCTGTGTCGAAATTGGGACAGTTACCAAATTGGTGGTTTGACCGAAAACTGCAAACACATCACCTTGTCTCCCCCCCCCCTTGTATCAAATGACATTTGATACAAGGGGGGGGGGGGGGGGGGGGGAGTAATGAGAACGAAGTGAAGAACATGAAGTGCTTCAATCCTACAAGTTTCTGGCTGTTTTATGTCCAGGTAAGCTCTCCTTATTTTACAGTCAAATGAGCCTGTGGAGGAAAAGCAAACAAAGAGGACTCAAGGTCGAGCTCGTGGAATAATTGACAGAGTTCATGTTGTGACTGACACGTGCTATCTAACAGACCCAGGAGTGTGTACTTATTCGGCACACACTGTGTCGACCCGATGAAATGAAGCCAACAGGCTTCGTAAACATACTTCAAACAAGTACGCACAGGGTGCCTCGCACTGTTCAGCAGCTTTGACTGCAAACACAATCCTGCACTGACAGAAGACACAACAAAAAAAGCGGGCGAGGAGAGAATTACGGCGATATAAATGTTTCCTTTCCCTAAAAACCAACGTCTATCTCCGAACCCTATATGTTCTAGCTTCAATATTTACTTGAAGTTTCCGGAAAGAAAAAGTCTGCTTGTAGATTCTCCAGTGTCCCAGTGAGCCTGATGTCCAGCTTCACCATCATTTGAATATTATTGAGATTAGCCTTTGAAGTGGCTAATTACTGGAGAGGCAGCATGTTGCAGCCTTTTGAATGTACCTTCTGCGCAGTGTGTCTGCAGGGGGTCCCAGGGGGTGGCGGTGGTATTGGTGAGATGCGGTGTGCTGGAGGGAGGGGGGGGGGGGGGGGGTCAGGGGGGTGGCAGTGAACAGCCGGCATGCAATACGTGAGAGGCCCCATGTCTGCGCTATCAGAGGCAATAGACAGGGAAGAGGAAGGAGAGGGGGGTCAGCTGTGCACGGCAGTTATGAGAATTGCAGTGTGTTGAAACAGAGAGTGCAACACTGCACAATCTGAAAACCCACAACCACTATCAGTGACACAGAGCCTCTTTTTCAACTTCTCCTTACCAGCAGACTCGTCCGCAGACAAACCTGTCACGCCGGTTTAAAGCACCTCAACACAACTGCACTCAGAGCAGATCATAAATATCACACGACACACTGAATGTGCAGGACCTTCACACACACCTCCGTGGACTCTGATTTCCGGGTCTCAGATTGACATTTTGCACTCACACCTGCAGCGCTTTACACCTGCCTGGGACTGTGCCGATCACATGCTCTGACAAATATTTACACCGGGACAGAGCCTACACTACACTCTGTCCTATTTCTCTATAACTATTTCAGACACATACTACTGCACAGTCTAGACACACACCTAACCAGATTGCTTTGTTGCAGAACCTGACTGACAAGACACCTGAGACTGGGAGCCCTTTAAACAGGAGGGCAGAGAAGCGAGGACTGTGCAGCACTGACAGGGCAATAAAGAAAAAAAAAAAAAAGAGGGAGGAGACAAAATGTTTAAAGATTCGAGGGAGGTGAGGGGGGTCAATTTGTCTGCTCACAAGTTCAGCTTGTGAGTACACAGCTGATCCTAAACCTCCTTCCTCCCCCCCATCCCCTCATGTTGATGCTGTGCCGAGCAGGACCATGAGTCAGACTCTGTGACAATACGAAGCCGGCTGAGAGCTGGGGGAGCAGCGGCGCATACTCACGCGGTCCTGAATGTCCTAATGAGACGGCCGGTCGGAGAGCAGAACGCAGAAGAGGAGACAGAGAGGAGCATGAGACTTGTTTGCCGGCACAGCAGCTCAAAAGCAGTCCGGTGTGGTCGGGTTGTATTCCTTGTTATTTCGTTCAGTCTGTGCGGCGCTCAGGCAGAGCAAGCGCCGAAGTACACATGCATGCATTCACACACACACGCACACACAGCCACACAAACACAACACACCTCCCCCCAGCACGGCACGCACGTTTCTCATTCTCTCGCCTCTTCTTATGGCCGACTCTTTCTGTTTTCTCCTTTTTCCTTTCTCATTATCTCTGTCTGCTCCTCCCTTCCCTTTTTCAATATCCTCTTTCTTTCTCTCGGCTACATATGCAGTCGGCTTCTCTTTGCAAGCCCCCACCTTCCCCCTCCTCCCTCCCTCCCTCCATACCCCTCCCTCTCGTGCAGCCTCTCCCTCCATCTCCTCTCTCTCCTCAGTGTAGTGCAGAGCGAGAGGCCATTATCTGAGCCACAGCGGGCACGTACGATGGAATGGAGGAGTGTGCAGTGAGCAGAAACAGAGCGAGCTGTGGGGGATAGTCGCTAGCAGCAGCCTAGGAAACAGCACAGCGCAGCAGAGCTCTCACCAATGAGAAGCCCTCTCTCTGTCTGTCTCCATGCCCTCCAACACGACTTGCTTTAGAGCAGTAGATTATTTTGCACATGATGCGTTGCTGTGTTTGTGTTTTATTAACGCAGCTTCAGCTGTGACAGAGGTTCTCTGTGCAGACGCGCGCCGGCGGCTACCAAGCAAAAAAAAACCCCACGCAAATCTCAAGTCACAACAGACTCATAAGGAAACAGGAGCCTAAAGAAGGGATCTCATGTTGGCTGTTTGTGCCTTCTGAAAAGACGAGCTGGTCTTCCTTATGGGGATTTTGTTCCGTGTTTGCACATCTGGATTCGGCTCAGCCCGGGGCCAAAACAGGTGACACCGAGAATCGTTTCCATAGCTTTACTTCTTTCCATCCTTATTCACAATCGTGGCCAATTCCTCACTTTTAACATCAGTCTTCAGTTCTCCTCTGTCCGATTGTAGAGCCTCGAGCAATGCAGCACATGCACAAGAAAGAGAAAGGTCGGGTAACGAAGGGAGCGCTCTTCATGCTGGCCCTCCCATCAAGAGGCAAAGGAAGCCGACGACATGGAAGGCTTCTGGCTGAGGATAGCTAAGGGTTAGCATTGTGCTCGTTAATCGACCCTCTGCAGCCACTCGATAACCTACAAGGGATAGAAAACGGAGCGGACGTCGGCTCGAAGATTTCAGAACAGCTTAAAGAGCACAGAGATGAAAAGGGGAAAAGCGGGTGACACTTCAACATCTGCAAGAGAGAGTAGCCAGAGGAAGAGGAGGGAATGGAGCGGAGAGACGGAAACGAGGAAGGACAACAAGAGGAAGACGACAGCTGAGCAAAGGAAAGACTTTTGTTACTGTGACTGACACTGTAAAAAGGTGTGAAGATGATGCAGAAGAGGCTACAGACAGAGAGAGGGGCGGCAAACAATCAAGCCATCCCAGTTCAGTGGGAACAGGACGAGGACCCGCTCCTAACCGCCAGCCTACAATAACGTCCTTTTGTGATTCTCTCCTCACCATCGCTCTTCCTTTGCCGTCATTATCATCACCAGCGCCTTCCTGATCGCCGGATGTTTCGTCTCGCCCGCTTGCCGGCTGACTGGCACTGTGGCGTCTCCTCTCTTCTCCTCAACATTGCTGGACTTTTTGGAGCAGATTAAAACAGGAGGAGGAGGTGGAGGAAGAGGAGAGAGAAACATGGCCGTCTCCCCCATGCAGATCGCTGTCAGCTCTCGACTTGTGTCTTTCTCTTATATTACTGAGCAGCGTGTGTCGGCTACACGGCGCTGCGGCTCGATTGACTTCAGTAGCCTTTCCCTGCCTCTCTTACTTTGACTTTTCCCTGTTTCTCTTTCTCTCTCATTTTCTCTTCTTTGTCAAAGCGCCTCTGCCTCCCTCTCTCGCTCGCTCCCTCTGTTTTGTTTCCTAAGCTTTTTCCTCTTCTAGCATAGCTTATTGCATTACCGTTCCAACACCTCCTGACGCAGCCGCTCTCCGGCCCTGCAGATTGAACACTGTCTGTCTCTCTGTTACCACACATATTCGTACGTGCACACAGACGAGCGTCAATCCCAAAGAGAAACACGGCGCAGCCTAAGCTGTCTAAGGGAAGGAGAAGTAGAGCATTAGGTCACGTGACCAGGGAGGGCCAATGAGCGAGCGAGAGAGCAGGGAGCAAGAGAGGTAGGAAACATGTGGCGATTACGTAGCTGCATCGTCATCATCAACATCTCCCTCCTCAGTGTGTCTCCCACCGGCTCGCTCGCCGCCACAATGTGCCCACTATCTGCCGCCGCCAACGCCACACACACACACACACACCGACGGGCTCCCAGAAACACACAGGCGCTGGCTCTACTCCCCCGGCTGCGTGCAGTGACACAGCATTTCAAGCT